>NW_024582494.1:45436-218800 GCF_018398535.1 Haplochromis burtoni | reverse complement strand
ACCTACAGCATGTTCTAATCGCTCTAATAGGATATTATGGTCAACAGTCAGGGTCGAGGGAAAGATGTATACAATGATGCACAGACACATCCTTGCTGATAATCTTGATGGCTTTGGTACCACTCTGTGAATGTCTCTGAGTGGTGCAGCCAGAGCCCAGACCTGAGCCCAAGTGAATATTTCTGGAGAGATCAGAAAATGACTGTGCACATCCAACTTGATGGAGCTTGAGAGGCTCTGCAGAGAAAAATGGGAGAAACTGCCCAAAAAATAGGCATGTCAAGCTTGTCGCGTCATACTCAAAAGGCTTGAGTTTGTAATTGCGTAGAAAGACTGTGAGCATTTGTGCGTGCTGTATTTAGGTTTTTTTTTTAATTTTTCATAAATTTGTGAAAATCTCAAGCAACATTTTGGTTGAATAAGGCTGTAAGATGACAAAAGTGAAGTCCTGAGAACCCTGATCAGATGTACTGTGCATCCTGTCACTGACTGCATTTGATTGTTACCGGTGTGAGCTGAAGAGATGGATTCATGGGTGATTGGGCCATAGTAGTCTGGTGCACACTCAGTAGCATGCTGCCTTTGCTCTCATTTCATTTAAGCCATGTTTTCTCAGTTGTCCTAGGGAGCAGCCGTCTGTAAACCCTCAGGGACAGCTTTTCACCATCTATCCCCATTATAAGGCATTACCGTCCTCTGCCTTTCCCAGAGTGTCACTTCATTTTTGTGAAAGCTCTGCCATGGCACATCCTCCCCATAATGAAATACATCCAGTTCTGCTGCACTGAAATTAGGTTTACAGGGAAAATGTGGAATGATGATTTTCCTGTACATAAATCTAACCTTATTATGGAGAGTGTTAATGAAACAGCAGTTAATTAATTCTTTGCTGTTAAATTGAGGACTACATCTGCAGCACAGTAAACATCATTGGATCCACCATTAGTTGGGAGACATGGCTTGTCATAAATAATATGTTAGCATCACTCCACAGCAACTTGTTTTTTGAATTTGGGTTTCATGTTTGAGCTCTGGTAAATTGAGCCTCTGAGGATTTGGTCTCTAATAGCACTATGAAGACATTTTTCTTTCAGTGGGACCCTGCTTTTTTATCTTATCCACATCAGATTCCTTGCATCATTCCTCCTTAGACATGGTAAACAAGCTTAGAATCCTTTATGTCTGTAGATGTTTGTACTAGTAATGTATATGAATATAATAGATCGTGTCCACAGACTTTAGGGTCATTCTTTTAACCATCTACATGTCTTGGTAGCCGGGGGTCGGTCCGCCAGGGCCTCTGCTCCTGTGCATCACTCAACTCACAAAGCACCCGAACCCTACGGTGCCTCCTGCGGGTGGTGGGTCTGCAGGAAGATGGGCCCATATCCCTTTTTCGGGCCGTGCCCTGCCGGGCCCCTTGGACTAAGGCCCAGCCACCTCCCTTGGCTCCAGGGCGGGGCCGGCTAATCCTATCCCAGGCAGGGTGAACTGTTCCTTGATGGTCTTCTCATAGGGGTCTTCTGAATCGCTCTTTGTCTGGTCCCTCACCCAGGACCAATTTGCCATGGGAGACCCTACCAGGGGCTAGAAGCCCCCGGACAACATTGCCCCTGGGATCCCTGGGACACACAAACCCCTCCACCACGATAAGGTAGCGATTTGCGGATGCGTCTACATGTAACAGTAAAAAAAGCCCTAACACTGGCAGCTTTTGTGTTCCAGTCTTTAACACTTTCTTACACTTTCTTAAGACTGTCTCTCATGTTTTGACCTTACAAGACAGGCTGTCCTTTGTGTGTGACACTAAAGCAAAGTCAAACAGTTTTTCTTGGGTCTGATTTGCAGCACAAACCTGACAGTAGTAAATGCTGCTGGTGCGGGAATGCAGCCGCATAAATGTTTTCAGTGAATCGCTGAAACTTCTTTTGTTGACTGAGACACTTAAAGCGTCACCAGAGCTTAAATCCACACAGACCTTTCTGTGAAATCACCAGGCGAGGCATTAGTTAGATCACCAACCAAGCCATGTGTGGTTGAACAGGATAAGTTGATTTACTTCACAAGATACCAGACTGAATTTACTTTTATTGTTATTTTAATAAATGAATCTATGAATTGGTGTAATCTGACTTTGAGGAAGGGATGAAGATTGGTACAGGTGAAGAGGAGCCAGTTATAGCATAGCTCAGCATAAAGACAGGAAGACACATGCAGCTAAACATTTATTACATTTTAATTTTTGTCCTGTCATTTTCAAATGTATCGGGAAAATGTGTCAAAGCCCCCAAATCAGTTTACCGGCTGCACATTAACCACACACAAAGGACTGCGCTGCACATTTTCATGTCTAACATGTAGAGGAAATTAAATATGCCTCTTTAAAAGAATCACTCACACACACAATGCTTAGTTTTACCAGGTGTTGAAATGTTTTAAATTATAGTTGTCAGAATAAGAACCACTTCTTTGTTATTATAGAACTGTGACACTATGCTACAGTATGGTACATTAGATAACATTACAACACAAAACAATTAAAAAACAACTTTTGCCATTGACGCATCTAATTAGTTCAGTGGCTCGAACTGCAGCGTTGTTATGGAGGAAATGAGGTAACCAAGGAATCAAAAACCTGATTAGACATGAGAAATGAATCCACCACGCTGTGTTTCAGGATTATAATCATGTGCACATTTGAATAATTGCATTTAAATAAGATAATTTCCCACAAGCACAAAAGAACATTGCTTTACAAACTAAACAGTGTCCTTTAAATTAGTTTTAGGCTTTGAGAGTTAGACGTGTCTAGAGCTCTTTCTAGCCCGACACTGACTTAATGTCACATTTCTCAAGTCTTTATAAACTACTAGGGAACACGAGTGGGTACTAAATATTCTCAGCAGACAAGCCTTAGTGTAGAGTGCAGTTTTTTGTACTGGAACATAAATTTCCTTCAGCTGCAGGAAGTAATTTTGAACATGATTTGTATTAGCCGCCAACAAAGGAATGCTTCGTCTTAATGTGCTGCTGCTGCAAAGACTCGCGCTGGACCGTGCGAGCCAATAGTTTGTGACAGTGATGGATGAGCTGCTGTAAGCACAATAAATTACCTAAATTATTTTTCAAGCATATCAGGTTGCAGCTTTCCGTGGCATGTTTGCTGCCAAAGTTCCCTATTCATTATAAGAAACTATCCCCATAACAAGTATGAAGGCCAGTAAACATGGCACGAAATGTCACGCTTAAATATCAGCAGTAAAAGTGATGGTAACATTTATAGGTGTAAGCCTTATTCACAGTACTACTGGAAGTCAGTTATTGACATCAATATCTTAAGGAGGGGGTGCATTTCTGTCTGAACCTCATCGTTCTCCCTTTCCATCAAAGAGAAAAATGTATTTTCAAAGGTAACGGCTAATATTATTTTACATGTACAGTACTGTGGAACAAACTGGTCTTCAGCAGTACTCTGGGCTTTCTGGAGGTTTTTCACATATCTATGAAAAATACCAAAACATTCTACGGTACAGAGGAGGCCAAGACAGACTTAATCATGAGTTTGTACAGCCATCTGTACAACATGGTCGAAACTCTGTGTCACGGTCTGCGTGCAGGCAGGCAGGAAAAGACCCAATGCAGGCTCGTACGCGGAGGTGAAACTTAAAGTCAAAAAGCAGCTTTACTGCCGGACAATAGGAAAACTTAAGTAAACCTGAAGATACAAAATCAACCGAGGGCAAAGACACAAAGGGGGAAATACGAAATAATCAAAATCTAAACAGGAATAACCAAGGCACTAGACAGGGGTGTCCAACTCCAGTCCTCGAGTGAGAGTCAGACAGAGAGGTTGCTTTTCCCTGAGAGCTGCAGCTTTTAGACGCACTCTTGTTCCGACACTCCTGACTCTAATGAATGGCTTGTTACCAGGCCTTTGCCAAGCTTGATGGCATGCTGACGAGGTAATCCAACCATCTCATTCAACTGTGTTGGAGTAGGGATGCAGCTAAACGCTGTAGGACAGCAGCTTTTGAGGAGTTGGACACACTTAAGACTACCAAAGAGACTTAAACATGATACGTCACACTCTGTCACAGTTTGGGCTTTTCAGTCAGTGGTGTTATTATTGTTAACTGATGGAATAATGAACGTAGACTGGACATGCTTTCACCTTTCAATAAATTCTCCTAACTATTTCTGTTTATTTTCCAAACCAAATATAAAAGATACAGAAGGGCCTGAGACTTTTCATGCTGTATGTCTTCATGTGATAGATTTAGGATGTATGAATGTTAATCCTAGCCCATTCCACCACATGTCCAAACGTATTCAGCTGAGATGCTTGTCTGTTCTCTGTGTCAGGGACAAAGCACCGCTTCTTCTCAGCAGCAGAGGTCTGAGTGCAGCTCTGCTCTGAAATCTGAACTTTAGCTTTTGTGAAGGAACAGATTTGTATGTGGAGAGTCTGCCTTATTTATTTACATCTTCTGTTTGAGTCAGTCACAATGCTCCAGTGGACCGCTTATTATTATTATTTGCCACCATATATCAGCTCACTGCACTCAGTAGTGCAGCAAACATTTTCCACTCAAACCCACAGAGGATAAGCTCATCCCTGACTGTGATCAATTTTCCATTTCCACAGAGGGACCCAGCTATTGTTTGCGGCTTCTCTCTGAAGCCAAGAGGAAAACATGAAAGAGGTGAGACGCTAGAGGTGAGCCAACAGTGCAAAGACATGCATCAGAAGCTACTTCATACTGTACCATGTGGCTAACATGGCACACAAGCTGTGTCCACGTTTCTGACCATAAAGTAAAGAATTGATGTTATGTCCTTATTTATCACCATATCTGAATATATCTGTGATATCTCAGTGAAACTTTCATCTACCAATGGTTGATAAAAGTGACTATTTGCACTTTTTATCTAAAAATGTTTCTCTGCTCTTATATGCTGCTGTCGCCATTTAACCTCATAGATTTTCTCTAGTATTTCCTTATTAAATAGTTATTTTAAAATAGGAATTCAAAACAAATTTCCTCAAAAAAAAAACACTGAAACCACCACATCAATACACCTCTTATACCAAGCAGCAACCTGACAAATTAAGCCAACGCTAAACAGAAGGAAATTGAAGTAATGAAGGGTCGTTAATGCTGTTTAAAAAAATTATTTAATCCCCATAGACCAGAGGTGTCCAACTCCAGGCCTCGAGGGCCGGTGTCCTGCAGGTTTTAAATGTGTCCCTGACCCAACACAGCTGATTTAAATGACCTCCTCAACATGTCTTGAAATTCTTCAGAGGCCTGGGAATGAACTAATAATTTGAATCAGGTGTGTTGACCCAGGGTGAGTTTATGCAAATATAAAAAAAAGTCACTTCTAAAATAAATACACAAATTGTGTAGTCATGTATTTTGGTGAGGGAGATATTTATATTTATATATATGCCTGAAAAATAGGATCACGGCCAAGCTTGAAACCTGGATTCCCCGTAGCCGGTTACCAAGATTACGTGAAGTACCTTCAGAAGGTCTGTTAGATGATGTTAATGCAGCACTACGGACAATACCTACAACCACGATTACCGACACTAACAAGCTGATCTACAATACGGCAGCAGTGATCAGTGAGATGCTTGGCTACAAGTTGAACACCCACAAGGGGCAGTACCCTGCATGGAGAAGGAGGCTAGAGGGCAAGATCAAAGTAGCACGGAGGGAGGTTAGCCAACTAACGGAGTTGCAGAAAGGTGCGACAAAGAAGGTGCATAAGAAATACAGCAAGCTGTCCATACCTGAGGCCTTGGAAACTGCCAAGCAAAGACTCACAGCCTTGGCCAGCCGCTTGAGGAGGTACACCAGAGAGATAGAAGGCAGGAGAATAAACCAGCTGTTCTCCACAGAACCAGCAAAGGTGTACTCTCAGTGGCAAGGGAACAATAAAAAGAGAACAGCACCACCAAGGCTGGAGACGGAGCAATACTGGAAGAGCATATGGGAGAAGGACGCAACCCATAACGGCAATGCTCAGTGGCTAGTGGATCTGAGGGCAGACCACAGCGACCTCCCTGAACAGGGTCCAGTAACCATCACAGTGGCAGATATCCAAGAAAAAGAGATAAAAAAAAAAAGAATCATTAAGACTGAACAGGGTCAGTAACAACGGCAATATCCAGAAAGTCTCGATGAGATTGACAGCACCAGGGCCCACATGGTTCACGCCTACTGGCTAGAAGAAGCTGACTGCACTCCACGAGCGTCTGGCAGCACAAATGAACCAGCTGCTAGTTAACGAGAGACACCCGGAATGGCTAACCGAAGGTCGGACGGTCCTGATCCCCAAGGACCCCAAGAAGGGACCGGTCCCCTCCAACTACCGACCAATAACCTGCCTCAGTACTACATGGAAGCTCCTGTCAGGCATCATATCGGCTAAGATGAACAGGCACATGGGTCAATACATGAGCGGGACACAGAAAGGAATTGGCAAGAATACCAGAGGCGCAAAACACCAGCTACTGGTAGACAGAACAGTCAGCCGAGACTGCAAGACCAGACTGACCAACCTGTGCACTGCCTGGATTGATTACAAGAAGGCCTATGACTCAATGCCCCACAGCTGGATACTGGAATGCCTAGAATTGTACAAGATCAATGGGACCCTAAGAGCCTTCATCAGGAACTCAATGGGGATGTGGCGTACAACACTAGAGGCCAACTCCAAGCCCATAGCACAAGTCACCATCAAGTGCGGGATCTACCAAGGAGATGCTCTGTCCCCACTGCTGTTCTGCATAGGCCTGAACCCCCTCAGTGAGATCATTAACAAGACTGGCTACGGATACCGACTACGGAACGGAGCAGTTGTCAGCCACCTCCTGTACATGGATGACATCAAGCTGTATGCCAAGAGTGAACGAGACATCGATTCACTGATCCACACTACCAGGCTATACAGCAATGACATTGGAATGTCGTTCGGACTGGAGAAGTGTAGTCGGATGGTAACAAAGAGAGGGAAGGTAGTCAGAACTGAGGGGATTGAACTACCAGAAGGCAACATTGCAGACATAGAGGACAGTTACAAGTACCTGGGGATCCCGCAGGTCGAATGGGAACCATGAAGAGGCCGCTAGAAAAGCTGCAACCACCAAGTACCTGCAGAGGGTCAGGCAAGTCCTGAGGAGTCAGCTGAATGGTAAGAACAAGATCCGGGCCATCAACACGTACGCCCTGCCCGTGATCAGGTACCCTGCTGGGGTAATAGGCTGGCCAAAGGAGGAGATAGAAGCCACTGACATAAAGACAAGAAAGCTCCTTACCATGCATGGAGGGTTTCACCCCAAGTCCAGCACCCTGAGGCTGTACGCTAAGCGGAAGGAAGGGGGCCGGGGACTGGTGAGTGTCAGCACCACAGTCCAGGATGAGACAACGAACATCCAAGAATACATTGGGAAGATGGCCCCAACTGACCGAGTGCTCAGTGAATACCTCAGGCAGCAGAAACCCAAGAAAGAGGAGGGAGACGAGGAACCATCATGGAAGGACAGGCCCCTGCACGGTATGTACCACCGGCAGATAGAGGAGGTGGCTGATATCCAGAAATCCTACCAGTGGCTGGACAAAGCTGGACTGAAAGACAGCACAGAGGCACTAATCATGGCAGCACAAGAACAAGCTCTGAGCTACAAGATCCATAGAGGCTGGGGTCTATCACACCAGGCAAGACCCCAGGTGCAGGCTGTGTAAAGATGCCCCAGAGACAATCCAGCACATAACAGCAGGGTGCAAGTGCTAGCAGGCAAGGCATACATGGAACGCCATAACCAAGTGGCCGGCATAGTGTACAGGAACATCTGTGCCGAGTATAACCTGGAAGTCCCGAGGTCAAAATGGGAGATGCCCCCAAGGGTGGTGGAGAATGACCGAGCTAAGATCCTGTGGGACTTCCAGATACAGACGGACAAAATGGTGGTGGCTAACCAACCGGACATAGTGGTGGTAGACAAACAGAAGAAGACGGCCGTAGTGATCGATGTAGCGGTTCCGAATGACAGCAATATCAGGAAGAAGGAACACGAGAAGCTGGAGAAATACCAAGGGCTCAGAGAAGAGCTGAGAGGATGTGGAGGGTGAAGGTAACGTGGTCCCCGTGGTAATCGGAGCACTAGGTGCGGTGACTCCCAAGCTAGGCGAGTGGCTCCAGCAGATCCCGGGAACTAACATCGGAGATCTCTGTCCAGAAGAGCGCAGTCCTGGGAACAGCTAAGATACTGCGCAGGACCCTCAAGCTCCCAGGCCTCTGGTAGAGGCCCGAGCTTGAAGGATAAACCGCCCGCAGGGGCGTGCTGGGTGTTTATTTATATGAAGCCATACTTACTCGGACTTGCCCGGATTAAAAAGGTCTGCGTCAGGTGATGAGGAACCAGGGCTCCCTGATGAGAAGTGGGCTACTCCAACAGAGAGAAGGGCATCGTTGGGCAAGAGAGGAAAAATAGGTCACTGTTGGAATGCTACTATATTAACCCAAGCAGAAGAGGTTACATGAGTGGGATGAGGGACCTATGGGATCTTTGACACCCAACATCCACGCTAACTGAGAAACAGTGATAGATGTAGTGATGCCAAATGACAGCAACATCAGGAAAAAGGAACACGAGAAGCTGGAGAAGTACCAAGGGCTCAGAGAAGAGCTGGAGAAGATGTGGAGGGTGAAGATAACAGTGGTCCCAGTGGTAATCGGAGCACTAGGTGCAGTGACTCCCAAGCTAAGTGAGTGGCTCCAGCAGATCCCAGGAACAACATCGGAGATCTCTGTCCAGAAGAGCACAGTACTAGGAACAGCTAAGATACTGCAGGACCCTCAATATACAGGATTTATCAATAAGAATACTGCAACTTGAAATTCTATATTTTTTTATGTAATGAACATACAAGTATTGACCCCAAGTTCATCTTGGGAATCCTTCGCCTTGAAATTGTACGTCTTGGTGGACTCTGGCTGGTTAAGGGTCTCTTGGAAGTGTTCGGCCCATCGTTTGTTTTGCTCTTCTTGGGTGATCGAGAGCTTCCCATTTTTGTCCTCGACTGTGACGTTTGCATTGGTCCTCGATCCAGTAAGCTTGTTTACGATGCGGTATAGGGTCTTGGAATCATTCCAATCCGCTGCTTCCTGAGTTTCGGCACCTTTTCATTCTAGCCATTCTTTCTTGTCTTTCTGACAGCTTTTCTTCACTAGCCGATCTAATTCTGCGTAGCATCGGGGTCCTTCCTCTCTGGCTTGTTCGGTTTTGGCCTGCTCTCTTTTGAGCTTCACAATTTTTCTCTCATCAATCAGTTCCCATGTTCTTCCTTGGATCCACTGTTCGCTTCTCTTTCCTCTGCGTCTTCTGATGGTGTTTTGGGCGGACTCCACAGTGGCGTCCCTGAGGCCAGTCCAGAGTTCTTCGACGTCTTCCATTTCTCCAAGGAGGGTGAAATGATTTTGCAGCTCTAAAGTGAAGCCATTGACAACGGTCGGGTCCTTGAGCTTCTCGATTGCGAACGGTGCATTTGGTGCGGGCTGTCTTTGTTTCCGAAGTTTGAATTTGACTTCCGCTCTGACTAGATGGTGGTCAGATCCAACATCTGCTTTTTGACATGTCCTTGTGTCTTGCAAAGCCGACCTCCATTTTTGGCTGATGCAGATAAAATCAATTTCATTGAATGTACGCCCATCCGGTTACCGCCATGTCTTCTTGTGGATCTCTCGGTGCTGGAAGTATGTATTTCCAACGCACAGCCCATTGTGCTCGCAGAAGGATACTAATCGTTCGCCGTTATCGCTGAGATGCATTGAAGATGCATGCGGTCCAACCACTGTCTTCAATCCCAATCGGTCGCCGCCCAGCTGGGCATTAAAGTCTCCGATGAGGATCTTAAGGTCGTAATTCGGGATGTCATTAAAGATGTCTTGCAGCTGATCATAGAAATTGTCCTTGAAAGCGTCTTCCGTATTGTTCGTTGGGTGCATAGACTTGCACAATGGTCTTCTTGGCGTGTCCAAATCCAAAACGAGCTGTGATGATGCGGTCGTTAACAGGTTTCCAAACAACGAGTGCGCTCACGGCTTCTTTGCTCAATACGAACCCCACTCCATGTTAATGTCAATCTTCATGACACAAGTACAAGATCGTCTTGCCATCGCTGATAATTCGACCACTCTCTATCCACCTCATTTCACTGATTCCAAGGATGTCTAGCTGATAATCGTCAAACTCCTTCAAAAGTTGAGCCAGCCGTCCGCTCTGATATAACGTGCGAACGTTCCATGTCCCAATTCTTGTGATGATTTTGGCAGAGAATAATGCTTCCATCGGGCGCTGGATGCCATTTTTGGTTTCTTCCAGCACCCTCATCCTGTTTGAAGTAGAATTCCAGCCACATTGTCCAAAACTTCTGCTTTCGTTTGTCGTTTCTGTAGCGGTAGGGTTTTTTACAGGTACAGGTTGCTAGCCCAACGCCCAACCCTCCTCCTTTCTCATCCGGGCTTGGAACCGGTCATGGCAGAGTTAATTAAAAACTACATATTCTAATTGCTTGGAGTTAGAGACAGGTTTGAACAGCAGTGATCACTTCAGAGGGCTGATTAAAGCATGTAATAGTTGTGCCATTTACTGAAATTTCAAAGTCTTAGACCGAAAGATAAATCCTTAATAGCCCCATATGAAATATTGTTGTTTAATAAACATCTGATTAAGCTCAGATATGTTTAAATATTTTTAATTCTTCATATTTAAAGACAGTCTCGGTGTCTCCTGATATAATCCCACACTGACTCCATGACACTGAGATTAGGGCTCCGTGGGAACCAAGTCATCTATAATAAACTTCTATGACAGACTCCTTGTTTTGCCATTGGCTGAAGAAACTGCTTCCTAATTTGGGAGCGATCAGAACCCTGTCTGAAGTAATGGATTACTAAAAACAGTAACGTACATGTAATAATTCAGAAAAACAGAAAATCTGCCACCTTGTTGAGAAATTAAATTGAACAGCACAGAAGGTCTGCAAGTCAGTACAAAGTGAACACAAACCTGGTGGACCGTCTACTGCTGGCTCACGTAAACACTGCACAGAGAGAAGATTCAGCTATTTCAAAACTGCATCTCCTGCCATTCGGTCTAAACAACTAACAACACATTTTTTAGGCTTCATCGAAGCCTTTATGATTCGTCTCTTGCCATGTAAATGCTGGCAACGTCTTATCAAGACATGTTATAGTGAGAAAGTCTGGAGAGAGGGAGCAGGTGGCTTTTGGGACTCTATTAAGAGCATTAGGCTTGCAAGGAACGTCTCCCTCAGGCGCATGCATTTTGCAACATGATCAGTTGAGGAAATTAGCGGGAGAAAAGCCTAATTCATTTTACTGGAAAGTGGAATTGTGAAAAAGCCCTAATAAGATCTAGCTAAAAGGCTTCTAGTGTGCTCTCCTCTGTCTGAACAGGCAGCCTGACAAAATGCAGAAACTCAAACGTGATGAACAGAGGTTTGTCTCTTGCTGGTCAGCAGATTTAATTGCAGGAAGACAAGCCATTTCCTGAGATGAAATGTGTAGTCTCCTGTGAAGTGGTGATTCAGTGACATCTGTGTTTCTTAAAAGGATTAATAGCATACAGTACTATCTGTCTTCTGGCAGTGGGCAAAACATGACGTGAGGGTGAGTCGCTGTTGGTTTCTGCAGGACAGCTGCTGCCAGAGAGTCAAGGTGCAGAGGACGACAGTAGGCTGGGAAAATCAATTTGACCTCTTATATAATATGTTTTTACTGTTATGTAATATAGCCTTAGCAATTATCGGACGAGCTTCGAACAGTTGTGTTCCTGCGAGAGGTTGTAGGTGGTATTAGGACAGTTTAAGCTTGGAGGGTAAGTTTGAGTGTAGCTAAAGATCCTGGATACAAGTGCACACTTTGACCGTTACAGCTAAGTGAAGCATTCAGAGCAATAAACTCTGTAGGAAGCTGAGAAGTAATACTCCACAGGCATATTAACTTATCAGCAATCAAACTGTGGACCTTTTGATTATGTTATTTAGTTTTGTCATCATCGGTTATTTATAATAACACCAAGACCAGAGGGTATCAAGACCAAGACAAGACCAAGACCAAGACCGAGACAAAAAAGTCTTTAAACTGCAGCCAGAAGCTGCTTCGTTTATGGGTGTAAGCATTTTATGTGTTTTTGCGATGCACTCACACAGCCCTCCTCATCACTGTCTACTGTCTCACTCACTTACTGAGAGGACAGGCGTAAGCTCCACTTGACTGTCGTGTCTCTCACATAATGATATTATCCCATATCCTCGCATGTGATTGGCCACAATATGGAGGCTGTGTTTTGAGTTTTGTTCAAAAAAGAATCACTCATATAGGAAAAAAAATATATATCACATCTGCAGGACACCTTAAACTAGTTTTTTAATTAAGCAGCGAGGCAGAACAAAGTCGGGGCTGCATCAAGACACAGGGACTAAACCCCAATTCAACCAGACCCAGAACTGATCCGGAATTAAAACAGGACTACAACAGTTCAAAATCAGGACTACTGAGGACTTAACAAAAACAGAACCAGAATCAGAACTAGATGATAGTAGCACTAAAATCATCATAGACCTGCACTACACTTTTTTTTAATTCTGCCAAAGTCCACTATTTAGATTCAGAAAAGTTTATATAATTATTTAGCCTTGTTGTGCAAACAAGCTGCATAAACTTAATAAATATAGAATTTGGAAAAGTAACAAATGGTATCTAAAAAGATACACTAGGCACTAGGATACATGTTCTGATGAGTTTTGGCAAACAACCATTTGACTAACAGGTGTGTCTCACCTGCTCTTGTTCCTCTCTTTCTGTCGTTTCTCTCTCTCCCTCCTGTTCCTCTCTCTCCCTCTTTCTCTCCCTCTCCTTCTCTCTCTCTTCTCTCTCTTCTCTCTCTCTCTCTGTTCTCTTCTCTCTCCCTCTCTCTCTTTTCTCTCTCTCTCTCTCTCTGTCTCTCTCTCTCTCTCTCTCTCTCTCTCTCTGTTCTCTCTCTCTCTGTTCCTCTCTCTCTCTCTTCGTTCCTCTCTCTCTGTTCCTCTTCTCTCTCTCTCTCCTCTCTCTCTGTTCCTCTCTCTCTCTCTCTGTTCCTCTCTCTCTCTCTCTCTGTTCTCTCTCTCTCTCTGTTCTCTCTCTTTCCTCCTTCTCTCTCTCTCTCTCTCTCTCTTCTCTCTTCTCTCTCTCTCCCTTCTCTCTTCCTCTCTCTGTTCCTCTCTCCTCTCTCTCCCTCCTTCTCTCCTCTCTCCTCTTGTGCTGACAATCAAGCCAAACACCAACATCATCAAATATACAGTTGAAACCAGATATTTACTCTTCAGATAAAAACACTTTTTTAATTGTAACATCAAATCAGACTAAATGTTTATTTTTTTAGATTGATAAATATAAAAAACATATTTGTTAACTTTAAGAGTAAAGAGAGAAACTGTCTGTATTTCTTAATTGTAAATGGCACCAAATTGTATTCAAACTGAGCCACACTTATGGAGCTCCACAGTTCTGTTCCTGGTGTTTTGGTTGACATCTCTTGATGTTCCCATGTCACAGAAACAGGCTCTGTGTTTTGCCTTATATGCATCCACAGCTGTGCCACCAGTTTACTCACATGGACTCTACTAACCTATCAGAAGCTTCTTCAGCTCAGAATGGAATCGTCTGGAGTTTTCTTATTAATTAACAATAAACTTAGTGTATATGTACTCCTAAATTTGATGAAAGTGATAAAAATAGACAGCTCTCTCTCTTTATTCTGACATTTAACTAATTCAAAAGATATTTCAATATTTATTTATCCAAAACAAAACAAGTTTACTCTAAATTGATGTTTAAGTAAAAAATGTTTTTATGTTTTCTCCTAAAGTGTATGTATATCTGGTTTAAACTGTGAATATACTGCTGTGTATTGAAATTCCTCTTGTTTTGCATAGAAATATACTGAACAACATACAAAGCATAATATATAAAATAACATCTACCAGTTTTTTCTTTGAAAGAAGCTCCTTATGTCCATTCTTGTATATCAGTACATTACTGATTTATTTAGCCGTGGAGGGAAACAACTGAAAATATGAAATAAACACATGTAAGCTGAGACTCTCTAAAGAAACAGCATGTTGTTGTTCGGCTTTTCATTTCGCCATTTGTTGATTCACTCAAAGAGCAAGTAACGTAATATGGGTCAAGTGATCAGTTTGATATCAATCTTTTGTGATACACCGTCATATTTACATTATTTGTACAGTACGAATGATTTGCTTTGGTACCTGGTCAAACTTAAGCTCTCCTCTGTCTGCAGCAAACTCGCAGGCAGCAGCTTCTCCCCCCTCGCTCACATGCTGTGCTCAGTCGCCTAGTGCCTGAGCTCGGATCATACCAAAATTAGGGGGAATTTACGACTGCGCTATGTGCTTCGAATATTGGTGTAGTTTTTGTTTTATACAGTTGTCAGTCAGGCATCTAACATGAAACAAATTACACTCCAAAAGACACCGGGCTTCTGAAAAAATGGCCCCCCCCCCCCCCCCGCCGCCGATGGTTGACTCCAAATCTCCCGAGAACTATGTCGATCTAAGAAAGCAAGACCGAGACAGCGAGACCAAGACAAGACCAAGACCACGTAAAAGTGGTCTCGAGACACCCAACTCTAGTTAGTGGTAAATGGACTGATTCTTGTATAGCGCTTTTCTGCTCTCCCAAAGCGCTCTGTACAACATTCACACAAACAAGTGCTTTACCAATCACACACCGATGGATGCATCAGAGAGCAACTTGGTGTTAATGTCCGAGGATATTTGGCACGCAGACTAGTAGGAGCCAGGGACTGAACCACTAACCTTCCTGAGCTACAGCCACCCCGTGCTCATCCAAATGATGAATGATGATTTCCTTGATTGTTGATTGATGATTGTTTTCCTTTTTTTCATCCTCTCAATTGGTCTTTTTTACTATATAATAATTTTACTATCGTGGGTATCCAGATTTTAACACGCTGGCTTCAGTTTTCGTAGTTTTCACCTTAACAAGTTAAATAGAGAAGAGGAAATATTGAAAATAGTGTAGAAACAAATCATTGCATCACACAGTTTAATTTTTTAGACCAAACTTTTTATATTAGCACTTGCAGTTGTACCCATAGTGGAGTCAAAGCCTTACACTCTGTATAATGAGCTCTTTATAATCATCACAGTGTGCAGAAGTGCTGCTGTGGACAACCATACTCATCTCTGTCCACAGTCAACCCCCTACATCGTGCAGTGACCTTCGTTTCATTGCCATGGTCTTGTGGAAATGTCTTTAGTTGATGTGTTGATTATCAGAGAGCCTGTAGTATTTGTCCATCATCATAAGGTAAAGTATGCTCTGTAAGATGCCCTGGATGGGGTCGCACTGAGTTGTCCAACTGTCCTGACACAAGTCGTTGTTGATCTCACTGTTGTAGGGGAAAGACTCTAGGGCTGCAGATAAGACTGTTGCCATGGTCCTGAAGGAGATACCAAGTAAGGCGTCATCAGAAGGGAAGCCCCTCCTCACAGTGACTACCAAGGTGGGCAGATGCATTTCAGAAACACCCCACCCACCCACCCCCAATCCCAAACCCACCCCCTGGATTAAAGCAGAAAGTCCTCCTGTGTTGGTCACACTGAAACACGAGCAAAGCTTTGAGTGTCCTATAACTGACCTCTCCTGTCTACTAACTCCTAACTTGAGCCTTATGACTGTTGTATCTAACAAAGAAGCAAAAATTATTTCATTTCCAGCTGCTCTATGGGGTATAAAACCCACCTAATGCATCACTACGTTTGTACAAACAGAGCCTAATGATGTTACCATCTACACAAGTAACCTCAAATTCACTGCAATTATTCATGCAACTCTTTATCTTTTCCAATTAGCCTCTGCAACACTCATAGTGCTCCTCCACTTCTATATTTAACACTGTATGGGGATTAACCACAAATTTCGTGTCCCATTCATAATCGGGTCAGTCAAACTTCCTCGTGAACTTTTTACACCTCATAAGCAGCTAATCCTCAGCACAAACAGTGTGTGAATGCATTTCCAAAAAAATGCTATGTCACACAGCATGGCATTGAGCTGTTGGTGGTGTTCTTTGAACCAAAGACTGCAGCAAATTACTGCAGCCATTGCTGAGCTTTTCACTTCTCTGTTGCTTTTTAAGTGGTAAAGCTGGAGTCTATGCACCAAGTGCCAGTATGAGTTTTTTTGCCCTGTGCTTGATTGCTTCTGTGGGTGCTGCTGCTGCGTGTGTGTCTATGTTTTGAAAAGCTGTAGCATGCTTTACTCCTGTTTTATTTTCTAATGCAGTGTCTTGTTTGATAAGCTCTCATACAACAGATATAATTTTCCCACTTAAGTTTGGGGGGGATGTAATTATAGCCCCAAATTGTTTGCTGAGTCGACACCAACAGAGTACGATTTAAAGATTTATCTTAAACCAAAGTGTAAAGGGTCAGGAAGGAATCAGTAATTGTTAGCGTTTCCTGTATCTGACATTTCTGCTCATTTAAGATGCTGCAGTGAGGCTGAAATCAAATTAATGGAAATAATAGATCAATAACTTATTCTCAGTTTGGATGTTAGCAGCTCATATTTCTCCTGCTCCTTTACATTGAGTTTTATTGCTGCTTCAAACAGGCAAAGCTCCATCAGTTATGCTCAGCGAGTCTGATCGACCACCGGCGAATGAGGTGATAACGGCCTATTGAGTGTGCTGGTAGGTGGAGGAGGCCGCCGACTGGCAACATGCACGAGGCTGATAACAGCTGATGATGACCATTCATGGTCTAAAAACATTCAGACTGGGGGGGTTTACATTTTACAGCCTTCAAATGTCAAAAATCTTGTCTCCAGGCCCAGCATTGAATGAAAAGAACATGAACACAAATGTCATTACCATTTTGGGTTTACTTCTCACAGTGCAATGATAACAGCATGTTTCCATGAGGCCACAGGCTTCAACTTTCAAAATGAATCAAAAATAACAAACAATAACAAAACAATATAAAACCTCTCATTTCATTTATTTATTTATAAAGCACGTTTAATAACAACAGGGAGCTGACCAAAGTGCTGTACAAAGTAATGACATTGACGACAACGACAGGTAAGAAAATTAAAAGAAAATTAGGATAAAAGAATTGGTAACTCTCATACAGTTTCAAAAGCCAGAGTAAAAAAATATGTTTTCAGATGCGATTTAAAAAGAGTAACAGTTGGGGCCTTTCTAATATGGAGAGGTAGATCATTCCACATTTTCAGTGCCACAACCGCAAATGCCCGATCTCCTCTATGAACCATCCTAGGCTTATGTAAGGAGCAGGTGATCGCTTGATCGAAGGGCTCTAGAGGGCGTATAAAGCTGCAATAGGTCAGACAAATAGTCCGGTGCCTGGCCAATTAGCACTTTATAAGTCAAAAGTAACATTTTGAATTTAATTCTAAAACGCACTGGAAGCCAATGAAGGCTCTTCTCACTATTGTCTTCACATAATTATTAAAATGATCAAAGCCACAACAACTAATTAAAGACACAAACTTACTAAGCAGGTCACACATGCATGCACTGCATAATGTATAGAAAGTGAGTTTCCTGTATCCTCTCTTTTTAAAAAGGTAGAAAAATATGTCAAATTATAACAGTTAAATCATATTTGAGTAGTATTTGAGTAAATGATTAAAGGGTGTATATGAAAAAGTCAATTTTTCTGCAGATTTTTATTTTTTAATATCTGGATTGTCAGTTAGTCCAAATCAAAATCACCAGTAAAATAATCTTAAATGACAGCGTCGAAGCGAATGCTGGATGTTGTTTCCACTCGGCTGGACTCAACTCATGATTGAAGTGCTCTCCAGTGGCTGAGGCAGCAGTTTGAGAAGTGTCCCTGCCTGATGTCACTTAGCAAGTGACGGAGGCTAAGCCACAGCTGGTGGTCCCTTTAGCCGCACGTCAAGTCAGGTCAGGTTTGTTTGGAAAGCCCAAGATGATGCATGATGTCTGAATGGGCCACACACACACAGTCTTCAACCAGCCAGACTCTTTATGATGATATATGAAAAAGAATCCGCATGAAACAAGACGTCGCATTCACCTCTTCCTCTATTTAATTCACAGCTCTGATAACTTCATTTCTTCCTCCATATAAAACTAAACTACAGTGATGATCTTCAGAACTGTGTGCTACTGTATGTGCAACAGATCTGCTGTTAATTATCAGTTTTTGTTTGATTTTGTTATTTTGTTCATTTTTTATTGACTTTTAGTAAAAAAGGTAAGATTCAATGTGCAAAAAGTACCTTTTTAAGTATCCTAAAAAATGGATACGTTCCTTTTTTAATATTACGTTGTACTTTTTTCACACTGTCTCCTAAAAACAAATCAGTCAAGCAAAATGTTGTACTGGATAGAATATTTCAAACCTTTATTTACAAGCAAAATTCAAATTGAATTAGTGTCCTTGGCCAAAATAGGCAGGGTTAACCTTGGTTTCGGGGCTAACCCACCATGACTCAATGCCAGGACAAACCGGAGTAACCAGAGAAATAAAAAATAAAAAATATCCAGGATCCTGTTGCTGTGAGGAAGCCGTGCTAACCACTGATCCAGTTCCAGTCATTATAACAAGACACATTATAGAGCCAACTGTTAGGACCGATCTTCAGCATTAATAAAACCAGTCTTGGACAAATCACAAGAAAAGTACAGAGCGATGGGCTGTTGAATTGATGATTTTTGTCCAAAGGCAGTCTGGTAGCAAGCTTTTAGTATGAAATAATGGCAGCTTTATTCTTCACTCAAATATATAAGGGAAGAAATTATTCTTTTTTTTTAATATTTCACTTTTGACTCTGCTGCCTAAAGTCAAATCATATAAAGCCATCACGATGACTCATAAAACCCCAACAAGCCTTTGGGATGAATAGATCATCACCACCCACAAGAAACTGCTTGGAAACAAAAGTAACGAGTAAACAACCTGATGCATCACGGAGAAGCTTTCTAATGATTTGTAAGAATCAATTTTGCATTTTAAAAAAGACTTGCTGCATAGTTATATAATCCCTGACCACAGCTCACAACCATGTGAACTCTATAAAGCATACAACCTTGACTGTTATCATTTTTCTAGCCAACCATCCATCGCATAGCCGCCAGCTTTTAGCTAACAGCTGACATTAGTTCTCTTTGCCTTTATGTAGTGTTTTCCATCCTCTGCACCTCCTCCTACCCTCACCTCAGCCTCCCCTCCTTCAAGGCTCTGGTACACAATTCCCCTGACAGCAACATCTGAGAGTCAAGCCCAAGTGGCACAATTAGTTGAAGTTTTCTATTACATAATATTCTAGATTACTGCTTAAAGCACTTGTAAACAAAATGCCAAAGTGCTTTGCATAGGAGAGAGTTAAAAAGAAAGGCAGCGAGGGAAAACAGTAACCTCCTCATAGCAATGGGCAAACAGCTCACAAAGCTCCTCTCCTGCCTTAGAAGTGAACCTGTAATTAGTGTTTGCATGCTACCTGCTCTGTGCCTCACACATCATCCCAGATAAACATGGTAGATTTTCTGTCCCCATTTTCTGGTTGATTGGAGGAGGAAAGTGAAGAGGTCTCATCATTTCGAAGCCATGATTTAGAACAGACTCCTGTGGCAATTACACAAAGTGCTTTGAAGAACTACATCAGCTTACAGTGATCGTTTAGGGTTGGGCGTAGATCGTACAGGGTCCTCCATCAGAAGGCTGCCAGCAGTCATACAGAAACAACCTCCTCTTCACAGGTGTGCCTCAACTTATAGGCTCAAAAGCGACCATTCACAGTCAAATCAAGCTTTCAGTCTGTCAGACTCCACACTCACACTGACATCTTTAATGATGCACTTAGGCACAGCAGTGCTTTTGTGCTGAATGCTAATGGGTTATAGTTTCCTTTATGACCGTTCTAGTTTAGTGTTACCACGCTACCATGTGTTCCCCCTTAAGGCGAGACTAGTGTTTAACATTTAACCTTGAAAACATCCCAAATGTAGTCAGTTACAACGCCAAGCTTTACAACCTCAGGCCTCATGTATCACTCTGGAGGATTTTAAAATCCAGTAGGGTTGTCACCCTGTCCATAACACCAACCTGTGCTAAAATCTCTCATCTGCAGCTCTCCCAACTCACCAAATGATACGTCCATCATGGTCATAGTAACACCAGATGGTGTCTTTAGTGAATGTGCCACACTTGGAAACTGTTGAAAAATGGAGTTGAGCCTTAAAATGAAGCCAGTGCAGAAATAGCAAAAACAAATGCAACAAATCAAATGGCACTTGAAGCTGGTTTCAAAGCAAGTCGATGCCAATAGAGTCCCATGATGACATCCCCAACTTTTCAGCAGAATTAAACATATTTACACCCTTTTGCAGAACATTTTTGGTCTCTTTGCCTTAAAATTATATATATTTTACGAGTGTGACCGTTCTAAGTGACAGGGGGTGTTGATATAATCTTTATATGAAAGATTAACATATTTTAACATAGCCATTGTCAACCAAACAATGACTTTAAATATTTCGGCCATAATCCTTTTTTTTTTCCTTATTAATAAACCTTGATACCTGGATGCTTATACAGTAGAGATCTATAATTCAAAGAGTAGCCCTGCACTAAAGCTAAACCTCCTTTATTGTCCATTTTACATTAAAGGCAACCATAATTTACAAAATGAGCAGTAAGTTTCTATAAAATAAAACTTGAAAGAAGTGATTAAAACCATTAACTCGTTAGGAAAGCCTTTACTGATATCATAAACACTGCAGGCTTGTGTCCAACTTAAGAACTTATTCCCATCAGGGGAGTTTAAAAAATGTAGGGTGGAGGCATTTTGGCTTTGGCTTCATTTTTCAGGGCCAGAAGCTACAGCCATCTATAGTCTGTGGGTGCCAGCTTATATCTATTACATAACACATTTTTTTGTCTGGTTAATTATAATGTCAGTCTATCCTCCAGTTCTGATGATGTTGTATATTTGCATGCATTTAACACTAATTAGCAGCTATTTGTTGCTGTGTCCCATACAGCCGATGTTTGCAACTTGTTCATCAAGCATGCTAATGTAGCTAACTGTTAGCTTAGCACTCCAGCCTCTGATCTTATTCTGGCTCCAAAAACAGCATGGCAACAACCATAATGCCAGAACTGAAGCCTGAAAACAACATCCACAAACTACTGGGTGACATCTATTAAAAAAAACATGTCACTAAAAAGGCTAAGTGCTATCAGTGCATAATCACAAAGATTTATCACCTTGACTTAAAACTGAAATTTGCATCCTTGATTTAAAGAAAAGGCCTACTGTACCAAAGATGTAGTTTTGTGTGAAGTTTGTCACCATATTGTTTCAAATGTCACATTTTCTGGGGATATGCTAATGTCAGCTGTCAGCAGAACATGGCTCAGCATGGATCCCAATCATGTCTGTCAAAACTTTAAATCTCAACACTATTCAATTAAATCAGAGCATTACTGGAGGACTCTAAATGAGCCACATGCTGCGCATTTGACAGAACTGACCTTCAGTCAATCAATCAATCCAAAAATAAATAAATAAATAAACACAGTGGAAATATCCAAAGTCTTGTAACGTAGAAAAAAGGGTTATAAAAACGCATCTAAAAAGAAAACAGCCAAACTCACAAATGATTTATTAGATGCTTTGAATGGGAAATGCTTCTTATCATGGTTATCGTCCACTGCATGAAAACACAGCTGCAATCCAAATGCTCAGTCGTTGTGAGCATGTGCACTTATGAATGCCTGTTAAGGCGTAAAGAGAACACTATACAATATCTATACAGCTCAACTGGTATTTAACGACTCGGTTAGCTCGAAGCATGATGTGTTAAGTACATTAAAATCAGAAATAAGACTTCAACCCTGAAGACACCAGACAGAAGGAAATCTTCTGTTTTATTCTTACGTGCAACACGCTAGAGAATGCATTTGACTGCATGCACTCATGCATACGTTACTGTACCACAGGCAATATAACAGAGCTGATTAATGCTTCATTTAAACATCAAAGCTCTCAATACAGAAATCTATATAGGAAACAGAACATATTAATGTACCAGGAAATTAGTACATTAACTATCAAATAGTCAATTACCTGAACTGCTCACAGTCAGTTCACTGTTAATCTGAATAAACATTTAATTAAGTAATGTTTTCACAAAATAATGGTCTGCAACACCAGTTACTTGTGTAACTGTAATTAAAGTTGCTAAAATACTTTACATACAAAAAGGTTCAGATGAATATGAGGAGACATGATGGTGAAACCTGTCAAAATATGTTGGAAAGCTCATTATGTTAAAAAAAATTATACATAACACAACAACTGATTTGATCCATTTCAGTCTGACTTTAGGGGAAAAAATCAGTACAGGAGCTGTTTTATTGCAGTTAGGCTTATGAACAGCACTTTAACTTTTGCTCTTGTTATTTTACTGGACCTGACTGTAGCTTTGATTTTGCCAACCATTTGCTTCAATAGAGTGAAGCTGGCTACACACTGGAGACCTTACTGGGCAAGCAAGTACAAACGACATATCCACTGAAATGGGCAGGAAATAAACTCATCTCAATCCTCAAGGAAGCAACCGAAGTGACTACCAATGAGAGTGAAGATTACCTTTGACTGACTGGTAGTAAATAAGCATCGCCTAGGCAACTGGGGCCATGTTAGAGCCATCAGTTTCAACGTGATGTGTGACAAGCTAATCGCTGCTAATGTGAGATGGTGTAGATGGAAAGGCACTCGAGTGGCTCTTATGCAGTTTATCAAACAGAGTACATCTTAACACGTGGGATCCCACAGGGCTCAGTCCTTGGACCTATTTTGTTTCCTTTAAATCTGCATCTATTCAGCCATGTAATCCATTATACACGAGTGTCTCTCTTACGAACTGTGTACCTTTAATTCTTACTGCTGAACTCTGATAAAAACTTAAGTCCTCATTATTGGTCCTGATCATATTTCTAATAATGTTAGTCCCCTTTGTTGGACAAGTAATAACTGAGTAAAAGCAATCTGCTAAAAACTTGACATTATTTTCAATCACCGACTCAGTTTTAGCCACATGTCCAAGTCTAATCCATTTTTGCTTCATACAGAATGACTCCAGACTGCAGTTTAAGATTAAATCACTCCAGGCTATGGCTCCACTTTAGATCTCAGAATATCACCCTCAGACTCTTCACAGCAGACAATCGATTAAAGGTTCCACAGTCCAGTCTTTAAAACAAAGGGACACTGTGCTTTCACTGTTTTAGCCCAAAACTGGTGGGCAATTTTTCTTTGACCATTAGGCTCAACACAATCAGCTGCTATTGAAAGAAAAACCTACCTCTATAAATGGGCTTTTGTATAATGTTTTACAGTATTTTCTTATATTTTTAGCCTTGCCTGCATTGCCTATTGTTGTTACACATACTGTATATATGTCACTCTCTATAGTGAGAATGCAAAAACATAAACAGGAAACAGAAAAATAGAAGAGCAATGGAAGAATTTTTCCTCTCACAGAAACATTGACACCTATGGGTTTTTTTCTTTTTAACTCAGGTGATATGTAGTTGATTGAGAACAAGTGATTTAATTAAAAGCAACAAAAAGTCACTTAAGATGAGTCACTTCCTGCATTAAAGGCCAGCAGCTGAGCGGTTATCCGGGTTAGTTCATATAAAGCATGCACTCCTTTCACACCGCTAACAGCTGTAACTGATTCAGCAGTGGCTTAGCCTCCGCTCACACTCAACTGCACCTTTGCAGAGCAAGCACAGTCTTTAAATCACTTAATATGACCTTTAAAAACAAGTCCACCCTCATGGATTTCATTTTAAGATTGGTTGCTTCAGACCAAATTGGACAATAACACACTGGCTGGCAGCAAAAGGTGAAATAAGGCTACTCGGCATTGTGAGACTTCCCATGGACAAAATCTCTACTCAGACAGCAGAGCAGCACAAACACAGCCTAATTATCTGTGCTGGGTCACTGTTCCTGCTGCTCAGCACAATCTCTCACTCCACAAACCAACGGCCCGTCTCTGGGTATTATTCATGTCCTCTTTAAAGCATCTCTGCTGCAGAGCAAGGATAAAACCAAAGCTGTCACTTCTCCCCTTGCTGATCACCACTGATAAATAAGAGTAAGTAAAAAACACTAAGAAGAATTCTTATAATGTCAGTATAATGTAACAGAGGCACAATATATAATATGTTGCCCAGTTTTTCCAGTTTTCTAATTGGTTTTTAATTTCATTCATTCAGTAAAAGGACTAGATGTTACAGTCCCTCGTAATGCATTGCTTTAAATAGAGAAAATCTTTCAGGGATGGCTGTTATGAGGAAAAGAAGCCCAGAAACTTTACCAGCGGCACACATCGTTGTGTGCCTCAACTTTCGGTCTTTTACCCAGGCTAATCTGCCATGTTTCCTTGGTTAGGTTTAGGGATTAGAGATCTGATCTAAATTATCATATTAAAATTTGGGACACATCGTCAGCAGTGGACCTTTGATTCATCGGGTGTTTTGGCCATTATCTCTGGACACCCTCTTCCAAGGAGGCCCTGCCAGGGCTGATCAGGCTCCCGGAGTGTGTCAGTGGTTTATGTTAACATTGTTATTTCTCTTCTTCTTTCTTCTGTTTAGGTTTCTACAATTTATTCTCTATTCAATGCAACTGAGAAATACTTACCTCTTTAACATTTATGGAGCCTCGTTTTAATTTAATTTTCACTTTTGGCTTTTAATTCAGTTTAGTTTCAGTTTGTTTCCAGAGTGCGTTTGTTTATTCGCCTTTAAAAAAGTTTAGTTTTGTCTTTGGTTTCTATTATTTTCAGTGCTATTTCTAGTCCCCATTAATTATTCTTGCACAGAGGACATATGTGAGAACAGCATTCAGGAAAAGCACGTGACTCACAGTCTTGTACACACCAAAGTCTGATCAGGAAACAAACACTGAAACTAAGAATATTTCCTGTGTATATCTTCAAATTTTATTTCAGTTGGTTTTCCAAGTTCACAAAATCGCAGTTTGAATATTTTTCAGTGGTTTCATTTTTATCTTTGTTAACTGAAATATTTTTTCCCACGTTTTGGCATTTAGCTTGGCAGAGCAGATCCTAAAGAAGGTGAATGACTCCCCAATCAAAGCGACAAATGGCTTTTACGTCCACTGGACTTTTCTCATCTTGCTGACTACTGAAAGCTGCTCTTTCCTGTTGACACACATTTACACAGATCTTTCTAATACGCGCATTGATGATTACCTGTCACACGACCATGTTACAATGACCATTTAGCCCAATATTCATGTCTCTGAGCCCGCGGTCAGATATTTGTTTTTCATAATTTCTCCAACAGAGGTCGAGCAGGGCCCAGCATGCACTCCAGATTTGTTCAGGAAGTCAGCATAATTGTAAAGTAATATAACGCTATCAAAAGCCCATCCAACACTTCATCGAGCATATGGCAGATTGTGCTCAGCGCACTTCATGCTTGCTAACTAACAGGACCTTCATTTAAATTCTGCTTGTGGCCATGGCCTGCAGAGCAACAACAGGAAATGTCACATTTCCTCGCTGCCAGCATTATGGACACGCTACACAATGACATCACCGGTGGCGGCTGCTTTCCTCTCCAAATGATGAAGAAATGGCTGGCAAATTGAGACCAGCTGCACCTGAAGTGTTGTGAGGATTCGTAGTACCAATAATGAACTGGATGTGACCTATTCCGCAGCTGCTCTGGCAACCCTACAAATTGGTGCATTAAAGGCAAAGTGATTAGCATTTCATGGTTTGGAAGGTGAGATAAGCAGGAATGGTTATGTAATTGTTGTTCTGGACACCAAGCAGCTCCGAGTCCAGCTCATCTGGATCTCAGTGCATGACACACACTCCAATAACCTGCTCTTCTCTCTGTAAAGCACTTTGAATCACCTTGTTGTTGAATTGTGCTATACAAATAAACTTGCCTTGCCTTGCCTAGTAAACTGAGGGTTTGTTGGTGCCATAGAGATGTGATTGTGTGATAACAATCATGAAATACCAGCTGTGTTCAACCATATGCCACGCGCACACATCAGTTTGCAGAGAGAAGTCACAGTGGGCTTAGCCGAGAGGCCGCAGGTTCAGCATGTGCCGTCACATGCTGTCGTTAAATAATGTGCACCACGAGCATGTCGCCCCCCAAAGGACAGAGTTGTAGAAGTTTACACACTCATAGGGATTTGACAGTATAGCTCTGCTGTCATGTGAACCAGTGGCCTGAATTTCCCCTCATAATAATAAGGCTTTGGGGGGCTTTCACAGAGGATTTGAAGGGAGTTTAGCATGAGAGACATGCGAAGAGAGCCTGAACTGTCTCATGTGTTTGTCCCTGCAGCTGGTGAGTGAGCAACAAGAGAGCCGCCCGCTTCTAAGCCCTTCTATCGACGATTTCCTCTGCGAGACCAAGTGCGATGGGGTTTCCCGCCCAGTTACTTCCAACACAGCCGGTACAGCACTTTTATTTCCGCATTTAAGCTGATGATAATGTACTTACATCAAGTATTTTTCTTTCATTTGTACAAGCATTATATTTAAATCTACTCATATTTAATAGCCAGGAAAACCTTTCTGAGCCATGTTGGGACTAGAACAAATGGATGTCACTTCCTCTTTTTATCCAACTCGGCCAAAATCCTTGAGACGAGTTTCTTTCTTTTATATAATTTACCTGTGCCTCAAGTCAGATCAATAGACCTTCATATATTATATGATATTTTGATTCTTCACTGTCCACAGGTTGCACTCAGTGATGCCCAGTGCTTGCACAAACATTAGCTGTTGAAGGATGTACTGTATATATATATTAAAAAAAGGTTTTAGCATCTAACAAAGGTTCATTCTAACATTTCCTTTTCAGCTCTATTTCCAGTTTTAACACTATCCCTACTACACACCCCAGTAATCAGTTTTATTCACCTCATACAATAATGTTTCCTGTGATTCTCACACATTATAGTGGACTGATTTATTTTCTACTTCAAACATTAAAACTGACTATATTTAAAGAATTATAATACAAATGTATTATAATTAGTGCTTTAAACGATTGTTTGTGCTAAAATAATCTGGATCAGATTCACTGTTGAGAAACTCAACCATCTGACATTAACAGAAGCTGAACACCATCTTGATTTCCACATGGCATCTTTTGAACAGTTTGCAGATCAGACAGCTGACACATGTCATCTCTCGTCAGCTGAGAAAAATGCTGTGAGCAACTCTGTCTCTCTCTAATGGAAAAATCATTATGTTTAGGAACATAAACTGCAGAACTGAGGGATTTATTTCTCATTGTGAGTTGGAAATAAGAAGTCAAAAATAAGAATAAAACTGTGTTTAGGCAAATTTCACTGGGTCCAGTCTCCTGCTGCTGCAGTTTGCAGCTACATAAAATGATGCAGTTGAAGCAAATTTTAGGTTTGATTGTTTGTGAACTTGTTTTCATGCTGGATGGAAGTTTCCGGAACCGCATGACACTTAACAAAATCGAACAAGCAAAGATAATTACGAGCTCAAGTATGCTAATCCACATGAGTCCTCCGTGATGATGCTTTCTCTGTTTCACTTCCATCTGCTGTTCAGGTCGACAGCAGCAGGTTTTTTTGCTCTTCTGAGTCTTAAAAACCTCCACAGTTAATTATGAATTGATGTCACAGGTATCTGGGGTTTAGAACCGAGTCAATTATACATCTATTTAAATTTGTGATTTAAAAGAAAACAGCGCAGAGGTTTGGGGGTCTCCATCCGGACCAATGCAGCTCTGACATTAACGCATTCACAGAAAGTTGCTTCACCAACACTCTTCTGCTCTCATTTTTTCCTTTTGTCATCACTTTGATGTTTACTTGCTAGTTTAAATAGTCAAAGGAAGGCTTGAAGGATGTGTCATTAACAATGTGTTCTTTATAAAACTGCTAAATATAAATGTCCTCATGTGATTTAGTGAAACACGTCTGAAAGTCTGACATGTGGCTGGATTTTGATGCAGTTTAATTGTTAATGTCGTAGTAAAATCCTCGTTTAACATATTGTTTGTCCTTCGTGTGTAACCAAAACACCACAGCATGGGCTCATTTCTCTGAACGTACCTTGAGGTATTTGCAGCTCGAAGCCTATCCAAGTCATGTTGGTGCCCAAAACGAATCAAAATGTAAATTAAAACAAACTAATTCTGGCTGAAAATCCTGAGTTTGGGACCACCAGCCACTACCTTTCTTTCACCTGCACTCCCGTCGGAGCTACTTCCTGTCCTTAAATCACAAGGTGATGTGGTAGGATTGTGTCAATACATGATATTCTTGGGAATTGAAGTTTGAAAAGTGATTGCCAAAGATGACATTTCGATTGTTACTAGTAAATTAAACATTAAACAAATTAAACACTGATGTGTGCACACTTGGTCCATTCTTGGATCGTTGCACACTTGAATGTGAGTGTGGGGAGTAGCTTCCTTCATCAGTCACAAAACAACAGAGTGTCATTTTGTCTACTGGCTTGATTTTAGTTTTTGTAGTTGTGTCAGGCCTTTCGTTTTGTGATGATGGAGTGTCAATGGAAAATTGTACTTATTAGTCAGTATAATCTTTCAGTGATATAAGTTTGCATATGGTAGAATACTGCATGTAATCATTTGTGTTTAGAAGTATATAGTTGGTGACATAGTGAAATGTTTCATCCTAGGGGGCCTGTAACACTTTAAGGTGTTTTAGCGTCCACCCCCACATCCTGGAGAAGTGTTTTAGAGTATATTTCTTAACATGGAGGGTCACACGTCCCTCTAACTTTGTGGCCAATAATATGTTCTCTCTCCACTGCAGCAGCGAGTCACCACTGAACAGTTTGGTCTTTGTCCAAACCGTTTCACACACTCAGAGCTCTGACGTGGCCCGATGGAGACCACTGGTACAAGATAATCAGCTGTAATTTGTCATAATGTTTTGGCTCACTGGTGTCAAAATGAAGAGATCAGGACTCTCGATGTCTCAGTGGTCATACTTGTTTACTACAAACCCACTGGCCGCTACACAGTAACTACTTCTAAATGCTTACTGAGGAGGTTTCTTCCTGTTAAAAGGGAGTTTTTCCTTCCCACTGTTGCCAAAGTGCTTGCTCATAGGGGGTCATATGATTGTTGGGTTTTTCTCTGTATCTATGAAGGCCTTGAGGCGACTTACAGTGGGGCAAAAAAGTATTTAGTCAGCCACCGATTGTGCAAGTTCCCCCACCTAAAATGATGACAGAGGTCAGTAATTTGCACCAGAGGTACACTTCAACTGTGAGAGACAGAATGTGAAAAAAAATCCATGAATCCACATGGTAGGATTTGTAAAGAATTTATTCGTAAATTAGGGTGGAAAATAAGTATTTGGTCACCTCAAACAAGGAAAATCTCTGGCTCTCACAGACCTGTAACGTCTTCTGTAAGAAGCTTTTCTGTCCCCCACTCGTTACCTGTATGAATGGCACCTGTTTGAACTCATCATCTGTATAAAAGACACCTGTCCACAGCCTCAAACAGTCAGACTCCAAACTCCGCCATGGCCAAGACCAAAGAGCTTTCGAAGGACACCAGGAAAAGTATTGTAGACCTGCACCAGACTGGGAAGAGTGAATCTACAATAGGCAAGCAGCTTGGTGTGAAAAAATCAACTGTGGGAGCAATCATCAGAAAATGGAAGACATACAAGACCACTGATAATTTCCCTCGATCTGGGGCTCCACGCAAGATCTCATCCCGTGGGGTCAAAATGATCATGAGAACGGTGAGCAAAGATCCCAGAACCACACGGGGGGACCTGGTGAATGACCTGCAGAGAGCTGGGACCAAAGTAACAAAGGTCACCATCAGTAACACACTACAACGGCAGGGAATCAAATCCCGCAGTGCCAGACGTGTCCGCTGCTGAAGCCAGTGCATGTCCAGGCCCGTCTGAAGTTTGCCAGAGAGCACATGGATGATACAGCAGAGGATTGGGAGAATGTCATGTGGTCAGATGAAACCAAAGTAGAACTTTTTGGTATAAACTCAACTCGTCGTGTTTGGAGGAAGAAGAATACTGAGTTGCATCCCAAGAACACCATACCTACTGTGAAGCATGGGGGTGGAAACATCATGCTATGGGGCTGTTTTTCTGCCAAGGGGACAGGACGACTGATCCGTGTTAAGGACAGAATGAATGGGGCCATGTATCGTGAGATTTTGAGCCAAAACCTCCTTCCATCAGTGAGAACTTTGAAGATGAAACGAGGCTGGGTCTTCCAACATGACAATGATCCAAAACACACGCCCGGGCAACAAAGGAGTGGCTCCGTAAGAAGCATTTGAAAGTCCTGGAGTGGCCTAGCCAGTCTCCAGACCTCAACCCCATAGAAAATCTGTGGCGGGAGTTGAAAGTCCGTGTTGCTCGGCGACAGCCCCAAAACATCACTGCTCTCGAGAAGATCTGCATGGAGGAATGGGCCAAAATACCAGCTACTGTGTGTGCAAACCTGGTAAAGACCTATAGTAAACGTTTGACCTCTGTTATTGCCAACAAAGGTTATGTTACAAAGTATTGAGTTGTATTTTTGTTATTGACCAAATACTTATTTTCCACCCTGATTTACGAATAAATTCTTTACAAATCCTACCATGTGGATTCATGGATTTTTTTTTCACATTCTGTCTCTCACAGTTGAAGTGTACCTCTGGTGCAAATTACTGACCTCTGTCATCATTTTAGGTGGGGGAACTTGCACAATCGGTGGCTGACTAAATACTTTTTTGCCCCACTGTATGTTGTGATTTGGCACTATATAAATAAAATTGAATTGAATTGAATTACTGTGCGCTGTATTTCTTCCAAGCATCATCATTTCAAGGAGACTCTGGGTGGCAAAACAATTTTTACATCACTGTCTCTTCATAAAGCGTTCGTGAATCTTTTGATGCTGGAAACTCTTCAGGCAAGCATCCACAGGAGTGTGTCTCCCTTGATTTTTAATTGTATTTGTCATCTAAAGAGCACAAGGCTGGGAAGACGAGCACACTCTCTAATTATGCAGAGATTTCAGTCAACAAATACTCTCAGTTGCTTGACATGAAGCAGCAGCATGCCGGTTATGCAGTCACGTGCCTGCACTTTTAAGCTCGTATGGCTCAAAAGACGTCGTCGGCTCCTCGGAGGCGAGCAAGAAAAGTTTGTGGGTTCCTCAAATATCCAGTGTATGAAAACGTTTTAGTGTGGGTTTTAGCAAGTCATGAATTTTTAATCTAACCTCACAAAAACATGTCATGTATTTGGTTTGCAGTATTTGTCACTAAACTACTGATGGGAAATAAAGGAAACGAGTCTACTGCAAAAGGACAAAGTGCCACGATAGATACGATGCAAAGTTTTTTAGTCCCCACTCATTTCTTAATATTTTGCTTCCAAGGAGCCAGACTCTCTTAGAATTTTTTAAATAGCCCTGAGCAGGAGTTCTTCAACCTCTGAAGATCTTTTTCATTTTTAGTCCTCTCCTTGTACCTGAGCATTTTCACAGTAATGTTTTCTTGTTTGTTGAGCCACCTAACATGACTCGTGCTTGAGTTACTGCACTGACCAAACTGCCTCCAGAGCCCATCTCATCCTTAGCAGACCGTGCAGTCATTTGCAGTATATTTAGATTGGCTGAAAAGAGCAGCAGCAAATTTTTAGATGCCCACCTAAGGGGGAATACTCCAGCTTAAGTACCCCTGACAGGTCTACATGCCACGTCAGAAACCGTGCCGATCAAAATCAAAGCCCGTGGTGCACAAAAAGTGAAGCCTGCTATTCAGTCTCATTACAAAGTTTTACAAGTTTGATGCAACCTCGAAGGCCTCTTAAAGTAAAGACGCCAATAAAGTCGCAAATTACATTTGAGATAAGGAGATGGTCAACTCACAGATTACTAATTTTTTAAAAAGACCAGAGTGAGGGGGGAAAGTACTCTATGAAAATTTAAGTGCAATCCAACACTCCAACAGATTTGATCAAATTAGAACACGTTTAATGAATGAAGTTTCCATGGCTATCAATGATCCTTCAGATGACAGATGAGAAGCTAACCATGTGCCATCTCCTCACAGTTCTCTCTTCAACTCTGGACCTGCTAGATCTCAGCGAACCTGGAGAGAGGAGGAACAGCAGGGACAGAAAGAGTGCCCTGTTATCCCAGGGAGACAGCCAGAAGAACACCTCACACAGGAAAAAGACAGATGAGACGGAGCTGATCCAGGTGGAAGTTGAACATACGGCACCAAGCATGCGAACCCCAGAGAGGGCATCACTGGACTCAGGTAGAGAGACGCTCCAACGTTTGGGTGATTTTCTGTCAGTAACACTAAATCACACTTAGTATCAGGGATGACCTGCTCCAATAAAACTGAATCCGCTCCGCGCTGCCAACACTAATGTGCAAACGTGGTCAATCCTTCACCAGCCTCCACTCGAGCCCTCTGACACACCTTATAACTTGAACAACTACAACTCCCATCATCTTGTGTGGAAGTGACCTCACACGTGCACAAGAGTGTCTACAGAAGCACTGAGTCGATTTAATGTAATGAAAGGGATAAAAGAAAAGAAACAGCCAGTTCCTTTTGTGTTTGAAAAGGTTAAAGTCTGTAACTGTGCAGAGCGAGTGTGGTGAATAACTCATGGGAGGGAGACTGGTTATAACTGTGATGTCATTTAAAAGCAGAACTTTGTGTCCTGATAGATTTGTGGACAGCTGATTGTCTCCTCGTTTTTTAATTTGTTTAGATTTGTTTTGTTTTTAGCTAATTATTTGTACTCTCAGAAAGACGTGTTAAAAGGTTTGTGTTTCAAAGCTGGAAAAAATAACTTATCTTTGAAAATTAGTGTCACCATTTAATTGCACACCAAACCTGATTAATTTAGCTTTTTTTCTGAACACATTAGCGTTTCCCCAAATTAACAGAAAGTGGAACATCTGTGTATGTTTCACGGGCAAATTTGAAATGACATTTCTTTGTTTTTCCATGTTTCACTTTAGTCACTTACATTCGTTTGGTTTTTTGTTATGTTATTACTGTCACCAGTTACAATTGGCTCACTGGATAAATGGGAAGAATTGAATCCCAACCCTGAAAGAAATGGCAACAGAAAATGGAAGCTGGAGAGACGACGTTCTTCTAAAAATTCATCTAATGAGTTTCTGTGGTAGGTCCTTACCTCTATATTACTCTGACTGGATAATAATCATATCATCTTTTTCATATCTGTCCAGCATCATTATTATTTACACTGGAAATCTGAATTCCCTGTCAGATGTCTAATAATCAGTAGCCAAAGTCTCAGAGCTTACGCAGCTTTTTGTGCATTAAAATTTGTGTCACTTTGTAGGAAAAATGTCCTTCAGACTTGTTTTTATCCCACCTCTAAGAACCATCTTAGGCTACGTTCACACTGCAGGCGAAAGCACATCAAATCCGACTTTTCTGACCCTGCGACTCATATCCGATCATGGTGTGACAGTGTGAACGGCACATTGAGAGACCAGTGTCGGAGTGTTAAAGAACAGCTTTGAAATTCTCATGAGTTGTTTGCAAAAGAAAAATCACCATCATATTGCAGCTATCCCTTCGGCGCCAGCTGTGGGCTCAAGGCTGGAGCCGAACAACAACACCCTGATAACGACTGTGTTGATACTGTTCCTTCCCATTCCCTGCAAGGCCACCTGGGTTGGCTGGAAGACTGTTTACTTAGCCTAGCAGGGCGAAGGACAGTCTCAGCTGAACTATCGACACGCACACACATACATATACACTGATAAGCACTCACTGATGCATCACCCTCCCTACCCCGGATCCAACGCCACCTCCAACGCTTACCTCCCATCCGTTGTGGACACCGGGTCAGTTGGAGGCGCAGTCAAAGATTGCAGTGGTCCCAGATCAGATGTACACACTGGAACTCTTTCCCATGTTGCTGTCTGTGTTTATTGTGCTGTGGTGTGTTGATATCTGTGCATTCCTGCATTATCCTTCTGTGTTACACATTTCCATGTTTTTTCCTCGCTACCTGGCCTTACCTGTCTCCCCAATGTGATGTTTGTGTATTGTATGTACGGTCGGCAAGGTCTGTCACCTCGGTTGTGGGCAAAAGACCTGCAACTGACAAATAAAGGCTATCTCATCTCATCTCATCAAATCCGATATTTTCAAATCCGATCTGGGTCACTTTCGTATGTGGTACTGAATCCGATACATATCCGATGTTTTAGAAAGCGACTGCTGTTTGATGGTCATGTCGCATTAAATCCGTCTTTTACGTCACTGACACAAGACAGACGCTATCTATCAGCGCCCAGGAAGACGTTGTGAACACTTCCTGTTTGTTGGGAAGACAATGTTGGAGAAACGTGAACATTTTATTTGTACTGCTCCTCTCTAAAACAATCATACGGATAAACTGTAATAAGGATAATTATTAGGCCATATGTAAATAACTTTACACTTATAATTATAACTTAGAGCAAAATTGGGAAACGTAAAGTCCGAAGTCTTTATATTAAGGCCATCAGTCAAACACTACTGCTTGGTCTGGGTTGTGTGTGACGTCTTCTTTTGCGCATGCGGACGCGTTGAGCGTTCACACTGGAGACCGTTTGCGGTCACATTTTATTTGTAGTGTGAACAAGCAGACAAAAAAAAAAATCGGATTTGATCAAAAATTCAGAATTGAGCATCAAGACCTGCAGAGTGAACGTAGCCTTAGTGTCTTTATGTTCAGTTTTTAGACCCACGACTTCCTTTGCTTCCTTCTTGTTAGACAAACAGTCCTGCTGAACATTTTAGGTAACTGAGGAAACATTACTTTAGTAGACGGTGAAACAGGGGAGACCGAATGTTTGTCCACCTGTTGATTATATAGTGTTTTATCTGCTATTGGCAGAGTTCAAAGGTAAATATTTACCATGGTGATGTTTTATGCAAACATGTAATAAAATTACATTTTTTACTGCCATTTTCTAATTATTCATCTTTAAAGCTCTACTGCCAACATGTTTAACATGCTGGCTCATCCCAGTCCTCTCTCTTTTTTCTTTAGGTCCATAGATTGTAAACCACAGATTGACTCGTCAAATAAGAATACCCTGGAAGCAAACACCAAACTGGAACCAGAGTCTGCACTGGCGTCACAAGTAAGTGCTCGGAGTGTGAGTGGAAGGCAGGAATCCTCATTAATGCACTGTGTGCGTACTCAAAGTCTTTTTTAACTGAGAAAGCTTTCCACATCTCCGACATTAGCGTTTCCCTTTCCAGAACCACCCCCCCCCCTGAGAAAATCAAACTACATGAACATACAACTGCAGGAAAAGGCTGTGGAACCTCCCAGCATTGATTGCCTGTCGTGTCCTGAGTCTTTGTCTAAATCACACTTATAAACAAGTACAAGTGACCACATTAATGTCACACATTCTTACTTTGTGTAGGCTTTGTGAATGTCTGAGATCCTGATGTTTCCAAAAACTGACGTCAGAGCTTCAGTTTCAGAAGCTGGAATCAGAAGAAGAGCACGCCGCTGTAAATAAAGGCTGTCAAAATGCTTCTTGACATTCACGTAAAGATTTCATGATGGGACAAATGGGAATCTATAGGAAAGATTATTAAGAAGCATGAAGCTGTAAAATGCCATAGAAGAGACTTTTTCAACATCACTCCATTTTCTAAACCACTGTTTATCAAATTTTGAGACCCATGGAGCAGACGCCAGGCAGGGAACACCCTGGAAACATCCAGGACAGGTTATCAGTTACCATTTCATGCTCCATATTGCACCTACAGTCAATTTAAAATCTACAATAAAACTAACAGGGTGGAAGTCAGAGTACCCAGAGATGAGCCACATACGCACAGGGAGCTGGAGGAAACTGAGGAAATTTTCCCAAAAGAGGGAGTTCTGCAGGGATTATTTTAAAAAAGCACTAATCATCTTCAAAAATGTCTGTTTTTGTGACTCTGATAAAGATCAGTCCAGATGTTAGGAGTAATCAATGCAGAAATCCTGGTCATTCCAAAGGGTTTACAAACTTTTTTACTGTATTGTTCTGATTGTTGCACCGTTATATACGTTTGAAGAACTGATGACTTAAGCTTTATTTACCAACTGCATGTTTATGTTGTGTTACAATGAAAGTTTGTATCTAATAAGACACCCTACTGTGTGTTGTTTACCCATCATTTTGTCCTAACACCTACAATTCTTCCATTTCAGCTCAACAGGCAGTATATTAGTGGAAGACATGTAAGCCTCCCTATGCATCCTTTCATATAACACTGAAAGACTTATACATTTGTACCAGTGAAACAGCATCACACCTTCTCAGAATATCTGGCTCTAAAGACCAAAAACAAGGTGACTGTACTGAGAGCAAAAAGTAAGATAAAGATCAAAGTTGGCTTGGGATGGATTCCTTTGTGGTGCTACTAGGTCCAAATGTCAAGCGCTTTCTGCCTTAGTTGGTGTCTCTGTGTAGGTCTGCATAAGGGTCTTGTTTTCAGACGCCATTATTAGATTAATAGCCTATGAATTATTCAGCAGCCTTACTCCAAACCCATTAGTGTTGAGCTCACCGAGCTAGCTAAGCCTATATCACCTTTTCAGCACACTGATAAATAATAGATTTGGGATTAAAGATAGCTGTCCGGGACGGGGGCCGGGGAGCTATTGGCAAACAAACACACCAAATTTGTTTTGCTCAGGAGTTACATTGTAGCTTGCTGACAGAGATACTGTAAAGAGTGGTTTTAGCTTCCCACACAGCAGGTACAACACGCACACAGAAAAAAAATGCATGCAAAGATGAGGCGGGTCCTGCATGAGATTTACATACACGAACTAACACAAGTGTATAACTCAACCTTCAAAGGAAAAATCCACCCTCGTTATTTTGTGGAGTTAAACATCAAGGAGGAGAAAGAATCGTCATTTTATATGTTTAAAAACATGAAAAGAAATCTTTTTATGATGCAGTTACAGTGCATGCTCACTGTGAGCTCCAGCTTCACGCTTCAAGGTTTTATTGTTTCCTCAGTCCCTGCTTTTAAAGAGCTCATCCAACTGTAATTTGCCAGTAAGTCCTCATCCTATCAAGCCTTTAGTAAAAACATCATGTCTTAGAAATATAAGAAGGGCAACTGGAGGGCACATCCTCTGCCAAGACCAATGTCTGAAAGAAAGATTTCAACATTTAAAGGACTCTTGCTTGGCACACACTCGGCCTCTGTGCTAGCCTTCATGAAATTAGCTTTTGTGGTTTTTGCATAATCTTGATAAAAACAGACAGAAAACAAATGGCCTCCACCTCAGTGCCTGTCCTGGCAATCCCATCTTACATTTTTCTTTATCATCGCGAGCTCAATGGCTCTGCAGAGCAGTCTGGTGCTTACTTACTTCCACTGCTTTTACAGAAACATTTTGCATTTTAAATGCAGATTCTTGGGGTTTCATCAGGGCAGCAAGAAAAAGAAAACACAGACAAACAACAGCTGGAAAAAAACAAAACAATAAATACCAACAGGAAATAAGACACTGCTTGAAATTCAAGGCTCATTATTTTAAACCTGAATACGTATTTGTTTTTTTAGCTATGACTGTGTCACCAATCGACAACCTCTGTGTGCATGACTGAGAAAAGTCTCATTAAAAACAATTCTGCAAAAGAAGAAACATTCCTCAACAGCGATGTGAGAGACTCATCGCCAGTTATTGCAAAGGCTTGATTGCAGTTCTTAGTTATCAGGTTTTCACACAGGGTTCCTATAAGTTTGGACACACCTTCTCAGTTCATGGTTTTTCTTTATTTTTACTACTTTCTACAGTGTAGATACAAACTGAAGACTTAAAATCTATGAAGCAACATATATGGAATTACCCAGCAAAGACAAAAATGACAAATAACTCTAAACATGTCGTATATTTTAGAAAGCAGCCATCCTTTGCTTTGTTGACAGTGGGTTAGGGTTTGTTGGGGTTTTATTCAAAACTGAAGGCACACTGAACCAGCATGGCTACCACAGCATCCTGCAGCCACACATCATCCCATCATTTATTTTCCAACAGCACAATCACCCCACACTCACCTCCAGGCTGTGTGAAGGCTGTTTGACCAAGAAGGAGAGTGATGGAGGCCTGGCCTCCAGTCACCTGACCTAAACCCAATGGAGATGGTTTGGGATGAGATGGAGCGCAGAGTGAAGGCAAAAGGACAATCAAGTGCTCAGCATCTTTGGAAACGCCTTCAACACTGTTGGAAAACTATTTCAGGAGACGACCTCATGAAGCTCATGGAGAGAACGCCAAGAGTGTGCAAAGCAGGAATCAAAGCAAAGGCTGGCTAGAATCTAACATGTTTTGAGTTATTTCACACTTTTGTCTTCTACATAATTCGTCTGTGTTCATTCCTAGTTTTGATGCCTTCAGTGAGAATCTACAATGTAAACATGAAAATAAAGAAAAACCATTGAATGAGAAGTTAATAGTGTATACACTACCAGTCAGGTGGTGTATACACGATTAACTGATGGCCAAGGCAACGCCCAATCACATCATCAGGTTGCACTGTGTGAATTGTAACCATGTAATCTAAATTCCATCTTGTTATGAACGAAAAGTGAAAACTGAGTGTGGAAAGAAGCCCAAAAAACAACCACCAAGGATTTGGAATAAAAGTTGTTAAAATGTTGTCTGGTATGAAACTACAGCTGGACTTGAGATCTCACAGCAGAATAGTAAATCTCGCCACATTTCTGATTTAAGCTGAAGACAGGAAACTGTGACAGAGCACTTTCGGGTGGATTTTTCCTTAAGCAATCCAAATACAGAATCCTGCATTTGTGGCAACTTTTTCTTTTTGGCACTGCATGCATTTTGCTCTTCAAGAAGCACTTTCTTGCACCCATTCTGGGTGACATTAAGATGAATTTTGCATTATATCTTTCCAGATGGGAAATGTTACAGATAATAGCTGGCGTGACTGCAAGCACAGGGAGCAGTCTCTAATAGATTTCCTTGCCCTGCGATACATACAGCTATTGCTATGTCTAGTAAGCCTAATGCATTGTATACGAGTATCTCAGAATCATTTACTTCTCAAAATGAATGCATATGAAGTTGTGTAAACTATACCACACTCTGATAATGCAAAACCACTTGCGTGTAATTGGTTGGTTTCCATTTTCTCAGCACAGCAAAGCTTCATTATCCAAGTGTGTAAGTGGGAATCTATCAGCATATTCTGGTTTTACATTGCACGCACACAGGAGTGAGCCAGGCCGGAGGGTGAAATTGTGAGAGGCTGGATAAGTAGGATGTGGTTCAGATGAGGAGCAGGTCTGCGAGGCGAGGGCTGGGCGGGGGGGTGCTGACAGTAGTGATTCGGCTGGCCTTCCTAAGCATGTCAGAGGCTTTGTTGAGGCAGGGATATTTACTCATCCCTGAGAAAGCAGAGACGGCTGACCCTGCACACTCTCCCTGCCCGCCTGTCCTCCTATCTGCGCGTGTGTGTAATGCGATGTTCTATGTTTGAAGCGTGTGTGCGAACGTGATGGTTTGTCATGTGCAAGTGAGTGAAGGTAACGGAGCCTGTTTGCCCATAAATGTTTATATTACTATGAAATGTGTGCATGCATGTGTGTATGACAGGCTCGCTTAACGAAGGAGCAGCGGTGGGGGAGCGCGCTGCTGTCCAGACATCAGTCCCTGGAGGAGGAGTTTGAGCGGGCCAAGGCTGCTGTTGAGGTAAGCAGAGTTCTCTTTAGTACATCTGTCAGGAAAGAGGCTCATCCGCCGCTGACTTCTACTAAGTCTTAACAGGAAGGTTGGATGTTCAGTTTCCATCAGCTAAACTGTTTCGTGCATGCACCCTTCCTGGCAAACACTCTCTTTTTCTGTGCGAGTTTCAGGAACGGGCACGAGTTAGAGAGACGGACAGCTTACTGGAATCCAGTCCTACTCATCGAAACAACATTCCTTATTCCAGCTTGAGCTTATCTTTGTAATTCACTAAGAAATGCAAAGAAAAAAACAAGCTGTGAAAGATCGTACTTATTAAACAGTGAATCCCAAGGAACTTAAACACTGTTCTTCTGTAGTTTAGCACGACCCCTGATCAGCTGGGTAAAAGTAATTTTCTCTGTTATCGACATGATAATACTCCTCCTGCTTTTTTAAGGGAAAATCTTTTGAGTTTAAAGAATTGCAATAAAGGTTCTGTGGGCATTAAGCCATGAGAACTGTCTTCAATATCACATTTCAACCATCATTGCCCATGTATTCAATTCAGTTCAATTCAATTTTATTTATACAGTACCAAATCAAATAAGGGTGCTTTATATTGTACAGTAGATCGTACAATAATGGATTCAGAGAAAGCCCAACTATCATATGACCCCCTATGAGCAAGCACTTTGGCGACAGTGGGAAGGAAAAACTCCCTTTGAACAGGAAGAAACCTCCGGCAGAACCAGGCTCAGGGAGGGGCGGGGCCATCTGCTGTGATTGGTTGAGGTGAGAGAAGGAAGACAGGATAAAGACATGCTGTGGAAGAGAGACAGAGGTTAATAACAAATATGATTCAATGCAGAGAGGTCTGTTAATACATAGTGAGTGAGAAAGGTGACTGGAAAGGAAAAACTCAATGCATCATGGGAATCCCCGGCAGCCTACGTCTATTGCAGCATAACTAAGGGAGGATTCAGGGTCACCTGGTCCAGCCCTAACTATATGCTTTAGCAAAAAGGAAAGTTTGAAGCCTAATCTTGAAAGTAGAGATAGTGTCTGTGTCACAGTACGGCTGTGTGCAGGCAAAGGAAGGACCCAAACGCAAACTTGTAGAGACAAAGGTAAACTCAAAAAACACAGCTTTATTGCTGGTGTAGGGGGACAATACAAACAATACAAAACTGGGAAACTGAAGCACAAGGTGCCACAGGGAAAATCACACAGCTATGAGGGAGGACGCAACGCTGACAAAGAGAAACACGGGGCTTAAATACACAGAGGGATAACGAGGGGGAATGAGCCACAGGAGGAGAGCACAGCTGTGAGTAATAACGCAGGACAGACAGGGAAGCAAAACTAGAAACATTAACATAGGACAGACTGTGAAAGTAAAACAGGAAACACACGGACTGAACTCAAAACATGAAAACTTAACAGCAACTGAGACAGAACATAGGGACCTGAAACATGGGACAGAAAGGCAAAGTAGACACAACATGAACATAACAACGCCCACAGGGAAAGAGCAAAACGAACAACAGAAGCACATGACCTATTTCAAAATAAAATTAGGAAACAAAAACACTGCATGACTACATAACTTGCCAACATAAAAACAGACATGAAACACCATAAAAGGATAAGGAGACTAACACAAGGGTTGAAAAACACAAGAGGAATATAATAAATCAAATGAACATAGAAAATCGGTCACTGTCCAGCTTAACTATACTTAGCATAAAATAAAAGTTGAACTAAACTCTTAAAACGTGTCATGACCGGATACGTGCTCTGTCTCCTGAATCCAAATGAGCTGGTTCCACAGAAGAGGGGCCTGAAAACTGAAGGCTCTGCCTCCCATTCTACTTTTAAATACTCTAGGAACAACAAGTAGGCCTGCAGAGCGAGAGCGAAGTGCTCTAATAGGGTGATATGGTACTACAAGGTCATTAAGATAAGATGGGGCCTGATTATTTAAGACCTTGTATGTGAGGAGCAGGATTTTGAATTCTGGATTTAACAGGAAGCCAATAAGGACAAAGGAGAAATCTGCTCTCTCTTCTAGTCCCTGTCAGGACTCTTGCTGCAGCATTTTGGATCAGCTGAAGGCTTTTCAGGGAGTTTTTAGGACTTCCTGATAATAATGAATTACAGTCGTCCAGCCTGGAAGTAATAAATGCATGAACTAGTTTTTCAGCGTCACTCTGAGACAGGATATTTCTAACTTTAGAGATGTTGCACAAATGGAAGAACGCAGTCTTACATATTTGTTTAATATGTGCATTGAAGGACATGTCCTGGTCAAAAATGACTCCAAGGTTCCTCACAGCGTTACTGGAGGCCAAGGTAATGCCATCCAGAGTAAGAATCTGGTTAGATACCATATTTCTAAGCTTTTCAGGGCCGAGTACAATAACCTCAGTTTATCTGAATTAAGAAGCAGAAAGTTAGCGGCCATCCAGGTCTTTATGTCTTTAAGACATTCCTGCAGTTTAACTAATTGGTGTGTGTTATCTGGCTTCATGGACAGATAGAGCTGGGTGTCATCGCATAGCAGTGAAAATGTATGCTATGTCTTCTAATGATACTGCCTAAGGGAAGCATGTATAATGTAAACAGAATTGGTCCTAGCACTGAACCCTGTGGAACTCCATAATTAACCTCAGTGTGTGAAGAGGACTCTCCATTTACATGCACAAACTGGAGTCTATTAGATAGATATGATACAAACCACTGCAGGCAGTACCTGTAATACCTACAGCATGTTCTAATCGCTCTAATAGGATATTATGGTCGACAGTATCGAATGCTGCACTAAGGTCTAGCAGGACAAGCACAGAGATGAGTCCACTGTCAGAGGCCATAAGAAGATCATTTGTAACCTTCACTAAAGCTGTTTCTATGCGTGATACTCCTAAACATGACTGAAACTCTTCAAATAAACCTCGGCAGATATCTGTAGCTGTTTAGACAACCTACCTTTCAAGGATGTTCATAAAGAAATTGGAGATTGGCCTAATAATTAGCTAAGACTGCTGGGTCTAGAGATGCTTTTTGAGTAAAGGTTTAACTACAGCCAGCTTGAAGGCCTGTGGTACATAGCCGATCATTAGAGATAGGTTGATCATATTTAAGATCGAAGAATTAATTAATGGCAGGACTTCTTTGAGCAGTTTTGTAGGAATGGGGTCTAAAAGACACGTTGATGGTTTGGAGGAAGTAATTATTGAAGTTAACTCAGAAAGATCAATTGGAGAAAAAGAGTCTAACTTAACATCAATGGTACTAAGAGTAGCTGTAGATAATATTACATCTGTGGGATGATTATTGGTAATTTTTTCTCTAATGATAAAAATTTTATTTGTGAAGAAGTTCATGAAGTCATTACTAGTTAACGTTAAAGGGATGGTTGGCTCAAACAGAGCTCTGACTGTTTGTCAGCCTGGCTACAGTGCTGAAGAGAAACCTGGGGTTGTTCTTATTTTCTTCAATCAGTGATGAATAGTAAGATGTTCACTCATGATGGCTCGTGCAATGTGAATTTCTACCTGAAGCCCCGTGGAGCTGATTTCCATTTGACTTCTTCAGCTCCTTTTTAATCTCTTTGTGAAATGATCACTATTGTGCTTCCTACAACGTAATCGGCCTGTGGTGCCAACTGACAGAACAGTGTGTGTAAAATCCACAGAGGAGATTTCATGAGTGGGCTGACCGAGAAAAATATTCACGACTCTGAGCGAGCTTGCAAACGGACGGTAAACAAACCGGACATTTTGCCTGATGTCACAGGATACGCCAAAGTTACAGTAATTAGAGACATTATTGGAGAGTGCACAGCCGAGTGAAAAAAGGATTTATGCATTTTTTAAATAAAACACGACACATTAAACTATGTCGTTATTTATTTAACAAAAGTGAAAGAAGCAGCGTGTAAAGCACAGCCGTACTACTTCCAGTTCTGAGGTTGTATTTTTCAAATCAGCTAAGAAGAGACTAATTTTCTTGTCCTGTCGGGGTCACCGTGAAACATGAAACACTGCTTACTCGCTTCTGTTTTGTTCCTAAAGTACTGTTGTCACTTTTCAAATTCTTTGCCCACCAAGTTACTATTTGACCCAACGATTACACGAACAACAACAAAGATTTCCCTGTAAATGTTTGTTCTTTCACTTTTCAAACAGGTTTATTTTTGAAACGTTACAGCATAGTCACTAGGTACAAATAAACCAAAAACACTGACTTTCTAAACTGGACATAGGATAACAGACATAACCACGAAGGTTGTGTTTCTGTAATAAAGTCATTTTACCGCTCAGCAGACGTCTGAAAATGGGAGTAAGCCCTGCACTGCTGAAGGTTACAATAGACTGCTGTACACCGAGCTACGAGCAATGATCAATAAATAACAGAAGTGAGAGGAGCAGCAGCAGTAAGGGAGTAGAGCCGCCCGTTCGGGGGATCCCATCCCAAATTTGACGATGACGTAACATTTCATATTAGCGAAAAGCTGCATCCACCCAAACACCTGTACAGGTTCTGGTCGTCCGGTGGCAGATAAATGATGAGATTTAGAGATTCTCCTTCTGAGAACGGCGTATCGATTCGTAACAGTATCTCACAGCCTTGATCGAGAAGCCTGAGTGCTGGCCTTCATTTGATGCGAGCCGTCAGCCATTTTGGCTTCGCTTGCCAATGCCAAAGACCTTAATCGCATAATTTCAATTTAAGCAGCTGTGCATATGCATGCTCTTTCATACTTACAAAGACACGGCGGTAGAGACAGCACAGAGAGAACATTAAATCAGCACAGCGTCTTTCTTCCAATTCATTCAATTAGACGAAGCAGCCAAATGTAAGAAAATTAGGACCCGGGGAGGATTCGTGGAATTAGCCGTCTAAATAGGATTCATTTTACGAAGCTGGCACTTATGGGAACCTGTAAGCTTATGCCTTTAGTGCCTTTGCACATAAAAACTGTGGAAAAGGGAGGATAAAGTGGCAGCGGTCCAAGACTACTAACTATACAGGGGAGATATATTTAAAGTATGCACAGTGCATGTCACACGAGGACGCCGTAAATTACTTTGAGCTGATGACAATGTAATGCTTTCATTAAACAGAGAAGCCCTGAAATTGCTGCAGGCTAAATTGTGACTTTGGGAAACAGCGTTTTGGCTGAGGGGCATAGGAAAAGGTCCCACAGTGGTGATAAAAATGAGACGAAGGTGACTGCGCACCCTTCCGTTTGATTAAAACGCAGCGGCTACAATTTTATCTGACAGAATATTAGTCTGAGGCAGTCTTGGTTTAAGTTGCCTTTGTTGCGGCAATGTAGTTGCCGACAAGTTAGAGATGCAGCCCTGCGATCAAAAGGTCAGCAGTTTTAATCCACAGTCCTCCTGGGGAAAATTAGGATGGGGAAAGTAAATGAGTAATGCCTCCACTATTCTCAACAATCTCCATCTCTGTGCCCTCCAGCAGACCACAAAATTGCAAATGTTGGAGCTGTAAAATTTTCAGTGTGAGAATGAAGACGCACAAAGCATCTCCTAAAAAAGTATAAATGTACCTGCATTGAAGAAAAATGATATTTATATATTTGATGAGTGGTGAATGCAGCATGAATGGAAACTTTCAAAATGTGGAGTGCAAAAAGTGAGCCTTTGTGCTTTGAAACAACACTTTGGGTCACTGAAAAATGAGCTGGTGAAAGTTCCTTCCAGTGTGAAGGTTTTCAGGAGCCCAGGTTCTGTGTTTACATGCAGACTTGTCATGTGTAAAAAACATCCTGTTTTTAGCATGGCCCTGTTTATTTGTAGGCTTCCTATATGTAGGCCAGTATTTGTACACATTCAGGGCTATATCTCCACATTAGACATGCTCTCAACAGCTATTTTTTAAAATTGAAAGCAGAAAAAAGTATTTGTAGCCTAACATGGAAACATAAGTGAAAAATAAAGAAAATCCATCAAATAAACTATAAGCTATAGTGCAGTATGTAAGATGCTGTCCCTTTATCTACTTTGATCCCACAAAAAGCTTAATTTGGCTGTTAATTAAACTTTCTATGTACTTTAATGAAATATGTATTTGATCCCCGATCAAGGGGGCGAGCTCTTGATGGCGAGCACAGCGGTGAGATGTTTCCTGTAATTGGTCACCAGGTTTGCACAGATCTCAGAGGGGATTTTTGCCCACTCGTCTCCACAGAAACTCTGTAAATCCTTTCAGGTTCTTTTGGTTGGTGCTTGGTAACTCAGCGCTTCAGCTGCTTCACAGGTTTTCTGTAGGATTAAGGACTGGCTAGACCACTTGATGACCTTAATGTGCTTCTTCTTTAGCTGCTCCTTTGTTGCCTTGGCAGTGCATTTTGGGTCACTGTTGGGTGATTGTAGAAAACCCATCCACGACCCATTTTTGAAGGAAGGAGGCTCCAAGATTTTATGGTACGTGGTCACATCCTAAATATGGTGAAGTCATCCTGTACCCTTAGTAGGAAAACAGCCCCGAAGCACAATGTCCTTATAATGCAGACACAGCGGATCGAGCTGATGCCTCGATTTTGGTTTTATCTAACCACAGGCCTGGATGTGTGCATTCTTCAGCAGGGGGACCTTACAGGCGCTGCAAGATTTCAATCCGTTACAGTATAATTGTCATGAATTGCTGTGTAGCAGGCAGGAGATTGGACCCAAAGCAGACTCACGGAAGCAGCACGTGAACTCAAAAAGCAGCTTTATTGCTGGAAAAAGGCAAAATGGTACAAAACTAAACTGGGAAATTGTAATGATCATTCACACAGGGGGCATCACACAGCTATGGGGGAGATCACGACAACCAGCGCAGGTAGACGCAGACACTAAATACAAAAGGGATAACGAGGGAAGTGAGGACACATGGGGAACACAGCTGACACGAATTACCTAGACACCACAGAGGAAGCAAAACAAGACACGCCGAACATGGGAACACGACCTTCACAATAAAACAGAAAACAGGAATGGAGGAGCGGGCAGGCTAGAGGGAGCGAGGGAACACGAGGGAGCGACGGTGCAGATGTGATGGGCTGGGGAAACATGAACATAATGAAGTGAAACACAATGAGAGAAACAAGAACTCACACAATTAAATAAACACAGTTGGCAAGGACACAATAACCAAAAGCTAAACAGAATAAGCAACCGAGGCACTACAGAGTCAACCGTAGAATAACAAAGTAGACTAAGATCATACAAAATGACAAAAACCATGAGAAAACTCAAAACACTGAAAACAAAAGACCCAGAACCGTGACAATAATGTGTTACCAAGTGGTGGCTGTGGTCCCAGTTATCTTCAAACTTGTGTAGTTTCGGGCTGATCCTCCACCTTCCTCATCATCATTCTTGTGTGGAGCTCCAGAACGAAGGCGACTGTTTTTTTATTGCTTCCATTTCTAGATGATCCCACCAACAGTTGTTACGTCTCCCGATGGTCTTGTAGCCCACTCCAGCCTTGTGTGCTGTACATGCATAATGACTTCAGATCAAGTTGATTACCTGTAATCTGCATGAAACATGGGCTCACAGGCCTGGTATCACTGGCAGCCAGAATTCCAGCTGGATTCAATGGGATCAAGTGCTTATTTCACTCAGTGACATTCAAATCCATTTATAACTTTTATCTAATGCATTTTTTCTACATTTTAGATTGTTATTCTCTCTGTCACTATTAAAATAAAACTACCATAAAACATTGCAGCTGCGTATTTCGTCAGCAGCTATCAAATAATATACTGCAGTGTCTACTACAGTGAGGAAGAATACAATAAGGAAGTAGGTCCTGAAGGTCACATCTTCACTACTATAATAAAAGAAGCAAACTTTGTTGCTACTCCGGCTCAACCTAGAGTAAGGATCTTTCATTTCAGTTTGTTTGCAATCAGCCACAAACCTTTACATGAAAAAGCCCTCACTGAAGTAGATCTATGTGCTGTTATCAAAGACATCCATGCAGAAGGTCTGCCAAAATGCACTGGTAGCACTTTGTCCACAGCAGTGCATTTTACTCGTCTCTGAGTGACATTATCGGGACTCTAGCTTCCTATTTTTGTCTCGCTGACCAAGGACTTGGCCTACGCAGCACAGAAGTGGGTGGCTCATTAACATTAAAAGGCCAGGCCAGTCCTGCTCTGGAGATGAGAAGAGTCCTTTTTTCTGGAGTCTGCTGCTGTGTCACTGGTAAATAATGAGACTTTTTGTGATGCAGGCCGCCTGGGCAAAGTGGATAAGTAACCCTGTTCAAGTACTTGTTTTCTTCCAAAGACTGTGTTTCAAGGTAACAGTTCAAACTGACATCCTGTTAGGCCAGTTATCATCGCAAATTTCAACATCACAAGGAACAAAACAAAATAACATTCATTTATAGATTATTAGCATTTTTTCAGTTAGCGAAAAGCAGGAAATATTCACTTTAGTGTGATGAAGGTTGGTCTGATGGTTGCCAAAAGCTTTAAAGCCTGTGGGTCTCCATTCCCTCTGCACCTGGTGATAAAGTCGTTTGTATAAATGCAGACATGAGCGAGATCTGAACTCATCCATAAGACAAAGTTTCATGTTGCTGTTTGAATGCTCACTATGCTGGTTTACACACACAACTCCCGTGAGTGTGAATCTCTACCTTTATATTAAGTCTATAAGTCCACCTGTGTTTACAGTAACGATAATGCTCTATGCAAAAGGGCATTTCATAATCATTTATTATAAATAATTATGGCTCTGTTTTTCCTATCAGGCCTAAGATAAATATATTGCACCTTTCGTTTTTTAGCTGACTTATCGAGAATTTTCATTACAAATTACCTTCTCAGCCGCGTCCATTTATTTTCACTGCATTCATCACCTCAGCCCGTTTGAGTAGCACGCATTAATTGGACTCTAAAGGCAAAACATAAGTATAGTTTTTCCAAAAGTAGGCGACACAAACAGCGATGTGCAAGCTCTGTAGAGGCTGCTATGATTATTGCTGTTGTTAATAATGTATTCATGAAGTAACTAATGAAACCCCACCTCATTTACAAGCAGCGGCGACATGTTTGGTGGTGGGAAGCTCTCTGTCTCTTTCACGTAGCACTTCATCAGAGCTGCTGAAATTAGAGTCGCAGCCGTGGCCTCACTCCAGTCGTACGCAGGATATAATTACCTTGCTGTGTCTTTGCCTTGTTCCTCATAATTAAACTGCCAATGCCAGCGTTGAAAACATCCGTCACAGCATTATGAAGAAATATGAATTTCTTGTCATTTCACAACATGCATGTGTATTTACTCGATTTTAATTCTCCGAGCAATTTACTGAGCGGTACCGCAAGCAGTTTACCGTCTACGACTTGGAAACATTGAGATGATGGGTAGGTAACAGGGCCAATGCAGGCCCTGCGATAAAAATAATGAAAAAACATTAAAGCCGTAGTATTTAAATTACCACAATGACTGCAGCCTGCCATAAAAATCTATTATAAGAACATGAAGATGAACACTGCCGGAAGCCAGGAGGAAATGATGCTGTGCAGGGAATCAGGATTCGGGACTAACAACTGGAAGTATGGATCATATGAGCGCAATATTGTGGATTTTTAATTTATTTTAAGTAAATGGTAGTTTCTTAATCTTATACTGATTTTAGGGGTAAAAACTGTATTTTAGCATTTTATTATTAGTATTAAGGAAGAGGGTCGGAGTCATTGTTAACCTTCAGCAGTGTATTTTTACACACTTTGTAACTGCAGATAGCACTGATAGTGGTGTAAACAAGCGAGCTGCTGGGCATCTTTTCTCCGTTATGTTCTGTAACACAGGAAACATCCTGACACCAAGATGAATAATACAAGCCTGTAATAACAGCCAATCATTAAGCCAGTCAGACTCAGCCGATGTGAATGCAAGACTAACGTGTGCTGGTTACTTTCAGCAAGACATTTTAAGGACGTCCTGCTATGATACTCGCAGTTCTCACACTGGATCACGCTGGTCACACTTTGTATATCAGTTCGATTTATTGCATAAATGCTTGCTTAAACTTAGAGTACAATGTGTGAAGGACAGATGAGAAACACCTTATTATTTACATGTGGAGTTCAGATTTGGGCCCAGACTGTCAAGTCAGGGCTGTGTGCAGGCAGGAGTGGTGGTAAGGAGGACCCAAAGTGCAGACGCTCAGAGGCATGAGCGTACTTCAAAACAGCTTTAATGCTAAACTCAAAAAGTAACAAAACTGAGAATCCAAAATAAACACGGCCGGACGGACAGACAGACGAGAGTAGATCACGACCAGGACGGAAGAAAACACAGGGCTTAAATACATAGAGGGAGCAATCAGGGAATGAGCAACAGGAGGGAAACAGCTGGGGCGAATCAGGCCTAACGTGACAGGGGAAGCAAAACCAAATACATTAACATAAGACATGGACCTTCAAAATAAAACAGTAAACATAACACAGACTGAACTTACAGACTCACAGGCAGGCACTACAGAGGGAACAGAGACGTGGGACCAGGGCAGACACAAACACTGGCTGTATCCCAATTCAGGGTCTGCAGCCTTAAAGTACGCAGCCTCAACGGTCCTCAAGGGCCGCGTGCTCAAAGACCGCTAAGGCCGGAAGTGCGAGGCTTGTGAAATGGGACGGTCTAGCCTCCGTTGCGCTGCCCAGGTTGCCTAGCAACCATGATACTAACAGCTGGAAACGTGTCATAGCTGTGTTTGACAGAAATGAAGGAGAAAATCTTTTGTTCATTTGTTTGTTCCTACATGAGCTTTGATCATTCTCTGTAAGATTAAGCTCAGCTATTGAACGGCGTATATTTTAAAGTAAAGGCTTTAAAACCAAGTTAGTACAAACGTCACTAATGTCACATGACTTTGCCGACATGTGGCCAACAGGAATGTTTAATGTTCTTCGTAAACATTTGCACATAAATAAGTGACATAATATTCAGTACTTACTTAAAGTTCCCTCTTCGGGCGCCCCTCATCCGCCGTTTTTTTTCGGCAAAATTATCCACACCCACCGCCGCGCTATGCATTCTGGGATATGTTGGGCCACGAAGTCTACACCGCCACAGCCTTAAAATTCAGGGAAATGAAGGCCGCATTTGAGGGCCGCATTTCGAGCAGCCTTTGAATTGGGACAGCCTTCGTCGCGTCGCGGTGACGTAATCGGCCTTGAAATGCGTACTTTAAGGCTGCAGACCCTGAATTGGGATACAGCCTATGTCCACTGTGAACGGCCATCTTTGAACAGAGGGCGGGGCTTACGACACCAGCTGTCTGCCATCTATAATCCAGCTCCTTTCCCAGACGCCTTAATGACCACTCACATCCTGGGTCCTTTGACCTCAGTAAGTCACATGATAGGGTGGGGCTAGGCTTCACTATGGGTTCACCTGAAACCTTGGCTGATTATGACCCACACCCGTTTTTCACACCCTGGCTCGTGTGATCATGTCCCTCTTTGGGGGACTCTCCCACAGGGCTTAAATCTGGGACTCTCCACCAATCGCTGCTCTTAGAACTGAAGAAGCTTCTCGGATGAAACGTCTTCAAGAAACCTAAAGAGACACTTTTCACATCTCATTGTTTAATTGTTTTAGTTTACAATTAAACAATGAGATTGCTGTCATTTTGTTGCAAGCAATTTTAATAGTGTAACCGAAGACAAGGGAAGAGTAAACGGGGCAATGAAAGAAATTGATAATTTATTTATTACATTAATTAAACACACAAATTCCCAGTTATTTCCAGACAGGACTTACAACATCCTGCTGATATCCCAGCTGCACATGAGACTTACCACACAAATGGTGTGAGAAATAACACAACACTGCAAACCGTTACACCCCGTTTAGCGACACTGCAGTCAATTTACCTGTGGCATGCACTGCAAACAATTCGGGTCTATGCACTATGCATGACCTGTAATCTGGAATATAAAGGGAAGTGGCACAATCAAATAAACAAAACACAAAGAAGGAGGTTAGTCCGCCCTTACACAACTCACTCACAATCAATACCCGCCTTCACGGCTGGACGGACTAACCAAAACAAAATTCCAAATCAATCAAAAGAATGAACAAAAAAGGACAGAGACAGCACAGCTGAACAACACAAACAACATTATGGAATAAAATATTACCCAATAAAATATCAATTTTGTGAAACCATTCAAAGTCAAAGCTAAAACACACACTCAATATACCTACAATATTGATCCATCTCCCTGCGCGCAGTCGATTGAGGGCTTGATCAATTCTCCTATTATAACTCGTGGTCACACTACAAAAGTCCAGCGACACGCATTAAAAACGGGCACCTACAATAACAAATGATCCAAACAAAATGGCAAAAGTCTCTTACCGACAGTATGCCCACTCGCACCCGATTGAATTAATCACTCTTCTGTTTTTTCCACAGAAGAGTGCTGACCTCACTCCACACACCCACTACCTTTTCATAGCTCTTCAGCCAATCACCTGGCAGAGAGCAACAAACTGCCAGGTGACACTTGTTACAATCGGTTTCTTAAAGCCTCTTTGAAGTGTTTATAGGTCTGCTACCATAATAAATAAACACAATTCAACAGTTTCCTTATAATTAGTAGTCTTGCCGTTAATTACATTACAGTAAGATGTCGTATTCAAGGGTTATTGCAAAACAACACAAACTCTGGTTGATTAAACTAATTGATGGCAAACAAACATGTATTTAAAAGGTTCCCAGTACAGGCTTTGATTTCCTGTCAGAAGAAATGTTAGAAAATGCTCCAGGAAGCAAACTCCCACATTACACTGACAGCCTTCGGTCTGCTGATTGAAAGGTGCAAATATCATCCTGATAGAGTTCCTTAAGTCCAACTCTGTCAAGGAAATGTGAACATTTTGTGTGTTTCTGATCGTCTTAGAAAGAACAGACCAAGTTTGAAATATGCAAATTATTGAACGGCAGAAACAGTACTTCAGGTTTAGCTGCTGTTTTGAAGAATTAACCGATTCTGTTGAAAGAAGGTGCCAGCCGCGTGTTTCATTCTGGTCTGGTCTTCATCCATTTCCTGCAGCTGCATTTCCAGCATAAAGCATTTTTCCTCTAAACTCTGCCTTGACATGCAGATGTGATGAGTCATCAGGAGTGTGAGGTCTGTACATTACAGCAAGGAAACAGGCAGACGTGACATTTCCAACAGTAGGGTGATTGCAAATTGCAAGAGCTAACTATTCACTCATTTCCCCCCTGTCACCTTCCATTCCTTCCTTCCTGTTTTCTTGAACTGTGTCCTCTCTCTCTCTCTCTGATGTGTGCAGTCAGATACCGAGTTCTGGGATAAGATGCAGGCAGAGTGGGAAGAGCTGGCTCGGCGAAACTGGCTGACGGAAAACGAGCAGGCACAGATTCCCTCCACTGTGTCTCCGTACGAGAAGGTCACTATCATTAAAATGTTACTCTCAGCGCGCACGCAGATTCGTCCTGATGACAGTGATGCAGGAATATGCAGAACTGCGTGTGCGCCTAGAGTGAAAGTGTGCAGTATGTTTACATCTGACATCTATAAAAACCTGAAACCAAATATAGTTTTATCAGCCTTTGTAGATCAACATTTAAAATATCTGAGCTGTTTATTGTCTTCCACGTTGATTTAGTGTCCAATTCTGTATTTATCCATGTGTGACTGTCAGAATTTATGCAGCCATAAAATGAACCTGTGCTAATATTCTCACAATGCGCATGAGGGAAGATTTATGATTAGTAAGTGGCCTTGAAGTCTCAAAGTGATGAATGAGTGAGCAACAGAGGGATTTTAGAAACAGGCGTGATTAATGGAGGCTTGTCACCCTGAGGTTAACAGTCAACTATCAGAGACTTTAAGGTTACTGTAATGCACCGAGCTTTGTGGATCCAGAACTTTTATATATGTGAATGGGTTTTAAAAATGAGGGATGATGTCTAAACTAGTGTTAAACGACTCCGTGTTGAATGTGAAGCCTTTGGTCTCAGTCACACATACCTGGTAAGCACTGGTATCCATGCAAAGATGAGTATTCCTCTAGTGGTTGCCAGTAGTTACTGGAGGTCGCTTGCCGTCGCTGTGAAACTGATTCTTAAAGGCCAGCCAGTGATGCCATCACTACCAGTTACTATACTGTCGCTTAGCATTAGCTGATAACAGCGGTCACCTCCAGTTTGTGTGGAAGATACCTAATTGTCTGCAAGCACTGGCTAACTACTGGCTAAGTGATTGTGAACCTGTGACGTGTAACCTGTCAAACTTTCAAGTTTCACTAGCTAGGAGGCCAATCAGGGAGTCTATGCAGACAAGTGGCTTCTTCCATGTAAGCTCCAGGCGACCGTGGCAACCTGCTAGTGACCAAAGAATTTAAATAGAAGTTTCCAGCAACATAGCCAACACCCATTAGCCAGGTTGTTGGGGAATATGGATTTTTTTTCACCTAGAGTCAGCTGCTGGGTGAATGCTGTGCCACAAAGGGATGAGGTGGTCTCTAGGTCTGTTTGACCGATTCCCTATTGTGTATGAGAAGAGTGACAATATGAAAACCCAAGAGTGAAACAGCGAGTAAAGCTAAAGCTGCTTATTTTATTGAAAGCAGCACAGATAATTAAAGTCTAAGAGTCTAAAAATATGCCATTCTGAAGAAGAAACATACAAAAAAAGTAATAATTTAGTTGTATTTATCTTTCTGTTTCACGCCAGACTGATCAACACTACTTGTTAATGTGTTGTGATGCAATGTAACAACGCCTGCACACTGACCTGCATGTTTACCGCATCACAATGACGTTTTCCCGAGTTTCAGAGGACATGAGCACATGTCTGAGCATCACCCACCAGCTGACCTTCTTATGCCAGGAAATCATGTGAGAGCAGACTTGTGGGCTTTCTGTATTGATCCCAGCGTAGCGCTCGTTCTTAAGGAAAAATCTGTTTCAAAGTCATCATGCTCAAAAGCACGCAACACACCAGGGTAATCACAGTTTGAAAATGCAAAGTTTAACATTTAAAGAGAGCAGACAAACCCTGGGGAGCTCAGTCCAGGTTTGATGTGAAGGAGAAAAGATCAATTCCTGCTCCTGCAGTTTTGCTTAAATATACAACTGCACAGGACACTTGGTTTGCATTGGAATAATAGAAGAGTGAAACTGACGTTGCCACTGTGCTTGTTTTTATCTTTTCTTCTTGCTGATAGGGTTACTACTTCCACACAGATAATCCTTATAAGGACTTGCCTAATGCATTCGAAGAGGGACTGAAGAAATCCCGAGAGGGAGACTTGCCAAACGCTGTGCTTTTGCTTGAAGCAGCTGTCCTACAGGACCCTCACGATTCAGAGGTGAATTCTGCTAATATACACATGCACAGAGCTGTCAACACACACTGTTTACCCAGTCAAGTCAGTAGCAGAGCTATTCATATTTACAGACATTTGTACACTTTTAGAGTACAAATGGCCGATAGAAACTGCAGCCTTACGCCGGCTAACTGGACTGGATCACTGAGGCTTTCATTGCAAAGCTATGGCTAAATCCTCCCCTGCTACAGAGGAAGAATGCCTCACTGACCAGCTGATTTGGTAGGCAGCACCCACAGGCTCAATGCTGATTGCCTGTAGAGGTCAGGGGATTTTTTCCCTTTTAAAAATAGTTGTTTACTGTAGCAAAAAAATACTCGACTTGCACTTGATGAGAATTTCCATTTGCCCAGTGAGATGAACAATAGCTCATTCTCCTTTTTGTATTCCTCCCATTTCAATGGAGTGACCTCTTTGCGAGCTGAAAGAGCAAAGCCTTCATTCAAAGTACTTCGGAATCCCCTGGAATATACAGAAATGTGCCAGTTATTCCGAGGAGAGGATTATCCCACGGTATATGGAACTAATACGATTCCAAATTTCCTTGTAGGGCACGTAGCGGCTTATTGGCCGACTGCGAAGACCTCTGAATCATTCAGAAATCATTTGGCGCCTGGTTTCAAAGAGCTGAACAAAAAAAGCATGTAGAGAGATTAGAACAGGTTATTAAATGTGCCCTTACACACACATCATACAGTGGGACTAATCTCATAATCTGGATTGGATTTCAGGTTCGTTATATCATTGTCTGGCCTCTTGTGTTGATGAAGGCCCTAATTCAAGTCAGTGTCGTCCCTCTAACACATAAACATATTCAAATTAAAGAGGACAGCAAGTCATTTAAAGCTGTGGGATAATGATCTGCTCAGCTGAGCAGCAGAAGAGGATGATAATCAGCTGCTTTGGGCAACGATGAGACAACCCCCAAAACAGGAATGCTTTTTTTCCTTCTTGTTTTCACTAGTTTTGCATTTGGCTAGGGTCAGTGTTACTACTGGTAGCATGAGGTAATACCTGGACCCTACAGAGGTTGGTAGTAACTCCTCCAGGAAGGCTCATCAGTACGTACCATTGCAAGGAGGTTATCTGTGTCTACCAGCACAGCCTCGAGAGAATGGGGGAGATTGGGGTGTGCCAAGTTACACAGGAAATGGGCAGAAAATGAGGGGCAAGAGGACTTCTGGAGAGATGAATCCAAATTTGAAATATTTGGTTCAAAGTGTTGACAGTGTGTATGGAGGAGCAGCCCTGAGTGTCTACAGCCAACTTTTAAACACGGTGGAGGCACAATCGTGGATGCAGTTACCTTCACATTTTGATCCACTGTATATCATCTATAAAGCATCTGATTGGCAGGGGCTTCATGTTTCAGCATGACAGCGATGCCAAACACGATGCCAAACAATGCAGTAAATGCATACCTGGATAGGTCCCATTGCGGTTACACACAAAAGAAACTATATTTATTATTAAAGTATGCTCTTTTTCAGTTTTACTACATAATATCTGATGGTGTCTGAGGACAATAGCCCAAATAAAACACTGTCAGTCTTAATCATCACTGCATATACCCCAGTTGTACTTCCTTAAAATTAGCTGGAGCTATGGATGTCTTAACTCACAGTAGCCAGACAACAGCCGTGGCAGCATAGGCTGTACACTGTTTCCACCGTGTGTTTTTTACTCTTTGTTCTTTACCTGTTTGTATTGTTTTGATGCAGGCCTGGCAAGTCCTGGGGACCACCCAGGCTGAAAATGAGAACGAGCAGGCAGCGATTGTCTCCCTCCAGAGGTAATGACAAACAACTGCATTCAGTTCCCATTTAAAATCAAAAAACGCTCGCAGACATTGGAGTCAGTCAGCTGTTGCTGCTTGGGAACACCATATGTTTGCACAAGTGGGACACTGTGGAAATATCATGTGAAAAGATGAAGCCCAGCACGTGAAATTTGCCTGCGAGGTTTCACTGAACTGTTTAACAGCAGTAGGTTCAGCGAGAACAAAACCAAGTCATAACTATATGCCGATGTTAAAACAGTATTATAAGAAGAACACCATCACAGTTTTGTTCAGTTATCCTTAGATGGAGATGGGAAGAGCAGGCTCTGGGAGTTTTATTCTTAAAACAGAGACACCCCACATGGATGGTGATAGCACAGAGCACGTTTATGAGCAGAAGCCTCAATGGGAGGTGGCCCACTTTCATTCAAACTGGTGAAGCCGGAAATGACACCTTTCTGGGAATGTGAGTGCTGACAACAGAAAACACAAGAGACTCAGGAGAACGTGTTCTTCCTTCAGATATGGTCCATTTTTCAGAAGAAAGAAACAAGACTAGGAAAATGTGATCGCTGTTAGACGTGGATTACAAACGGTGTCCGCTGTCATGCAGAATATCTTAGTTGGCCTGAGATTCCTGCGGTCCAGCAGAGTCCTACATGCTCCTTCTGTGGTTTGAATGTCTGTGTTATGTAATGGCTCCATCTGCGAAGGCTCTTTTTGTATGAAGTGAGATTAAATGTTTTTAGCTTGTGGTTACAGTGGCATCGTTTCAGATTCACAACACTGCTGTATTCTCTTTTTTATCTGTTTGTTGAATAATGTCATATGCTTAACTTTGTTTTGCCATGTTTATGCTTTAATTCAGAAAATGTCTTCTTTGATACAAAGGCTACACCTACAGTTCTGCTATTTGAAATAAAGCAATTAAGATGTGATCGAAGGGCAGACTTTAAGCTATGACTCGAAAACCGTATCACATTAACTGTTTTTTTATGCAAAGTCCATTTTCAGACAGGTGACTGAAAGGTGGGTTTTTGACAAGGTGAGACCCGTTCCCTTGTTATTCGATGACAAATTAAGCAGATGAAAGATCTGATTCCAATTGTTTACCTTCTGTTTAGTAGCTGTTTGCTGGAAACTGCCAAAAAGATGAGACATTATATGTAAAGTTCATCATTAGGCTGGAAAACAAAATAAACATAGAAAGGCCAGTTCATGCCTTACTCTAAGAAAATCACAGAGGGCCTGGAAGAGCACAGCTAAAGTAAACCACATCGTCCGTCAAACACAGTGGAGGCTGTGCTATGGCACTGGCATGTGTGGGTCACAGCTGTTTATTGATGGTGTGACTGCTGATAGAGGTAACAGGATGCACTGTGAAGTGTACAAGGCTATACCCTCTGCTAAATGATGCTAAACTGATCAGAAAGGATTTCACAGTGCACACCAATAATAAGAAGCATACTGCACATAGCAAGGCAAAGATGGCCGACTCAGTCACCGGCTTTCAACCAACAGATCGTGCTCTTTAGTTACTGAAGAGAAAACTGGATACAGAGAGATCCCAAAAAGTAACAACAGTAGGAGGCTGAAGGCCTGGCAGATCATCTCAAGGGCGGAAACACAGCATTTGGTGATGTCCATGAACAGTTGTCGAGGTACAGGCCGTCAAAATCTGAAAATTGTGTCTGACGGTCTAATTATTTTTAAGCCTATAAAAATGGGGGACTAAGTATAAAAATGTCTATAATTCCTAAACAGTTTCGTATTTTTGTTAAACGCCTTGAAGTCAAGTCTGCACTTTGATCACACCTTAATTATTCGATTAAAATCCACTATGTACGGAGACAAACAATGCAACACTGTGTGAGTATTTATGGGCCTAACTTTATATGCAGTGAACGTCAGTGTCCTGAACCAGGGTTTACGTCATTTGCAGCGGGACTGAAATAATTTGGTTTGTTCGAGATTAGGATGGTTTTAAGGAAGCTGGCACATCAACTGTAGCAAATCTGGCTATAAAAATTATCTTGTTGAAAGCTAAATCTCGTTTTGGCCTCCCCTTTAGTCTTTCAACTAATCCAAGTCGTTCATCCAACACTGTTCTGTTCTTCTTCCCTTTTCAATTATGAAGTGCCAGCACAGTGGCAAGCGTCCACGTGATATAACCAGTGATATAACTTCAGCAATTACTACAAACATACTTTCCGTCTCTGGAACAACCACCCATGCTGTTTTGCCTAAGTGCAAAGCTAATTCAAATCATCAGCTGTGGGTAGCATGCAAACACGACTCTCTGCAGCAGAGACGGAGCAGGAGAAGTGTTGCTCGTTCGCTCTGGCCCAGAAATCATTAGCCTTGGCCTGATGTTCCTCTGCTTTGGCCTGTCCCAATTAATGCTTGTCAAATCTAGATTTCTCTTTGAAGTGAACACCTTACTTGATTTCTCTTCTCCCATGAATGAATCGTGTCTCCAGGTGTTTGGAGCTCCACCCAAACAACCTTATAGCCCTCTTGGCTCTGGCAGTGAGCCTGACCAACACTGGTATGCGCCATGATGCCTGTGAGGCCCTCCTCCGCTGGCTGAGACACAATCCCAAGTACAAGCATCTTGTCAAAGGCAAGACTCATCTAACGGGATCTCCAAACTCCCAGCGCAGGATGTCTCATGCTCCCAACCTGGGCAGACATGAAAGGTAAAGTATTTAAACTCTTTAGACCTAATTAAAAGGATCACTACAGCATAAGAAAACCTGCAGTCTCTTGTTTGCCACTTTATTAAAGATGGACGGATGTCTCGTATGTTGGCTTTGTACACATATCAGAGGCTGCAGCAAGTCAAAGGTGTTGTTGATGAAGTGGAAAGCAACATGTAGCTGTGCAGGTTTCTTAAACTTGTAGCTGTTAACAATTACTAAACCAAGTTTAAGACATTTCACTTTAAAATCTGGTCCTGGGTGTTTGTTTTGTACACTAATACACTGATTATTTAACAGTAATTGGCTATTATTTTGCCATCTGTCTGTTTTCTTCCACCTCTCTAATTCAGAGTCACAAGGAGAAGTGTTATCTCAGCTATTATAAGCTACAACCCGGACAGGTTGGTGTGTATTTAAAGGGCTAACAGAGAGAGACAGACAAGCATTCACACCTGCAATGCTAACCACAACACATACATTCAGGACAGGCATGTGGACGTTAACCTGCAAGGAAAGGAGGGTGTTGGTACTAGCAGTTAACATTAGCCACACATCAGTTTTTCCTTCTATTTATAACATTATAACATACTGAATTTGTGTGTTTTTTTAATTCAACAATAAATATCACGTGCTGGGAATATTTTTAATTCTAGCAAATATGAATGACAAAATCCTTCTTCCACAGATTCCTGGTTCCTTCTTTCCTAATAGCAATTGTTGCCACAGCTGACGATGCTGTGGCAGACGGGCAGTTTGACGTGTGCTTACGCTCCGTTGCAGACGGCTTCATTCATTTGGCTGGCTTATCTTTATTATTGGGATTGTTCGTGTCTCTAATATAAAATATATGCACAGCCAAAAAAATAAAAGGAAGACACTGAAACTGTCAATAGGAAACAAACAATCATGCTAGATATCTATACTGACATGGACTGGGTAATGAAAGGATGCTGAGATGGTGCTCAGTGTGGGCCCCAAGAGTAGCTGACAACAAAGGGGCGTGCTCCTGATGAGGTAACTGATGGCGTCCTGGAGGAGCTCCTCCCATATCTGGACCAGACTATCGCTGAGCTCCTGGACAGTTGGAGTTGCAGCCTGGCGGCTTCGGATAGTCAGAAACAGAAAGTTTCAGATGTGTTTTATTGGATTTGACTTCTGTTGTTAAAACTGGTAAAATTACAATTCCAGGATTTGTTAATACTCGTATATGTACTTGTGAAATGTAGTACTGGTGACACTGGTAGTGGCAGTAATACTGGTGAGATGGTAGACGGAGGGTTACAGTACATGTGTGGACCTTGTTAAATTACTTTGTTAAGTGCGTGCTGTCTGCAATATTTTAAGCCGTATAATTGAGGTTGTTTGGTATATCTGATCTGAAAGACCTAATTCCACTCCCGAGGTAAAGTAGCGCTTTATCAAATCATTAATCGTCTAGTCAGTGTGAAGAGACACAGTTACAGCCCAATTACTGCGGTCTCCCCTCTAGTCCACGGAATAACATCCCTTTAATTTTTTGCTGCTCACCTCATCCCTCATTTTCTATCCCTTCCTTTTATCGCTCTGCTAAGGCTTGCGTCACAGTTTTCAGATACATGCACTGCTAAATATTAGACCACAGCTTCACTCATGTTTACAAACATCAGTGAACATGTTTACAAACTGTTTACAAACAGAAATTCATTCTTTCCATACGACCGGCCTGGTTTCCAGTTTTCCTCTCTGTACCGCCCCCGTCATTCCCCCGGCTGCCTCTCATCATGTTACGCTGTGAATAAAAGTCCAGTGCACATCATGGCCCTGCAGTCTTATGCGTGCTTACTCAGCAGCCTTAAGTCACACTAATCCTTATCTCAATTTTGTGTGTGTGTGTGTGTCCACAGCTCCGTGCTACCAGAGGTCAAGGAGCTCTACCTGGAAGCAGTTCAGCAGAACTCTGACAGCATCGACCCAGATTTGCAGACGGGCCTCGGGGTGCTTTACAACCTCAGCGGAGAGTTTAACAAAGCCGTGGAGGCCTTCAACACGGCTTTGTCAGTGCGGCCCGAGGTAGACACACAGCCCTACGCACTACACACAGGGGCACGGTTTAATATGCATGGTTCTCCAAAAAGATGATTTTAGGCTGACACTTTACCATATACCAGTCAACAACTTAGCAGCTTTGTTAGTTAGGCTCTACTTATCAAGTATAGTTTTTAAAAGAGAGAAGGGAAATAAGTGATAATCCAAACACGGCTCATAACACATGAACAGCTGGCACTGCATTAATGCACCAATGTCAACGGCTTTCATACAACAGTGGATCGGTTGCTCACATATTACATCCATGTTACAGCACAACAGTGGGTTTTCTGTTGTCGTGGTGTTACGGCCCTAGCAGGGCCTCCTCCTGAAGATGCCTGTGTGGGCGTGTCCCACCACCTCTTCTGCCTGAGGTGCCACCTTTCCCTTTTACACAGCTGACTCGCGTCAGTAATCAAGGAGATTTAAGCCCAGGGAAAGGTGAGCTCTGGGCCAGAGTGCCAGTAGTGTGGTTACAGCTTGTGAGCTGAGTGGTTGTTGTGTTTGAAGCTAGTGAGCTGCTCGTTCTTTTTGGCTTACGTTTTACTTTATTGATAAGGTATGTAATTTAGACTTAGACTTTAGACTTAGTGGTCTTAGTGTTTCAGAAACTGCTGATCTGCTATCACACACAATCATCATCTCTCAGGTTTAGAAAGAATGATTCAAAAAAAGAGAAACTTGGTGAAAATCCTTCCTTGGTGTCAGCGGTCAGACAAAAATAGCTTCCAGCTGATAGGAAGCCAACAGTAACTCAAATATGGCACCAGTTACCACAGTGGGTGAGCAGGCGATCGTATGGCCCTTTCATGCATGTCTTCCCTGTCTTTCTCTGCTTTCCTGTCTAGTTCCATTATTGTAATCAAATAAAGGCAAATGCCAAAAAAATAACCAGTTATTACAGGCAGTGTATAAAAAGAGCATCTCTGAGTGCACAGTGCAGCAGCAGAAGACCACACTGTCTGCCCCGCCTGCTTAAAACAGGAAACTGAGGCTACAGTTTACATGGATAATACAAGACTGGAAAAATGTTGCTTGATTCAATGAGTCTCATATTCTGCAGCAACAATCGCTTCATCCGGCTTCGCATCAATAGTTCAGGCTGTTGGTGTTAGAGTGGTGCTGGGTACAGTATCTGGAGAAGCAGCCCCTTTTGTGCGCCACGGACCAGTTTAATGTCGGACCATATTTTCACGGGCCGGCCTTTAAGGTGTGGCGGATAAATACAACAAAATAAAATGATACAACCGAGACAAAAACTGTGGCGCTTTGTAAATATAATAATAAAAGCGAATTCACTATGTAATTGTGTAACTTTATTAGCAGCGTCCCCCTGAACAACAGCGAGAGTAACATCCCCCTCTCTGTTACTATGGTAACGCGTAAACGTTTCTTTCAAAATAAGACGCACAACTTCAACACGGGAAAGACCCAGGGAACTGAAAACTGAAACCTCAAGCCTTGCAGCCCGGTATCAAACGAGCGGTCCGTGGCCCGGGGGTTGGGGACCGCTGATCTAGCGCACTTTGGGCCTCTTAGTACCGACCGGTCAGTATTTAAACACCACAGCCGACTTGAGTATTGTTGCTGAACGTGTCCATCCCTCTGCTGACAGCAGAATAGCACACTACGTCCCTTGGATCAGATCAAACTGGTTTCTTGAACGGCCACCACAGTCACCAGATCCCAGTCCAGCAGAGCATCTCTGGGATGTGGTGGAACGCAGATAAATCTGCAGCAGCTGTGTGTGTTGGTTGTGTGTGTGTGTTATTATCGTGCTGATGTGAACCCTTCAGGAATGTTTCCTGTGAGCGTGTGCTGTGCTTTCTAATACTGTACATACTGTAAGAGCCAGACTTCCAAACACACGCAGCAGACATGAAGCCCCAAAGCATAGCGAGGATGAGCCACGATATCAAGGGAGAGCTTGTGCAAACAGATGCAGTGAGGCACAGCGAACTGTCACAGCAATATGCGAACTGTCGCGCTGCCAAAATCTGGCCTGGTGAACTCCTGACTGGCACACATATGCTCTCGCTTGTGATCCAGCACAACGGTTGAGCAAGACGCAATCCGCACACACATACACAAAAACACACATAATTACGCAGAGAGCTAAAAATAATCTCAGATGCATGCATATTCACTCCACTAGAACACACAGGCATGCGACAGATAAAATGGACACGCACGCAAATACAACCAAGAACTTTTCTACCATTTCTCTGTATGCAAATGAGCTCCATCCTCCCAGCACTGTCCCAGGCCGGCATGAATATTACTCACTGTTAAATCCAGCCTCCCGCATTTGACTTGGTAATATCAGGTCCCCTGCTGGAAAAATAGCTCTGAACACAAAGGGAGATAATTATACCCCAGTGCTGGGCTTAGCCAGAGATGAAGGATCCCTGTAACAGACCATGACCTCTGTATGTGCCTGTCTACCTGCAGGTGGGAAACAACAGCAAGGACATCCTTTGTGATATAACTCAGCTATCCTTAAATTACCCTTCTTGAGTTACTTTTAACCAGGGGAGATGTTACAATGCTCCAAAACAGCCCCTTGTTATTTAGGTCTCTAAAGAAATACTGCTTTGTCACACTGTCACTGCAGATGGAAGGCCATGTGATGCGCAGCAGCCCAGATTATCCAAGTCCTAATTAGTCCATCTATTGTATTAAAGACACTGCAAGCTGATTTTTAGGTCCTTCAAAGGTGGACAGCGTTTAAGCCTTGAATAATTAAATAATAATTGAAGCGATGTCGCTGATGAGTTTTAAATTGCACTAAATGACTGAATGCAAGTCTTGAGTATGTGGGTTATTTAGGCTGGCAGCATCTGACAGCACACACCACACTGAGCTGTACCAAACCTTCACTACCTGACATTTCCTATTCCTCAATCAACCGACGACTCGCGCTCTTGTGCAGGACTACTTGTTGTGGAACCGCCTCGGGGCCACGCTGGCGAATGGAGATCGAAGCGAGGAGGCGGTGGAGGCTTACACAAGAGCCCTGGAGCTGCAGCCGGGGTTTATCCGGTCCCGCTACAACCTGGGCATCAGCTGTATTAACCTGGGGGCACACAGGTGAGTGATCTGTGAGTGGGATAGCATTTCTATTCTTTTTGTGTAATGCAGTGGAGTAGAATTAATAAGCATAACAGCCAAAGTGTAGGTCAGAAAGGGCAGCAGTTGAAGTAAGACAATGCACAGAGTTAATATGTGAGTTTTCATAGATGCCAAATAAAAGCATGACATCTTCACACTGAGAAGGCTGCAGACGATATTGGCTCAAAAATCAAAATGTGGCTGATTAATTTCCTGTTGATAGATTTATTATTGCAGCTCGAATCTAAATTGCAAAATGTGTGACTTGGTGCACAAGATCTCTTCTCATGAATCATTTATCTCGTGTGGTGAGTGGAATACTGTCTGCACATATCAATTCAGCTCATGATACCAATCGTATGCATTCATATGAGTTTTAATATGTACCTGCCAGACAACACCCAAAAGGCAAATGCTTATCCACAAACAGAAAATATTCAGATTGAAGCTACTATCAGCGTAGAAATACAAGCAGCAGCACACAACCAGAAATCTGACACGAGCAGACATCAAGACATATCCAAACTCAGCCAGTTACACTCAGAGATGGGCAGTAACGCGTTACATGACGAGTAAGTAAGGGATTACTATTGCAAATTACTATTACTATTACTATTGCAAAAACGGTAATTAGATTACCGTTACTTTCCCGTAGGAACGCTGCACTGCGTTACTAAAACTGTGATTTTTTTGCGAGAATGTCTCACGACAGTGACGTAAGCGAGTGCGACGTTGGTGACAGCAGCTGTGTGCAGATCAACAATGGATCACATATCGAGTGCAGAGAGAGTATGAGCGTGCAGCGTTTAAAGCGTGGAAGTACTGACCTTACTTTGAGTTTGATTCCATAAAAAGTGACAAAAACATTAGTGTCCGCTGTGCGTGGGAAGAAAACTTCTTTTTACAGCGAAAAAACCCCTAAACTTCCAACAAGCACCGAGTAGCTACGACGTAATGGGAAACTCACAGAGAAACTCGCGGATTCTTCCACTGACCGCGGCACACCTGCACCAGGGTAACCCTCCGCCTGCCCCACTCCTGCTTTACAGGTGAAAATAGAGCAACAGGACCGCTGAGTCTTTGACTTTATTTATTTTCTGCTGTGTTTTACTTGCATCTATTTGAAAGACTGAGTGTAAACACAAAAAATATTTTATTTTATGTGCTGGAATGTGCAGAAAATAGGTTTAAATGTTAAACTAATTTATTCCAGTCAGAGAATGTTGCATATAATTAAATTTTTGCTTGATGCATAAAGTTAAAAGATTAAAACTAATAAAACAAGTTTTAAAAAGAGACTTTTCCATTTGATTACATTTTGTATGATGGATTATGCAGAAAAAGTAGAATTGAGCTGAAAGATCTATCATTTTATCACCTACTCAGGTTGTAAATCGTGTTTTTAAAAAGTAACTAAGTAACTGAGTAATTCGTTACTTTTGAAAATAAGTAATCAGTAAAGTAATGGGATTACTTTTGGGGGGGAAGTAATCAGTAATTAGTTACTGATTACTTTTTTCAAGTAACTTGACCAACACTAGACAGCTGTCAGTGGCCGAAGTAAATAAATAGCATAGACACTAACAAAATAAAAGCACAGAAATAGTCATAGAAACAACAGGACTTCATGTAAATTTACTCTAGTTCAAATGAGTAAGTTTTCTAAACCTTACCACTAAAACACAAGAAATGCCTTGACGTTGAGGTAGCTTTAAATGTCTGCACAGTTGCCTTAATGCAACCACACAGGTCCTGTTATTTTGGCAGGTGAGACATCTGCTTGAGACGTCTCGCAGAGTGATCAAGTGCAGTAAGGTTTGTTATGTTTTGGCCTTTTTGTTTATATTCTTGTTGTGCAAAATAAGTTGGTCTCGTCTTCCTCCCCTCACCCCAACCGACTGGGCGGGCCTCTCCCTGAGCCTGGATTTTTCTAAGGTTTCTTCCTGTTTGATGGCAGCAACATTTCTCAGGGTCATCTTTACCACTGTGTAGTATCGCCTCTTCTTTTAACAACAGTCTGTACGTGTCTCAGAACTGAGGAGACCAGTTGATGGAATTTTGTGATGCAATGACTTGCTTTTATTCCTTCTTCCCCAGAGAGGCGGCCAGCAACTTCCTGACTGCCTTAAGCCTTCAGAGGAAAAGCCGGAGTCGCCAGCAGTCCCACCAGGTGATGTCTGGAAACATCTGGGCGGCTTTGAGGATAGCTTTATCCATGATGGACCAGCCTGAACTCTTCCAGGCTGCAAATATCGGCGACTTGGATCATCTCATGCGGGCCTTCAACTTAGACATTTGACGACCAGGAGGCAGTAATGCTAACATCTGCCCCCTCTTCACTTACTATTTGATTTCTACCCAACAGCCAAAAGTCCAAAGTGCACAGTCAGAATGGACTGATGGACGTCAGAGACAACAGTGTATTTTTATGCACATCCAAATTAACTACAGTCGTCAAAGCTATTATATTTTTCACCCAAGTACCTCAGAGCAGTTCTGAGGACAGGTTCTTCCAAGGGTTTGAAGGGACTGCTCTGTGTTGGATTTGCACTGTAATTTGTGATTTCCCTGAAGAGCACAAGGACGGGCAAAGATTGTACGAGCAATGCCTTAGAGGACACATCAATTAAAAACTGACTCATCCAGCGGAACAGAGCCGGCAGAGACGGACGGTTGTACGAGCCTGATAGAGCAGACCTCACAGGCCGTTTTCAAAGAAAAGAGAGGAAAAAACGTTTGACTCCCGACTCCTGAAGGATGGATTTAGTGAGCAAATTACAAAGACTGCAGCGTATAACCTGGAACTCCAGGCTCTGTTCCTGGCTTATTTTCATCCTTTCAATGGGAAAATAATGATACTGCATGAATAAGCATTTTCATAACTGGATTCTTGTTTCAAATTAACATACTTTTAGAGGTTTTCCCTTTGCACATCAGATAAACAGATATAACTTCCTCAGTCCGAGTGGAATGTGCAAGCCTTACTCAAAAGCATGCGACCAACAATATTTATTTATACTATTTTTATGAAAACAGAAAAAAACCCACACTAAGCCATTTTCAGACTAGTTTCATTTTCTTAAATAACTGCTGTCTTTTGAACTTGAAAGCTTTCTGAGCCACTAATTTTTGTTTCGCTCAGTTTTTCTCTCCTTTCTTTTGGCTCCTAGCTCCTCTTTGTTCCCTTTAAGGTGACTGCAGAAACACACAGAAAAGCTGGGCAATAGCAATCTATAAAACCTTCATTAGTCTTTTCAAACTTTAGCATATGAAAACGTTATTCTTAACAAGTCTAAAAATATCTCTTTTTATCTTCTTCTGCTAGTTCTGGGATGGCTTCAGAGTTACTAATGACTACTGTACACATTATACAGTCCTTTTTTATTTTTGCTGACCTGACTCAGTTTGTTTTCTGTTGTCAGTATCTGCTGACGCCGTCACTGGTGTCTTTGCTGCTCCTCCAAAGACAGCAAGGCTCATGCATTTAATAGTCATAATGCATGATTTGAATATTTACGTAAGCTTGGGCAGAATGCTGCACATGTATGATGAACGCTGTTCGTTTCACCACACACTTCAAATCACATCAGGTTGATGTTCAAACTCGAGATGGTTATGCATCTGCAGAAAACATGATTGTGTAAATACAGTGACTCTCCTGCTGCAGGAAGAAAGCTTTTCCTTAGTCATACTTTTTAGCTGACAGCTTCACTTGCATCACTGCTGCTAGTTTGAAAGTCACTCTCTGAAGTGAATACCCTGTACCTCGCTGTGCAACAGAGTAAATGATAGATAATCTTCTGTACTGCATAGCTCAGCACATTTGGGTGTTTATCAGGCGTGTCCACGGTCTGAGGGTTTTTATTGTAGCTCCTATGCAAAAGGTCATGTTTTATGTTGCCATTCTGAATTGTTGCGGGTCCCCGTCTGCCTCGGCGGACCGAAAGGAAGCGTTGTTTCGGTGTTTGGAAAGAACACTATCAGGCAGAACCAGAGACCAGTGCGAGAGCCATTCATCTTCCAAACTGTACAGCCGGGGTGTCACGGTCTGTACAAGAAGAAGTGTTTCATCGGGAAGTTGCCAGAATGAAAACAAGTGTTCTCCCAGGGAGAAAGTGGTCAGAAGCTCTGACTAAAAGAAAGACTGATCGACACAAAGAGTGCAGCCTTCTGCTTTTAGAACCAGGTTGCACGGACATGGCGTCTTTGACCTTAGTTGCATCCATCAAATTCACCGCCATGTATGGAGCTTGATAAAGCTCCATACATTCTGTCATTGTTGTCACACAAGCTGCATTAATATATTCGAGTCTGTGGCACTGATGAAAAAAGATCAGCTGCTCTACTTGCCAGATACTTAAAAAAATATTGGCACAGACTCTATTTATCACACAACCAGGATAAATAGATCAAACACTAGACGAGAAGTCAGAGATACACAGCACATATGTGCATGGCTCTAACAGTCGGCCTCAGAGGGGAGCTAACAGCGACTCTGGCAACGAGGCCAAAGCAGGGGTGCATGCACAAATGTATTCACGGTGGGAGACTGGACGATGATAAAAGGTATCCTTCGCTGGAACAAATCAGGTTTACATCCAGGAGTTCATGTTTGATTTCTGTTTGATTAGCATTAAATTACTGTGGATGTCAAATTTAAGCATGCTTGTAGCTCCATACATGCCAGCGAGGGTCTGTCTGCCAGTTTGGCCCAGACTGAAAGGGGTGGCGTGAAATTTGCTTCCAGCACTTCTCCCAAAAACAAAAGTGTTACTCGGCCGGCAAAATGGGTTTAGACCAAATAACTGCAAAGTTTGCGACGGCGCCATGAACCTGCATCGAGCTACCTTTAGAGCCATTTGGCTGTCAGCGTTTTAATATAATAAAGCTTGTGGTTAAATTCGATATGGAAGCTCTGCAATCCCTCACCTGCCTGCTTTCTTGTTCAGCCGCTGTTCTGTTCTTTAGATCACTGCCACACTTTCACACCCTGTCAGTCATAATACTCTCGTCCAATCACCTTCTTGCCTGCCTTCTTTGAGCCAATTAGCTTCCACTCTGGTTTAAATCTGTGCTCTTCATTGCTCTCCCTTTCAGACTGTCATTTGCACAACCCACCTCGTCCCCATCTCTATTTTCATGTTCACCACCACCAGCGTCTAGACTCCAGGGGGTCCTGTCCTAAATCCTATTCCTGCTGGGACAGGTAAGATGGGTCACCAGAGTCTGATCGCCAAATACATTCATTTCTTTGTCTCAACAAATCATGTTCAGTTCTTGATCTCTCCTTATTGAACACAGGAGATATTATCAGTATGTTAGCATTGTCAGAGTGAGTGCTGCATTTCGCTCAAAGCTCCACTTTTAGGCTCACAGAGCAGCTAGCGTGGTAGTCCAGTGCACGACGATCCCCCTCCAGTTTTCTTTGCTAAAGCGTTAACCCAACCCTGTAGGAGGTCCCTATCAGCGAGAGGTTCTGCAGGCCAGGAGCTGTTCCACATTTTTACCTGGCATGCCTGTCCTCCCAGGTGCTCCCAGGTGTTTTACAAAATCAACTCTAGTTGTCTTATGAGGTCGCAGGCCCTCGCTCTTTTCCATTTCAGTACAGGTTACCACAGGTTCATGTTTTTTAAAGAAATCTTACATTGCTGGGCCACAACCTTCTTCTGCCGTCCACATCATTCCATAGTGCATTGAGATAGGATGCAGTTTTCTTTATTTTGCTGAACCTACTACTGTACCTTCTCAGGTGAACTGACCTAGCCTAACACATGCACCTGTGCAACAAACTGAGGCTGTTTGCATGTTAGATCCTTTACATTTCTACTTTTTTAATGACGTTTTCATTCGTATGCATGACATACATGGAAGTGCTTTCTCTTTCGACCCCAAGAAAAGTAAATATATCATGAGGTTTCCTTGCAATATCGCTATAATGCACTTTTAAGTTCGCAAACTTTGACAAAACATGATGTATATAAACAGTATGTATTCTACACAAGATGCTTTTTCTTGCATGGAAGTGTGAGAGGCTCGAAATAACGAGTCTAAGGCACAGCACACTGCAAACACACTTCAGCTTGAATACTGGCTAATGAACTGGATAATCATAGTTATGCACAAATGTTATATTTATTACTTCTACAAATTACAAACACGTTTGTAACCACTGCAATGACCCCAACCTATAAAGCTGTCTAGCTGTTATTGCACAACTCTTTAGTGCTGAAAAGTTTTTATGTAGACTTTCACAACCTGCTGTGACCCTTTAACAGCTGTTTTTATAAGGTTTTAATGTTTGCAAGAATCACTTCATTAGTTCTGTTTACACTTAAGAAAGAGGGAGAGTAAAAGTGGACAGTCATACAACAGTTCAAATTCACAGCTTTTACACAGACTTGCTCACCGTGTCTTCTATTGTGGAGACCTAAAGTGTTCAAAGGTGAGAGTTACGCAGTTTTATGGAGTGAAAACAGACCAAATACAATCGCTCACTGACTGCTGTGTTAGGTACACCTGTTCAGCTGCATAGATGCAGATCGTGTGGCAGTCACGCAGTGCAGATGTGATTCTGAATGTGGTTGTTGGTACCAGAAGGACTAGCGTGACTACTTCAGAGACTGTTGACTTCTGGATCTCTATAGTTTACACAGAGTAGTCTGAAACCAGGAGCAGCAGATGTAGAAGAGCATCTGTGAACATGTAACCACTGCTGTCAGCTAAGAACAGGAAACGGATCACACGGACCATCAAAACTGAAGATTCGAAACGCGTCTGGTCTGATGCTCCTTGGCTTCTCCTGACATTCGGATGGCTCGGTCAGAATTTGGCATAAGCATGAAAACATGGCTGCCTGTGTCAGTGGGTCAGATTGGTAGTGGTGTCATTTTGGTCCCCTTGGTATGAAAATGAGCATCATTTAAACACAGCAGCCTACCTGATAATGACCACACTGATAAATGTTTCCATTCAGCTTCTTGGATAAAATAAGATTTAATTACATATTGAATTTATTAAAAATGTGTGCAGGGGTACTAGTAAGGTGTACCTAATGAACTGTCCAGTTAACGATCCTAATGAGGCAATCACATCTTTGGCTCCGGCATGTTTCTATTAACTGAAAAAAATGAATAAATACCCAGACACACAAATAATTCTTCGTTCTAATGAAACAATGATACTGAAAAAAAAAGGTCAAAACAGAATAAAAAGACTCCAAAGGAGGGGCATTATTCTTCATTTCACTGGAATAACTTTGTTTTTGTGTATCAATAAGACACTTTTTATTTGGCTTTGTCCACTTTTATTATCTCTAAAAGATTTATGCTTTTAAAATGTGGGAATTGGTGCTTAGGGTACAGAAAATCCATAAAGCATTCGTGATGGCTTCACTGGTTGGGCTCATTGAGGTTGCTGTTGCATATGTACTTCCTCCACTGCTCCGGTTCAGAACGTGCACTTTGTTCTCATTTATTTGCGTCACACGTATATGAATAATATATTTTGAGGGATGAAATTAGAAATGATGTAATTTGTATACAGCCACTCGTTTATTGAAACACCTACTATAATGCATATTACTCTCCCTGTATAATCACGAGGACAGCATTAGCACCTTTGGAACGTACAACATGAAAGTAATCTTTTAAAATAAAGTGTTGTTATATATTCGACACTCCCGTGTCTTTATTGTGCCGACTCCTGCCCGACACGATGAAGCCAGGTCTCAACAAACATGTCGTTTATTAAATGATCCAAACATCGTAAGTAAACAGTGCCACTGGTACACTGGACTGCCATGACTCTGTTCACATACACCTAAGCCATATTTGGATACATTACAAAAGTCAGCTTAAAATAATCAGTTCAAGGAGAGCTCTGAAATGAAAACTACAGAACTGACACAAAAAAGGCAGAAAGATTAGAAACAGGTCAAGAAGCTTTTTGACATTTAGTTAAATGGAGAGAAAAAGAGTATGAAGCTCACAAGAGTACAACGGTACAACCCAGACGACTAAATGTCCATCTCTAGTTAACATGCTGACAGTGAAAAAACCTTTTTTAAATGACAAAATGAACCATTACGTTTTAAACAAGGTAGAGAAGAATGGAAGCGACGGAGCTGGAGAGAAAGCTGAAAGACGAGGACAGAAAGACGGCAACGAGCCGGGACCACGAGAGGAGCAGAGACAGCTACCCATCATTAGGCAAAAGCTTGTCACTCACTCAGCGACGACGAGAGGCACAAACACAAGACTTGCATAGAGATGTTTAGTATTCCCCAATGCATAGACAAACAGTTTCTCTGGTAAGAGGCTAAGATTTGCTCAGGGAAATCGAGGCACAGTGTTGTTAAAGGGGAGTCATATGGATTTATTATATAAATTACATTAGTGTTTTTTGTCTGTGTCAATGAAAAACGCCCGTAGAAACCATCGTGGTGCTGCTCTGCTTTTCTTTTCTACTCTCTTTGTCAACAGCACGTCTTCCCTTTGAGTACGAGAGCCTAAAATAATTAACTGTAATTCAACGTTTGATAAATTACGATTAATTTGAGCAGAACTCCACCTTCAAATATGCTACCGGAAGCAGACTGCTCTCTCCGAGATGAATGAAACGTGATTAAAAATAAAGATATGAAGCCAAGTATGTAGATACTGACAGTCAAGAGCACAGTGTTTAATCCATCCTGCACATTATGAATATTACTGAGCAGATAAAGCAGAGAGCTGGAGGCTAGACCAGCTCCAGGCCCTAAAGAGTGGCCCGCTGTAGCATCACAGTCATGTCTGAGTGTTTTGTTTGCAGCGAGCACCACGAGTGTATACATTCAGAGGAGGTACGGTCACTGTACAGCTGTTCTCATACAGCTGTTCAACAGCAGATTTGGTTATTAGTGCATATTGCTCTAGACAAAAACATTCAAACTTACATGGCCTGAAACAATCGTTTTAGCTTCTGGGCTACAGTCCGAATCTGTCAGAGTGATAAAAGAACCAGCGGGAGCCAGGTGCAGCCCAGTAACAGTTATGTCGAGTTTGCAGATATTTTGCACTTTGAGCAAAAATTATGTACACCAAAGGTTCACCTACGTTACTATGCAACCTCCCTGAACAGGGACGACTGGACAGCCAGGCTGGCCTTAATTAGATCGAATCAAATGAATATAATCTCCTTGGCAGTGCCGCACTTCAGACATGAGTCCTGGTAGTTTGTGACTGGCAAGTACAGTGCAGGTACAGGAAAAAGTCAAAAAAGTGCAACAGGGACAGAAATGACACTAACATCCTGACAGCCGGCGCATCAGGGCGTTGAAGGTTTTTCATTAAATGTGACAAACGTACACGTCGGCCTCGAGCATAACCGGGACGAATCGAGTTAATGCCCATTTATCACTCTGAAACTCACGTGGTGACTTCCATGTGTGGAAAACCAAAACCTTTTCATTCTTAGTGAATTTTGCTCCGCTTCATATTTGTAATGTTTTACATGAAGCACTTGGGATTGCACTGTGGAAGGAGCATCGCGCTCCTCTTCTCTTTCCAGTTTCTCAAAACATTCAATGCAAAGCCACCTGCAGCACAGGAGCTTCTTGTTTGTTGTTGCAGTTTCAGAGCAGGGCTGGCAGTGAAGCACTGCACTTAAGTACACATTTATAAAATGCACCACTTTGGGAAAAAAGAAAAAACGGCACAGTGACTGAAGGCAGAGAAGAGGAGAAAGACTGAGATTTGATATGTGGCGTTGTTTCGTGTAAAGAGCACAATCGTAGAAATTGCACAGATCCCTCTGTACCAACACTGTAAAGACATGTTCTTTCTTTGAACACAAACACTGATATTTAAAGCATAACACTAATACACAAAAAGCACATCGCTTTCCCTTCTGACCAGAGTTCCTGGTTGCTCCAGAATGACATCACAATAAGGCAAGCAGCTGGTCGGAGAGGTTATCCCATCGTTCCCACTGAGACGTCACAGTTGTCTGCCAGTCTTCTGGGTCTGTGGTTATTTAAAGGACACGGCGCAGCGAGCAGCGGTCTAACTGCTCGACAGTCGATGGTAAAAGTAGACGTAGCCCAAGTCCTTTGGAGGTCTTTCTGACAAACACACTTTGTGGTCGTTGTAGATCACCCACCTGCAGGCGGGAGAAGTGCACATTAAATTCACACAAATGCTTTTAAAGTGTCATTTTTCTCAAATTTGAATGAAAAGATTTAATGGGTTCATTATTCTTTTTCTACTCAGTGTAAAGAGGAAACAGGCTCAGTTATGATCCAGCAGCACGCAGCCAGACTGGTGAACTATCGTAGAACTAAAAACAATAATAAATCTGTACACAGTTAATGCAACGAGATGAGACATCAGAGATGTTTCTGTGACAGGTCGTCAGCTCTGTAACATGAAACACTGCGTGCCGCTCACCGTCCCTCCTTTTTGATGTGACAAACATAATGTCCAGACATCGTAGACGCTCCCATGTGACTGATGAAGGCGAAGAGCTCATATCCTTAGAAAAAGAAGAACAAAGTCAGTGAGTGACAAACTAACGCATATTTACAGAAAAACAACTAAAGTGATAATTATCTAAGAAAGTGCTCATTTTCAGTTTTAACTTAAAAACAGGTGATTTATTTAGCACGTGGGGATAAAATGAAGGAATTTAAATTGTTTTTTGATGCTGCTACACCTTGAAATCCAGTGCCCAGCAGCACGTGGGTACAGCATGCGTCATAATCAGACCTGACTGGGGCTAAAATGGCCCGTGGACGCTCACAATGTCGAGATTAAATTCAAGGGCAGAGAAGCAGTATGTTTCTGTGGGAGCGGCGGTCGTGCAGAGTCACTCACGTCCCGGTCCGTCTTTGACTCTGGGGCCCGACGCGTCTCCGTCTGGGGACAGCGTGGAGTCGCTGTGCGAGTTGGCATTGGAGAAGGCGTTGTCATTGGGCTCTGTGTCAGCCATGTCTGAAAGGGCATCACTCTCCTCCTCCTCCTCCGGGTGGGTGAAGATCCAGTCGAGAGCTCGTTCAAGATTATTGTTCTGTAAAATGCCAAAAGCGACGCAAACACGGTCAGCTCGCTGACATTCAGAACTAAAAAGGCCGTAATATCCCAGGAATGCTAAGAACCATAGGGAATCTCTTCTTCTCATGCAGATGTGAACATGCTCACCAGGTAATAGACCGGTTCTTATACAAAGGACTTTTCTTAACCTCCTAAGACCCGAACTCTTCCACGGCATGCATCTTTTATTTCTCTTTGATATTTGGTCACATTGGGGCCCAATGAATGTAAAAACAAAGAATTACCAGATTTTGTTTTTTTACATTATTTGAGTTTTTATGAAAAATAGGAGCCACACATGAGGATATTTGTTTAAAATTCTGACAGAACAGTAGCAGTATAATGTCCTCGTGAGTGGATTTCAGGCCTTTGTAGAGCAAAATTGAGTATTTTGGTCTAAATAACCCAAAATGTGATGTCTTCATATGTGGACGCCAGGTCCTAGGAGGTTAAAGCACTTTTATCTCATTCACACACATTCATACAAGCAGCTTTTTTCTAACATTCACACTCCAGTGAATGTACTGGGAGCAATTCGGGGTTCAGCATCTTGTCCAGGCTGCAGCAGCCAGGGATCAAACTACAAACTTTCCAATTAGTGGATGACCTGCTCTACATCCTTAACCACACCCACAAATATTTCTGCTTTTCCTGGAAAAATTATTTCCTGAAATGCTCAAATCAACAGTGACAGTAGAAGCAGTACTCGTGGGAATAAAAGCACAGCTGATGATTGAATTTTGGGGGGATTTATTTTCCCCCACAGCTCCAGTGCATCTTGGATAACCTCCTCATAAAAAGCAGTCTCACTTTTAGGAACGTGTTAAATGAACAATTATTTACTAGAAAGGTGAACGCAAACATCCGCCTGTGCTCATTTTTCCACAGAGGATGTTTGCGTTCGGTCCAAAATAGAGGTGTGATGCCTGGGGAATGTCAGCGTGAGGAGCATGTCGGGATGACGAGGAGTTAAGCTGCCTGATGTTGCCGGGCGGGTCACTGCGCTTGAAGAGCAACTCTCTTTTTCTTCCTAATTTTGTGCTAATAATGAACCAAGACTTGAGACCGCTTCTCTGTTTCACACCTCCATCCCTCAGGACCAACGTGAGCTTTTTTCCACTTCAACAACACGGAGGCAGGCAGCGAGTTGGGCTCACTGATGATGAGAAGCCTGGTGTGTCTATTTGTGCGTCTGACTAACAGTCTGCTGGGCTATTTTTGCTGAGGGCACACTTTGAAAGATGAGAATCAGAGGCCATTTCAAAACAACACTGATAGATTTACTGCAACTGTATCACGCTTGACTCATTGAAAAAATAAATCAACACTATGAATGCATTCAAAGTGAATCTTATGTGATGATACAGCGAGTTGAAGTGTCAGTGAGCCGTGAGCTGTTCCTAAACCTGACAGGCCAGTTTGTGCTGCTGGGATTACAGCTAAATGCAGACATTTCTAATCCCTCTGACATGTACGACCAATCACATCTGCACTTTGCCCTCTGTTTAAAATCACCACGCCGCCTTACACCAACTTCACCTCCTGACACATTGTTCCATTTGCTCAGTGTTTCTTCGAGGTTTACAGGCCGTATTTTCCTGATTGTTACCCGTTTTAATGACTCAATGAATGACTAATTGTCAGAGTTTCTTTCCTCTTGCGTTTCAAACTAACAACATTTATGGTGCCTGGAGGTCAGAGCTGTGTTTTTGTCCCGCACCCATCAGAGACAGCGAAGCGCGTGGGTGGTTCTTTGTTGTCCAGATTTCCGTCCTCGGCTCTGATTTATTTCTATATAAATATGTAAAGTATTGTATGTTAAACAGGCTGAGATACAGGCACCACCTTATCGGCTCAGACAGGCTGACCATCGCTGTCCACACAGGCCGTCGGGTGCCCCTCGTGTTTAAAACAAATCCCTGCTCTCACGAACTGCAGCAGAAGACCTTTTCAGTCACACAAAATGGTATTTGTAAGACATCCTGGATAATTACCAAAATAATTGTATTTTGATGTATGTATTCTGATGTATTTTAAACATTTTTTGTGCTAGTGGCTAGAAAGACTCCAGTGGACATAGTGGGCAGAAGACTGACCGTGGCTTTGAGCGCGTGGATGCTGTGAGTGCGGGGAAAGCCCATTGAGGTAAGGATGGCAATGCTCTCCTCGGGGGGCGAGTTGCCCAGCAGGGCGGCGCCCGTGGGGCTGTCACCGGCGGAGGGGCCGGGATCAATCATGGAGGGCAGAGTGAGCGGCTCTGCAAAGTCTGCAAGGAAAAAGAGACAAAGGAAAAAATAATGATGCAGCACATTCTCATTCATGTTTAACCTAATTACTGTGCGTTTCTGCTTTGGAGGTCAAAGGTCGCATTTTCTAGAGACAACGCTAATTCAAACTGTAAAGCGATTAAAGCTGATCACAGACGTCCGACTGGTGTGTGACTAACTGGCACTAAGAATATTTCAAACACAGAAACAGCAAACGGTCACGTTAGGAGGGCGTGTGGGAGGCACCCCGATGCTCTGTAGTGGAAACGACACACACAAATGCACCCTGTGGATTGTTTGTCACAGTCAGGTTTGCTTGGGGGGGTCTGCACACCACGAGTGTTGATCTGTTGAGGTGCTTACGCCTCTCCAAACAGATGTACAGGCTGGCAACGAACACCAGGAAACACCTGGACCCTACGCTGAGGGACTCCAGCTCTGTGGGGCTGGCAGGGATGGTCCAAACACAACACCCTTCGTGACGAGTCTCCATGTATTTCAGTGAGTATGAAAATGATGTGAATCATATGCTACAACCTTCAGTTTCACCAAATCTAAACTAAAGTGAAGACCAATGGGAGATCTGAAACCAGACTGCAGTGCACACCACCATCAAACACAACATGAGGGGAAAGAAAGTGTGCGACTCCCTTTCAGAGACTTTTAGAGTCACTTGAGCTGTTCTGGCAGAGCGTGGCCGCTCACCTCACTGACACACTTCACTTTTCGTTGTCTCAGGTTTCAAATAAGGTAAATTCATACCTCTGACTATAGACCTGTAATGTTCCTCTTTCTCAATTCAGACTAAACTAAACTAGTTGGCACAAAAAGCCTCAGAAACACCATCTATGCACTATCTGGACAGCATATACTTAACCTCCAATACCATTGCTAGAAATCTCAGGCCATTTCCTGAAAGAGAGGTCTTCTTTGACTTGCATGTAAATCAGGTCTCTATCACTACTTTCCTTTAGCTGAAGTACTGAGAAAATGAGGCACCTATCTATCTATATCTGCACGATAGAGACAAAAGTTATTGATCATCCATCAAGCCAACCATCTGTACTTTTGCTCATCCAATCAGGCTGGTGTATTTGCAAGGCAGGCTCCCAGAAATATTAGGCCACACCTTGTAATCTTTGAATCTAGTGTTTTCAGTTCCACAGGTGTATGAACTCAAGCACCTGGCCATGCGAACCTTTGTGAAAGAATGGACTGTTCTAAAGAGAAGATCTCACTGAATTTGAGCGTGATGCTGTAACAGAACGCCAACGACGAGTCACCTACTAGATAATCCACGATAACCTTGTAAGTGGTATTACTGCAAAGTGGAAGCAGTGAAGAACCACTCAGCCAGGAAGTGGGTGACCATGTAAAGTTACAGAGTCACTGAGTGCAGAGTGCAAAAGCCACCAATGCTTTGCTGACGCAGTAACTGCGAGCTTCAAAGCTCCTGTGAGTGTAACATGTGGCTTGTCCAGTATTTCTGTTCATTTAGTGTATTCTGAACTAGATTTCTGTCCTTATTATCAGGATGTAAATGTGAAAAAAAATGCTGCAGCACGAGTACTAGCAGGAACTAGGCTGATCATATTTCTCCAGTACCAGCTTCTCTTTGTAAAATGCAGAACTGAATATTTTTTTAAACAGAAAAAAGCTCAATCATATCTGAAAAGGTCTTATGTTTGCTATTGGCACTTCCCTCCCTTAGTGCAAATATGCTTGTTGTTTTGGAAGGAATCAAAGGTAGAATACTGCAGGTATTACAGGTACTGCACTGCAGTGGTTTGTATCATATCTATCTAATAGACTCCAGTTTGTGCATGTAAATGGAGAGTCCTCTTCACACACTGAGGTTAATTATGGAGTTCCACAGGGTTCAGTGCTAGGACCAATTCTGTTTACATTATACATGCTTCCCTTAGGCAGCATCATTAGAAGACATAGCATACATTTACACTGCTATGCTGATGACACCCAGCTCTATCTGTCCATGAAGCCAGATAACACACACCAATAGTTAACTGCAGGAATGTCTTAAAGACATAAAGACCTGGATGGCCGCTAACTTTCTGCTTCTTAATTCAGATAAAACTGAGGTTATTGTACTCGGCCCTGAAAATCTTAGAAATATGGTATCTAACCAGATTCTTACTCTGGATGGCATTACCTTGGCCTCCAGTAACGACTGTGAGGAACCTTGGAGTCATTTTTGACCAGGACATGTCCTTCAAGCACATATTAAACAAATATGTAAGACTGCTTTCTTCCATTTGTGCAACATCTCTAAAGTTAGAAATATCCTGTCTCAGAGTGACGCTGAAAAACTAGTTCATGCATTTATTACTTCCAGGCTGGACGACTGTAATTCATTATTATCAGGATGTCCATAAAAACTCACTGAAAAGCCTTCAGCTAGATCCAAAATGCTGCAGCAAGAGTCCTGACAGGGACTAGAAAGAGAGAGCAATTTCTCCTGTTTTGGCTTCCTGTTAAATCCAGAATTCAAAATCCTGCTCCTCACATACAAGGTCTTAAATAATCAGGCCCCATCTTATCTTAATGACCTTGTAGTACCATATCACCCTATTAGAGCACTTCGCTCTCGCTCTGCAGGCCTACTTGTTGTTCCTAGAGTATTTAAAAGTAGAATGGGAGGCAGAGCCTTCAGTTTTCAGGCCCCTCTTCTGTGGAACCAGCTTCCAGTTTGGATTCAGGAGACAGACACTATCTCTACTTTCAAGATTAGGCTTAAAACTTTCCTTTTTGCTAAAGCATATAGTTAGGGCTGGACCAGGTGACCCTGAATCCTCCCTTAGTTATGCTGCAATAGACGTAGGCTGCGGGGATTCCCATGATGCATTGAATCACTATCTGTTATTAACCTCTGTCTCTCTTCCACAGCATGTCTTTATCCTGTCTTCCTTCTCTCACCCCAACCAGTCGACAGCAGATGGCCCCGCCCCTCCCTGAGCCTGGTTCTGCTGGAGGTTTCTTCCTGTTAAAAGGGAGTTTTTCCTTCCCACTGTCGCCAAAATTGCTTGTTCATAGGGGGTCATGTGATTGTTGGGTTTTCTCTGAATCCATTATTATACGATCTACTGTACAATATAAAGCACCTTGAGGCGACTGTTGTTGTGATCTGGCGCTGTATAAATAAAATTGAATTGAATTGAATTGAATGTTATGCAGAGATTTCTGGCCTGTTCCCAGTCAGCTCCCAGTTTGGATGTGGGAAACAGACTCCCCTCTCTGCCTTTAAGATGAGGATTAGAAACTCTTTAAGCCTGAATCTTATTTATGCTGTCTGGGTCCGTCCCTGAAAACCTCCCATCCACTCTATTTCAGCCTCCACAAGCTTATATGCCACTGTTGCATATCATTAACTCTTTGTCTTAGTTAGCGTTTGTCCCTCGCTGTCCTCGCCGTCCCTTCCTGCAGGTATCTCTGGCTTCAGGGCTGCTTGTTTACCATCTGCTTTTACTGGCTCCACCAGCCAGCCCAGTGTTTACTGTCATACTATTATTGTTTGTCGTCTGTTGTCTCTCCATGCTCATCATTTCCCTTTTTACCCTCGGTGCCTCAGCTGATTGCAGCAGATGGCTGCCTCTCCCTGAGCCTGGCCCTGCCAGAGGTTTCTCTGCTAAAAGGGAGTTTTATTCCTCCCTGCACCGTCATCAAACGCTTACCCGAATATTAGAGCTTCTGTCTGTGATACAGTAAAGCGCTAACCACCATTTCAACTTGTAGCTATTTTAAACGCATTAAAATGAACTATATGCCAATCCGATTTTTTAAAAGAGAAATCAAAGGAATATTACTTTTATATCTGGTGAACGTTTTACATATGCTGAACAGTGAAACTGAGCATGGAATGGAAATACTCATTTTTAAGTACAACACACTTCTCTTACTGTTAGTTGAATTTGCTGAAGGTGCACAATGACCGCTGAGGAACAAGGACACTCCCAATAGAACGACTTACTGTTGGCCATAAACACAGCCTTCATTACTCTGCTTGCCATAAATTAAATTGCGCACCACTATCATCTCTATCTCGTTCTCCTTGTTTTGCGTCCTTCTGCTCGCCTCCTATACAGATGTGTTTATACCACAGAAAGACGCCGCTCTGTCAGGCTGCCGAACAGAAGAGCAGATGTTTGCATGTGAAGTCTTAAACTACGGCCGTGTCACATTGTCTTTAAAGCCCTCGTGCTGTTTATATTCACTGCGGCGTCTAAAGTGATTAAGTGAACAGCGGTTTAGTTGTCAAACCAAAATAAGCTGAAAGAACCTCCGTGCAGGATCGGACCCTTTAGCTGATGTCACTGAGCCTGAATGCAGCCTGTTTTGTAGATCCATCAAGCCCATTTAAAAACTCCTCTGGAGAGGTCCTTTACAGCCAACCAGGGAAATAAAAACGTGAGTCTGCACCTCAGGGGAACATCTCAGCACAAAGACACAAAGTCAGTCCAGACAAAGTTTCTGGAGACGATCGTGCACGCAGGTGAGCACAGATAAGCACCTGCAGCACACAAAAGAACACAGTGCATGCAATGGAAGAACATGAGATGTGATGCGTCTCTCACTTTCAATTACCTCTGTGTTTAAAAAGGTCCCCAACAAATAAACGTACCTGTCTGTGTAATGCATTCTGTCAGCACCACAGTGGGGGAAATGCCTTTGGCTGATATGTGGATAAAAACATGCAACACAGACATCTTATGTAATCTGACCAACATCTAAACTTTGTCTGTTTTCACTGCAGCTCTTCTATTACTTGTCTCTAGTATTTCTACCTTTGTCTGGATTACAGTTACTCCTTGAATCCTCAGCACTCTCCCCACACTCATTTCGTATCACCACCATGCTGTCTTGAAGCCTCGCTGTGAATGTATGCAGGTTTAAAACACTAGTTGCACTTTGACACACTATAACGAGAAGGCCCGGCTCACAGTCGCTGCTTTAATTTATCCCAGAGCTGTTCTGTCAGGTTGAAGCCAGGACTCTGTGCAGGCCAGTCGTGTTCTTCAACCTAACATGTGTTCATCCTCGTCTTTATGGACCTTTCTTTGTGCACTGGTGTGCAGTCATGTTGGAACAGGAAGAGGCCGTTCCCAAACTGTTCCCACAAATTCAGGAGCATGAAGTTGTCCAAAACATCTTGGCATGTCGAAGCATTAAGAATTTCCTCCTCCACCAAACTTTACACTCGGCACAGAGGAGTTCTCTTTCCACTTCAGTTGCTGTTGTTCCCAACTGCAACCACTTTGTTATAACGCCACTAACAGTTGACTGTGGAATATTTAGTAAGAAGGAAATTTAACGAGTGGACTGCACAGGTGGTGTCCTATCACAGCGCCGCGCTGAAATTCACCGAGCTCCTGCAAGCGACCTGTTCGTGGCACAGTTGTTTGTAGAAGCAGTCTGCAGCAGCTGACTTTACACACCTGCAGCCACAGAAGTGACTGCAACACCTGAACTGAATGATTTGGGTGGGTGCGTGCTTCTGGTGATATAAAGTGTACATCATGGAAAAAAATGCATTTGTATTGTTTTTATTTAGTATTTTATGTGTGAAAAAAAGCAAATAAGTCCCAACATGTAATTTGATACCAGCACTAACATGTTTATAACCCTGAACTGAGAAAAATGTTTGTACAGAACTTCTGACTGTAGAGGTCATGTGACATGTTTAATTTCACACTCCACCACGACATCATCCTCCATCCTCGGTGCATTGTGCCATGATGCTGGCTCACCTGGCTCTTCCATATGGGCTATGATCCAGTTGAAGGCCATCTCGGGGCCCATGTTCCCCGTGTAGTACACCGCCTTCCTGCAGGCCTCCAGCGGAAAGCCCATCTCCGCCAGCTGCATTACTGCAGCCTCGTCTATTTCTGGAGCTGGGGACACAACAAATCAGCATCAATAACTAAAACATGCAGTTGCTGATTCAACAGTAGCAGTGGCTTGAGTCTAAACAGCCAAACAGATTTGTGGCGACTCCCTCTGTGGGACTCATTAAACAAAGAGAGCAGAGGAGCGTCGGGCCTGCAGAGGCATCTTTGTTGAGGGATGATTTATCAAGGAGAGAAATGAGTCTGGCTAAAGCAAGCAGAGCTGCACAGCAAAGCCAAGTTTGTCACAAAGTCGAGAGCAGCTGCAGCACCTGCTCAGGTAGGTCAGAGGTTTAGCTCGCTAGCATTCATCACCACTGCTTCGAGCTCGAAATACATTTTCTATGGTTATAACTTATAGAAATGTTGCATGTTTATTCAGTTTGGCACACAGCTGTGCAGAGAAATTAAATACTTACAGTCCAAGGAGCTCATGGAGTTATCTGAAAGAGGAGGAGGACACGGCACAGTCAAGCATCACCATCGCTGGCTCTGTATTTACTGTTGATTCTGTTTTGGAATCATTTCACTCTTTGAGAATAATAAAAGATTTGCAGACATTTGTACAGATAGCATCTATAATCGGCCAAGACAATATCCTGGAAAATCTGAGCTGCCGGCACGTCATTAATATTCACAAACAAAGGTACAGTTCATGAAACAAATCCATTGTAACACAGGGAATCCAGATGTTTTCGAGTACCCATGGCGGGTCCTGGGCACAGTTGGTATTTCTGTCTTTTAAATTTTCTTTTTACCTTTCTCATAAAAGGATCATTTAGCTGCAGAACATCAAGGGGAGAAGCAAATGTCCCCTCCCACACCCCTCATGAGTCACAGAAACACTGCCCAACTGTGTTATTTTGGACCATGAAATGTTGTCAGTGTCCTACAAACACGTTTTATTTTACACAGATATGAAAACATCGGGTAAATGAAGAAAAAAAATAATGCAGAAACACGGCCTGAGAGCGGCACAGGCTTTTGTTCATTTTCCTTTGTTTTCCCCTCATGGCCTCAGTTACAGCCCCTCGGACGGCTGCTGGGTTTTATCCAGTTTGCTATATTAACTGAAAGGAAATACTGACCCAGTGAATGCAGCTGGAGTAGCCATCTTCCATGGTTTCTTTTAAATTGCAGGTTTGCTTTAATAGGTTTAAATGGATAACGTGAGTAACCAAAACAGGGAAGGAAAAAAGCTGAACCAGTTTCAATACATCGCGTGCAGTTTGTGATTGTTAATTTTGTATTTTTTAACCAAAAGAAAAGTGGAAGCAAAAGAAAACAATTCACTTTCCATTTTCTGAATGGCCTGGAATAATTGAGTGAATAGAAACAGACCAATGAGAAATAATGTGCTTCAAGCAGCGTACAGGAAAACACATTTGTGTGCTGCTATGAAATCAATAAGAATCACTGAAGCCTTTTGGAGATAGAAGTGCAACCAACGATGAATCACTGCGAATTCCAGCAGGGGAGGAACGGGCCAGCGGTTAATTTACAACCAGCAAAACTCATCATATGAATGTGAAATAAATAAATCTGAAAGGCCATTGAATGCAGCGTGTTGTCACTCTGACCTGTTTTCATTTCACAGCTTTAGCTGCACGATTTACAGAGGCAACGCTGTTGTTAACCTCCTGAAATAGAAGCTCAGAGCGACGTGCAGATTTGCTGCAAATAAAAGCATGTGTGTGTCTGTGGCCCTCAAAGATATCTGTATAGGACGCCAAGCCGTAACAGGGTCTAAGCAAACCAAAACAATGATGCTCTAATGTGCAGATACTCCACTCAGATTGTTTGACACCGACGGTACAGCACACCATGTTCAGTCCTAAAATATTTAGGCACACTAAGACAAGCGAGTGCAAAGTTTTTCTATTGTGTATTCATGTGCTAAGATGCAGCAGACGAAACCAAAGAAAGATCCAAGTTTATGGATGTGTGAAGCACAGCAAAGGCTGCTCTCAGATGTTACCGTCTCTGCTCAAGCCCACCCCAAATGTGCTCACAGCCTGAAACATTATAGGACTCTCTGTACTTCACATCTGCTGAAATATTAACAGAGACAGCGATAACTTGATGTAGCTGAACTTTACAACAGGAGGAGGAAACTGCAATCAGAGCAGAGAGAGACGAAAGGCAAACAAAAAGGAGGGCACTGCCTTTGTGGGGTTGATTTTTTATTTTTAATAATGGCTAAAGTGGCCTGGATTTAACGGCTGAAATATTACCAAGCCTGCAAAAAAGTTTCTTAAAAAGTGACAATATTTTATTGAGTGCTATAACTCACTAGCTTCCAGTACTTTAATCCCAGAGCTGAGGGAAGTGCGTTACAAGGAGATCTGGTGAAATCATTAGAACCTATTAGGCTTAGCCACACTGTGAACACAAACACTCTTCAGTAATTGATTGAGCATGCCTTTCCTGTGGGATTCCATTTAATGTGTCCTTAGGAGGGAATATGGGTGGCTTTCAGCAGAATATTATATTAGAGACAATTTCACAGACCATTTAATTCACAAAAATACCCGAGACCTGCCAAAAAGGATCTGGGGCACTGCAGCTGGTTTAAGCAGCAACGTGTTATGTTATAGGGTAAACACAAAGTTTCATATACTGAGGTGTTTCTAGCACATAAATGGAGTGAAGAAATATTCTTGGCTTTTTTGGCTAAACAGTACAACAAAAGGCTTCGTGCTCTGGGAAAACAGTGCCCTTTAAAATTAATAAGGGACTGTGAAATCAAAGATGAAGGGCCAAAAACGCCCGGAGTAATTAAGGGTGCTGGTACACTGTTTTTCTAGAATTCATGCATGACTGCTAACACCCCTGTAGGCCAATGCAGGCAATTTATGAGAGCCTGTAACCTTCTCATTGAATTCTGGGTGAGAAAAATGGAGCAGCATCTAATAGATGGCATATATTATAATATATGGATGTTTATTTGTCAACATCAAACAGAAAATAATACAGAAAAGAGCAAATTGTTAAACTCAAATAGGCTTAAAAACTCCCTCCTCCATTTTATTTCATACCTCTGGTGTCTTCAGGTAAAACAATGGGAGGCATGAGGTCCGGCAGCTCTTCTTCACCTGCCTGCAGCCCCGTGGCTCGGAGCCGGTTCAGATCCAGGAAGTCGGGAACGTCAATGACCACATCTGCAGAGCGAGATATAAAAGTATAAAACTGAAGAATCCAGCAGTAAGAACAGTGAGCTCCCAGATCAACTTCTAAATATTACGATCTATATATGAGGCGTGAACTGACCTTTTTCCCCATTTATGAACTGAACTGAACACTTTATGAAAATTTTAAGGTGCTAAACACACCGATTGATTTTCAACCGCCAGCTAAACAGCAAAAGTGTTTTACGGACACCGACGGGATGACAGATAAACGTTTATAACCATGTGTTCAAAGTGCAGGTGAAACGTTTTCTCCACCCGGCAACAGATTCCCTGCTGTGCCTTGTGAACTGCAGTTTAATGGTGCCCTCTGCTGGGGGTTTATAGCATTGCACTTACTGAGACATGCTGGTGGAGGGAAATATAAGGTCAATAAATCTGATCAGTCACTAAAGTGTGAGATACTAGTTACCTAGTTTTTTCGGCACCCAATCAACTCCAAATGTGAATTTCTTAATCTGCACCACCAGATACTCTGGGAACGAGGCAAATCGGGAAGTTCTGTAAAAGAATGTGTTGAAAATTCAGTTTATGAATCCAGCTGGTTTTCGTTTAAATATACTGGTTAAAAAGGGGTGTACGTTGGTCATTTCTGGCCCGAGAACAAGTGGACGTTGCTTACTTGACTCCAGCTGACTTGGCCTGCAGTGCCGAGCTCCAGAAATCAGGAACATTTTCCGGCTCTGTGAAGGCCTGCAGACAAGCAGTGAAAGGGATCCGCGCTCTCACTGGTTCAGGAGGGGGACGCATGTTCTCTTCTGCTTCCTTACGCTTGACCTCATATGCAAGTAGCTCCTCTGGTAATGAAAAAAACAACAAAAATGTGTCACTTTTATTTGCAGCATTCTCGGAACTGAAGGTGCTGCAAAAGCTGCAAAAGCCAATGTATTTGTTGTAAGTGTAGCATTGCAGAGCTTTAACTAAAACTCCACTGTTTCAGTCAAATACTCTCATCTTGGCAACATTTAAATAGTACATACAATTTGTCACGTAATACTTTATATCAAGCTGTGAAGGTGTAATTATACCTTACATACAAAACAGCTCTTAGCCGGGAACATTATTCCCTTCTCAGAGCAGGTCCTGTTCATTCTCCCACTTGCTGCAGTGACCAGAGGCAATCGTGGCCTCCATTCGCATTGTAAGCGTGTGGGGGCTCCGTTACCTCGATTGCTGGCGGCCTCAAATGGAGCGGGCAGCTGGATGCAGTAGTCAACCCGCTGAGTGTAACGGACACGACGAGTCTGGCAGCACTGAACTCGCTCCTCCACCAGGAAGCGAAACACATCACTTGGATTCTCTGAGCCTGCGCTGTTCCTCTGCAGAAACACCAAGATTTACGATTCAGAGACGCTGAATATGAGCATCGATAACAGAATCGGACCACATTTGGATTATGTGTCAGGCTGACTTTAGTTTATTATCCCTAAAGCAGGCTTGGCCGAGTCCAGGCCTCGAGGGCCGGTGTCCTGCAGGTTTTAGATCTCACCCTGGGTCAACACGCCTAAATCAAATGATTAGTTCATTACCAGGCATCTGGAGAACGTCAAGACATGTTGAGGAGGTCATTAACCGTTTAAATCAGCTGTGTTGGATCAAGGACACATCTAAAACCTGCAGGACACCGGCCCTCGAGGCCTGGAGTTGGACACCACTTTCATAAAGTATTAGTCCCATCCATCCATCATTAATTTTGTTTCGGTTATCTGGGGCCGGGTCGCAGGGGCAGCAGCCTAAGCAGAGAAGCCCCGACCTGCCTCTCTCCGGCCACCTCCAGCCTTTCTGGGGAAACACCAAGGCGTTCCCAGGCCAGCCGAGAGACATAATCTCTCCAGCGTGTCCTGCCTCTTGGCCCGGCACACCTCAACCGGCTCCTTTCAATGTGGAGGAGCAGCGGCTCTACTCTGAGCTCCTCCAAGATGGCCAAACTCCTCACCCCATCTCTAAGCCACTCTTTAGAGAAAGCTCATTTCCGCTGCTTGTATTTCGGTCACTACCCAAAGCTCATGACCACAGGGGTAGGGATGTAGAACAACAAGTACATTGAGAGCATTGCTTTCACACTCAGCTCTCTCTTCGCCATGATGGACTGGTACAGCGTCTGCATCACTGCAGCCACAGCATCAATCCGTCTGTCAATCTCCTGTCCCTGTCTCCTTTCACTCATGAACAAGACCCCAAGATACTCCTCCACTTGGGAACTTGTCCTAGAGTAGGCACTTCACCCTTTTCGAGCTGAGGACCATGGCCTCAGACTTGGAGACTATGCAGACCAAGCTCTGCAATTAACCAAACACCCCATACTCCCTGAGCACCTCCCACTGGATACACCAAGGGACAAAGTCGAATGTCTTCTCCAAGTCCATGGTCCTGGTTCCACGACCAGGACAAAAACCGCATTGTTCCTCCTTTATCCGAGGTTCGACTAACGGATACATTTTCCTTTCCAGCACCCTGGCATAGACTTTCCCAGGGAGGCTGAGGACTGATCCCCTACAGTTGGAGCACACCCTTTCTTGAAGATGGGAACCACGACTCCGGTCTATCAATCCAGAGGTACCACACCTGATCTCCACGCAGCACTGCAGAGGCGTTTCAACCAAGCCCGCCCTACAACATCCAGAGCCTTCAGGAACTCAGGGCGAACCTCGTCCACACCAAGGGCTCTGGCACCAAGGAGCTGCTTCAGTGACCTCCCCCCGGAAAAGACGAGTTGTCCCCCTCGTCTCCAGACTCTGCTTTCTCTGCGGAAGACTAAGGAAGTCCTCTGAGTTCCATCCACTGTGCAACAATGTCCTCGGTCAAAGCCAGCAGCGCTCCACTACACACAGTGCAGGTAGAGCACTGCTTTACCCTCCCGAGTCGCCTGACGGTTTTCCATGTTTCTTCAAGGCAGTCCGAAAGTCTTTTTCCTCCCTGAACTCCTCCCACACTCGAGTTTTTGCTTCAGCCACTCCCAAACTGTGTTCCGCTTGGCCAATCGGTACCTATCAGCTGCCATCGAAGTCCTAGGCTAACCAAACCTGACAGGACTCCTTCGTCAGTCTGATGGTTCCCTTCACGTCTGGTTCGGGGGACACCACCACGACGGGTACCAAACACCTTGCAGCCGCAGCTCAGTGCAACGGAGGTGCTGAACATGGTCAGACTCAATGTCCCGAGTCTCCCTCAGATTGCTGTTGAGCTCTGCCGGAGGTGGGAGCGCTGGCATATTAAGCAAATTATAAATACGGTTAAATGTAACAGCTCTATTTGACAATGACATAAACTGGGGAAGAGGTGGATAGAGACTGGATATATAAATCACAGAAACGACTGTCTTTGCCGTGGTCTATTAGACTCTCCTGGCAAGACTTAAGCGTGACTGCAGTTTGACCCACATTTCTTAATACAGCCATTCAAAACACTAATGTGACTCTTTAATTTACCAAATGCCTCAATGGAGAGCTGCATCTTTTTTAGAAAACTAGGAAGAATCATTATCACTGACAGGCTCCATATCCTCAGCAGGGCTGATTGAAGCAGTGTTTATTTGAAGACTGTGGTGAAGGATGGCACTGTGATTAAAGCACTCGTTTGCCAAGGCCAAGGCCTCTCTGCACCCCAGCCCTTCTATTCTAAGATGCTACAGCAATACACGAGTTATAATTTCACTTCAGCCATATTTGTAGGATGGCACAGGCTGGGCGTGCTGCTGATGGTGGTGATGTTATTCAGGTTATCCATGTATGGGTAACTAAACTGGCATGTAAACACTGACTAGTAGGTCAAAGGAGGTGTGGAAACAAAAACAAAAATGTTAATCACATTTAGTGTAAAATATATCTACAGATGATTTTTTTAACAACAGCCACAGCGGTTAGGAGAGATTGGTTGGTATGTTTTGTTTATGTGCAGACTATCTCAGGGCATGCGTCCTGGGTGAGGCAGAATCGGAGGCATTATCTGGCCACACTGTGTAAGCGATAGCAGAGGTCTATATATATCCTGCTTGAGACAGACATTTCAGCACACCCCATGTTTATGTACCAACCAGGGAGACGGCGTGCTGTGTTTAGTCGAAAACAAACGGCCCCTCCTCCAATAAACTGTCTGTCCCCGTGTGTCACACTCACCATATCCCACAACAGCTCCCACTCTGTGACAATGTCACAGAAAACTGCAGTTTACAGCACATCGGTCACGTGGGATGTTTTACGTCATTTTAAAGATTTTCTGTGACACAGCGAGGCACGCTGACAGACGTCAGGGTTTTTTAATTTTACAGAGCAACATTGTAACACTTACATCAAATATAGAATTCACAGATTTATTTACATTCACATTTCTAAAAGTCGTTTGCCAGATTTATACATTCATCAGCCGCTTTATTAGATACACCTTGCTAATACCATTTGGACCCCCTTTGTTTTCTTAACTTCTCTAATTCTTTGTGCCAACAGGGTGCTGGAAACAAAGATCAGAGATTTTGGTTCGACGTTGCTGCAGATTTATTCAACTCCACGTCCATGATGCGAATCTCCCGTTTCCACCACAACCCAAACTTGCTCTAGTAGTTTGAAATTTGGTGACTGTGGAGGCCTTTCAAACTGCAGTGCGTTGTCACTGAAAGCAGTTTAAGATGAACTTTGTGCTCATTTGCATACATTGATTCCAACAAGTGTTTATTTGAGTTATTGCTGCCAGCCTCAGTCTGACTCTGACGTCTCGTACTCGCACTCACTGGATATTTTCTCTTTTTCAAACATAGAGAAGGTCGTGTTGGGAAATCCCAGCAGTTCAGCAAACTCTGCAGTCACAGCCTGTCACTTTCACAGTCACTGGAATCACCTCTTTCCCATTCTGGTGCCCAGTTTGAACTTGAACACAGTATTTGCATTATAAGACAGTTGAACAGGGATGTCGCGGCCTTTTACGTTCCAAACACCAAAAAAGTCCAAGAAAAGGCCGTGGGTGGCAACGGGAGGTTTGTTTTAGAACGCACTTCTGACTCCATTGTTTAAAAATCATATGCCGTTTATTTCGTGGAAAATTATAAACAAAAATCTGCCAAATAACTTCTTAAAACTTAAAATTAAACGAAAGTTAACTTAATTTGCTTTAACAACTTCAAAAGTGGTCAAAAAATCTTTTCCTAACCCTCCCATCTTCCCATCTGACATTTGGCAAACAAAAAACAAAAAACCTCTTTACCACACCCATCCAGGGTGCTCTTAATCTCTTGATTAATGGGAGGGTCCATAAGCTAATAAACCAATCACTTTGCAAAAGCTTCTCCAATAAAATTAATTACAAATTTACATAACAAAACCAGGTCAGTATATTCTTACACCTTTAAAGAAAAAACAAAAATGAATACAAATTGCATTTTATAAACATTCAACAAAAATGGCCACAACAAGGGATGTCTAATAAAGTGTGTAATTAGTGTACATGTGGATATGTGAAGACATTTTTCCACCCGGCTTCACTCACCTCCACCAGGTTGATCATGTGCAGGAGGAATTCATGAGCATCTTGTTGTCTGTTGGAGGAAAACTCTGGGTGTCCCCTGCTGACCAGAGCCTTCAACATTCGAGCAGAGATGCCCTTCTGCTGGTGCTGCAATTAAAATATATATACACATATAAAAAGATGTCTCACATAATCTGACTACGCGTAAATACTCGGCCTTTTCAGAGGACCATATAACACAAGAGACAGCTGACCGAGAGTGGGAATTATAGATGTTGGAAGGAATGTGTGATGTCAGGCTAATCAACATGTTTGTCTAACGTGACAATAATATATGTGATAAAATATGATGCTACAAAGTAACACAGATACTTCAAAAACTCGCTGCTGTGGGGGCACGGTCTGCGGTGCTGCTGCAGGGGTGATGGACACACCTGCACGCCATCTGCAATCACGTCTCGCCGGCTTAAAAATCTGACTGGGTCCTGGGTTGTTGATGTCAATGTGAGTTGGGCTATGAGCTGCAGCTGACTGAGTGTGTGAACAGCAACCAAGTATGCTGAAAAGCATGTTAACGACAACACCATCGGGTCTGCGGTGGGTTCTTTGCACTGGCATCGCCACCTTCTTTGTTAAAAAACTCAAACTTTAAGCTAGCTGTCACAACAAGAAATACAGACGTCTGCATCACAATGCTCAGGCAAAAAGCATCTTTTCCAATGCTCGCCATCACTGTTGATACTTGCAGCCTGTGACTAAAACTTTGTTGCTGCCATACATATAAAAATGTGCTTTCACAAAGATGCAGCAAAAACATTTAACCCGGCTCCTTCACACATATCTACATTTACTTTGGTTAAACAGAAGTTAAAGTGTGAAAAAGCATAAACCAGCAGTTACTATAAAATAAGCAGACGTTTAAATATGTTGCTGCCATCCAATCTATATTTTTTCTCTGCAATCAAACAAAAGTAATAGTCTTTAACACGTAAAACCACCAACCTCCATCACGAGAACGTGTACCAGCATTAAGGAAACAATTTGATGAGACTCTGTGATTGTGCTGGGTCACACTGACATAATACAAGCTCTCCCCCCACATCTCCCCAGCTGTCAATATATGTCCAACCATCACACATGCAGGAAGCTCACAGCTCGGCCTGGTGGCTGGTGAAGCTTATGGAAGAAGCCCAGGGCTTACAGAAATAACCCTTTATGGCTGTCCTGTAATTTTGTGGCAGATGTATACTACGACTCCGAAAAGGCAACAGTTTCAAATGACAAACAAACACGTAAATATTCATATAAATTAAACAGTAGCACATTTTACCCATGTAACAGCATAAAGCTGTGATGTGAGGAACTAAAAGGCAAAACACAAAATATTAACGGAGCTGTTGAAGTCGAGCAGCTCAAACTGCTGCCAACAGTTTGTAGACCAAATGAAAACAGCAGGAGGAGAAGAGAAGCAACTTTAAACATATATAAACTCAACTACACTCCTTAAAAAAACAACTCTGTTACGTTACTATGAAAAACCAAACGTTAAATCAAACTGAGCGGCTAAATCTAAATGTTAGGATTATTCGCATGCTTCTGTTGCTTATGGACCCAGTTTGGAAGCTGGACATACCCAGTTTAACACCTTGTATTCTTCTTTCATCACCTGTTCAATGAGCTCAGATTTCATGGGCGGTTTGGAGTACTGGCCTGAAAGCAGTCCATGTCCCAGTTTAGCCCTGCCACACAAAAACACACACATAAGCATAAAGTAGAGTCTTATTTTAGTCTTGCTGGGGTTATTTTTTAGATGGCACACCCTGAAGGAAGTGTGCACAGATGTCAAGGAAAAAGACACTACAAAACCTTCAGACAGGGCACTTGGAGGCCAGCTCGTGATAATCCTGAGTTTAAACTAAAGCAGGCTGTAGTCCTAAGTGCCTGTTTTGTTATTGGAATGGCTGTGGCGCCTCTTTGCAGCTCTTTGTGGTTGTTTCTTGTCTTATAAATACGTCTGTGCAGTGGTACTCCAGAGAGACAATTAGGAGAAATACAGTCATTTAGATTCATTCAAGGCTGATGACAGTTTTCATCGACTGTATACTACTTCATATTTATTAAAAGTGAAAAGGAGCAAGCAAGGGGACCTAGTCTGCTTCATTTGTTTCCCTGTCATATATACACTATTACACTGATGTTCTTATTAAACAGTGAGGTCATGTAACAGTTATCCCGATCCAGGCGTGTTTTCATGGGCGTTTTTCCACTCTTGGATCAAAAGCAGACGTCCGATATTCAGTAATAACAGGCACACAGCTATAGCTGCGAGGACAGTAGCTCCACCCACCTGCTGTTCAAACCTTGTGTTTATGCAGAGCAGCCCATCAGACGGACGTTTGCTTCAAGAGGAGCTAAAACAGTTTGTGCCAGACGGTGCATGAGTCCATAAATGTGTGATAAGTGGCGTAAACCCGGCCCTGTGTTAGCCTTATAGCTTACAGGTCACCTGCTTAACTCAGTGAGGCACGCAGCACCGCAACTACTGCAAAGATCTGGAGGAGAGCCTCTTCAAATGATTACACGACCTTTAGCAACATGCTAATTTAATGAACTTAAATATTTGGTGGCAGAACCTCAGCTCCAATCCCCGCCCCCCGAATGCGTCATGTGTATCATGAAAGACTTTCCTGTTTGTCCTTCAGCACCTTGACCTTTATTCACACGTAGCGTTTCTATTAAGTACCTGTTTACAACATAATTGTCTTCAGAATAATCCAACTTTAAGAGAGCGCCATTATACAAATAAACAGGTTTACTTTCCTATGACCCATTTCTCGCTGACAAGCTCTAACAGTGACAGATATAAACGTGTTTTTATCTGGCTGCATGCATGAAATACACAGCTGATATCTATCGCCTTCCTGGCTAAGAATCTGCTTCCCATCCATCACACCCACAGCATCTGACTGGCCTCTTGCAACATACTGGCTTATGTGACAAAGTCAAACAGATTTTACAACTAGCATCAAAATTCATTGGCAAGATTTGGTTCTATTAGAAAACGACACATCGTGTTAATTATGTTATAATTAACAAAATATTCCAGTCCTGAGCAGCTAGAAAAACACCCTCTCCTGTTTGTGCAGTTCCACACTGCATAACGTGACACTGCAGTCACTTACATTTGAGTTGCAAAGTCCTGGGTGGGGTCGAGCGGTGAGTAGTCAAATATCCTCTGAAGATTACCCACATACCTGGAGAGCAAAGCATGAGTCACACTCTGACCTACAGAGGAGCATACGGGATGATGGACCCTCAGGAACATTAACGGTAAAGTAACAGTTTTAAATATTGCTCAAAAGATTTTTTTAGGTCCTCTGTCGACTGACATGAATAAATATTTGCAAATTATTTTGAACAACAAATTTACACTTTAAACACTTGATAAAAAAAATCAGCTTTGATTGTTAATAAAAACTGAAAAAGTATTTCAGATTCTTCTGTGGTAACAAGACCTCATTTTTAAACTGGCTCTAAAGGAAAGCAGTCTTTCTGTGAAACCAGTACAGAATCAATAACATCTGACATACGAGATATTACTCACATCCTTTGGAAGTCTGGGATGCTGAAGAGGACCTGCATGACCGTACTAAGGTAGCAGCTGCTTCCCAGATTTTTGATGCCTGTATAACCAGAGCCATACACCTCCTTCAGCTTCATGCCCGACTCTTGGATCACCTCCCACTCGCTGACCCGCGGCCGGGGTTTATTGTCTGTGTGGTGCCCGTTTTCTGTCTGAAGGGGGAAAAGGGAAGCTATATTAGAAAAACCTTTTGGGAGAAACACAGTCTTCATCTGGTTCTCAAAGCTGGAGAGAATTTGACTGGAAAGTCTATTATGGTTTTTAAACTCCACCCCACATGAAAAACACCTGGTTAGACCAAAAACAGCGTTGGAGAATCCAGGCAGGTCAATCCCAATCAGTCCTACACTTTTTATTCATGTACTAAACTAAACTCTGAGATGAAGTTCTTTTAAATGTGGATTGTTTTGATTGAAATATCCCCAAAAACCCCAGACTGATGTTTTTGGGACTGACACCTATTGGCACGATTTAAATACAGTGTTCATCAAATTTATTGGAGCACCTGACATACAAACAAGAAAACATAAATATTTACAGCTCTTTCAAAAACTTCAAATCAATCAAGCATAATATTATAATATTCAACCACTGTAGAAATGCAAGTCAATTTGTGTAATTTGGCATTTTAATCAAAAATAATAGTGTGCTTCACTCATACAGATTAATATGGGAGAGGATTAGGGCCACTGGAGTCCTCTTCCATAGCATTAACCATTACAGAAACACCAATTACTACATTTAAATAGCAGTGATTTAGGGCAGTTGTGTCATAAACCTCTCAGTGAATTTAACAGCGCTACATCTCTTCAAAGTTTTCTTTATTTCACGTAAAGAAATGTAACAAATGTTTGTAAAACTCCAATGAAAATGTTCAGTGTGTAGCTGCAGCAGTGAAGCGTGGTGTGCGTTTGTTATTGATTTGATAATTGACTGATTATTACTGATTGCTTTGATGTGTTTTAGATGTTTCAGGCTCAAAGCAGCTAACTTACTCCTTTCTGCATCTGTAGCATGTCTATTCCAAAATGTGACAGGTGCTCTGATACGTGCGGGTCCAACACAGCTTCTTCTTCCTCAAACGAATAGATGTCTGAAATTTAAAGAGCAGTTAATCACTACAACAAGATTCATTGTTGGGATGGTAACTTACTACAGATGGATCAGATCTTGCTTTGTATTTCCAAGAGTCACTGTGTGAGCTTCAGGAACAAAACTTTGATCGGACAGTCGGTAGGTGAAATTATTATTATAGCTACACGATGCTACACATTATGTCAAATTTTTAAAAACAAAGCGAGTTTAACTACATGTTATTGTGTTTTAAACACTACCATAAATTTGATCTAAACTACAAGTTTTCTGTAGTTTTCTTTGCATTAAAGATCAAAACAAATGTTCAGGAGCCTCACAGCCTGTGGATGCAGGCTGTGAGGCTCCTGAACTCCTGAACTCTCTGCCCCCCTCTCACGGACAATAACCATATCAAACTTCTTAATAGCACTGAACTTACTTGTCAGGTTCTCATGTTTACTTGTCATGTTCTAATGTTGTTGCTAAGGATTGTCTTATTGCACTGGAGTCACACTGGGTTAAATATTTACACTTGGGTTTTAAGGGGTATTTATTATTTTCTTCATTATTTTATTTACGGGTTGTACGGAAGCCCCAAATGCAATTTCATTGTTCTCTGACAATGACAATAAATAAATAAATACAAATACAATACAAAGGAAGGATCACTGACAACGTGAAATAAATGAAATTCTGGATTCATGGAGCGGCTCTTGTGATGATATCAAGAGTCCCAGACCTGCTCCATCGGGGGTGATGGTGTCCAGTTTGACAGCCAGAGGGTAGTTGGTCTCTCTGTAGTGCTCCAGCGCATGGCCGTTACCACCGCTCCCATCAAAGAACCACTTCCCACAGAGCACCGCTCCATCTGTCAGGTTCAGCCACAGGTTCTCTCTCATCTCACACTTCTGACACTTCCAGCCACTACAGACAACAAAACAGACTCGCGTTGTTGATGTGCCGTTTTTAAATCACTCAGTCGTGCCAAGCCTCACTTTTGACTGCAAAATGTCTGTGAAGCTTCTCAGTCATCCAGGTCACAGCAGTCTAAGGAGCTCGGATGGAGAAGCATCTGGACTCCTTTAAGCTGCTTCAAGACGTTTCACCTCTCATCTGAGTTCTAAGGTCAAAACAGTCAATCTGGGACTCTCCACCATTTGACCCTAGAATGAAGAAGCTTCTCGGATGAGAGGTGAAACATCTTCAAGCAGCTTTTCCATCCGAGCCACTTAGACTTTTACTGCAACATTGCATTTTCCTCAACAACAGGGGTGAAAGTCATCGGATTTACAGGTTCTCTCCCGTTCTTTAGTTATCAAAGCAACAGAAACAAAGACTACAAATACAAGACTTTCCTTATATAGAATCATTAAAAACATAGACGTTTACATCCATGCCTATTCAGACACGTATAATAAAATACGCAGCAAAGCCTTTAATAGGTGGAAACCAAAGATTACTTTGATCAATTAAGTGTCAAATGTGAAATATGGTTCACATTTCGTTTTGGCTTCACTAACGAGGTTTTTGTAGTGTGTGCGTGCCATCATTCTGTTTGCAAACACAATAACCTGAATCAATTGGACTTCTATCCAGAGACGTCTTCAAAGTCAACTTAATGGCTTCGTGGTCAAAAACAGACAAAAACCATAACTTTGAAACCAGAATTCTGTGGTGTCGTGATTATTGTTGACATACAGAAAGTACGTGTCAGATTTGACCTCTGACCTCTTCAAAGTCAGTACATTGATCTGAAGGTCAAAGTGATCATGGTGCTATATAGAGCTGTTGTTTCTTACTGCTGTTATTTGTATTGACAGCATACAGGGAATAACACAGACTTCACTCCGACCTGGGTGGGATCCTGACCCCGTTATCCAGCTGTCTGAGGCTTCTGGCATGCCGAGACACCTGGATCTCCTCCTCCCAGGACTCAGGCTCCTGTTTCTTGTAAGCTGATGGTGCATTGAGTACTGCATCACAGGCGATGGTCACCTGGACGTCAGCAGAGTCAGCGGTCAGTATTTTATTTCAGCAATTATTTTCTTACAACTGAACATAAAAGCTCAGAACCACAGAAAAGAGCCAAAGAGGTCATGCAAGATTTGTGCTTAAAAAAGAAAGTGTGTGCCACGTCACATGACTGATTCAACACCGAAAGAGTTAAGAAAAATCCAGCAGCAAAACACACCTGCTCTTTTATTACACTGTACAATTAAATATTTTCCACCGCAGCAACATGAAATTGCACATGCATTAAATAATAAAACAGACGTCGAGGTCGTGCCAAAGCCAAGCTCTAAAAGCCAAACTAACGAATAAATGTGTGAAAAGTCTCTTCTGTGCTCCATGCAAGCAGTAAACACAGAAAACAAGGCACATACAGGTGCACCACATGGTTCCCCGAAATGTTTGCAAAGGTGTACATCTCACAGGTCACCCACCAATCCTCTATAATGAAGTTCGTTTTTGAATTTTCACAGATGTTTTTGAACCTTGAATGTAAAACATATGGATTGAGACCAAATGGTGGCTCTACAAGACAGACGGGGTGGCCACTCAGGGAACCATCAGCGTGCACTGTAACGGTAACACCGACTCACTGACCAGAGCGGGCAACTCCTCAATATTTGGTAAGGGGATCTCGAAGTGGTCTGGAAAAATGACGAGCTTGGCCTCATCCTCGTATTCATAGTCCTCCCCGTTAAAATCACGGTTCAGCTCTAAATCTTTCAGGGAGGAAGCAAACAGTCAGCTGCCACTGAGTTTGTTCTGAAATATCTTTACTTGATGTTCTTTTCTGCTTGAATTTGAGATGATGATTTGTTCCTTTAGTCAGTAGCGGATTTCTAAGGAGTGGGCTTTGATCACCCTCCATACAGAGCATTTGTTTTCCACTGCAGCCTAAACATGCATAATGACTCAGTGGGAAACAGGATCATAGGTTAACCCTGACAATGCTGTTATGCCTACTGATTGCATGCGACGTCAGCAGCTAGCGCCTTAATTAGATCACTGGACCAACGTGGGGATTATGGCGGATACGTACATAACCGCTGTCACATCAAGATCTTAAAAGGATAACAGGAAGAACTGCTCCAAAGAAGGAGTCCTCAGGAAGAGGCAGGTAATGGCTGGAGGGCTGATCTAATCTACCCTTCATGGAGTGGAAGGAATTCCTCCGTCAGGAAGGAGGCAGAGTCACCTGGTCCTCTGGCCGCAGCGTCATAGCTGCAGCAGAAGCGTGTCAGCAGCCTGGACGGGAGGTTGACAGGCGGTGGCAGCTGAGAGGCCGGCGACTCTCCCTCTCCGCACCCCCAAAGAGGCGGAGATGAAGGGGAGCGGGCCAGGATTTGATTTAGAACAGTTACCAACCACATTTACAAATAAATGAGCTATATTTAGAGAACAAGATGAAGCGGAGGAAGAAGAGGAGGGGACACATCATGAGGAATATCTGACGCTTTGGGTAAAGGCTGGCAAGAGGGGCGGCTGGAGGGTCACGACAGAGCAGGAGATGCGTTTCTGACCACATTAACATTAAACCACCAAAACAGTAAATTACTTCTGGAGCTGCACTTTTGCAAACACCAATCAACGAGATTTACTGTTCAGGTATGATTTAGTGCTTTAATCCTGCCTCTGCTAGAGTATAAACAGTTGATTACTCATTTTCCTGTTCTCGTGCTACAAAATCCGTAAACGTGATCGTCGTTACTCTGGTACATTTAAGTTCTGACGATAGGTCTCGTGGTGAGGAAAGGAGCATTTAGTGAGTTTCTTGTACCAGTGAAGTAAAACCCTGAATGCTTTTACTTATATTCATAAGGCTGTAAACTCTACTTGCACCACTGCCTCGGTCTTACCTAGAAACACTTTTCCATTTCTTCTTCTGGGGATGGCGCCGCCTCCAGCAGCTCCGGTGGCTTTCTGTAGGAAACATCACATTTAAACACCTTTCAGCACCCTGCACAGACATCCAGAATTACTTGAAAAAACACATTTTTATGCCGTGCTAAAGCCCATCCAGATAGTTGTCATTTTGTTAGGAATAGATGCTGGACGTTCCAGGTGCCGGGGTCAGTTTACAAGGCAAGCGGAAAACCCCGACCATGGCAGGGTCAACATACAGGATGATTAATAAAGTGCTTCAGTACGACAGATACTGTTTACATCATGCGTGGGCCTGTCTTTGCCTGTAGTGTGTGTCATGGTCTTTTTCTGCCTCTGCTGCAATTCTCTTGTCTCTTCATTGAATGTCGTCAAGTGCGATCAAAAAGGCAGCATGAACACAAAAACAAAGAATAGTAACATTAACATATTTTAGCTTTGACACAGTTATTGAATGGCTTAGGACCGTGAATCTGCAGAATCATCAGTTGGCAGCACAACTCCACAGCGCCACCAACTGGTTTCCTTTCAGTTTGATCAGGTTGGCCTGAATGAGCCTCTCTCGGTGGGTAAACAGGGCAGAAAGACGGAGAATGCTGACACGCTTGAGACCGAGTGGACCCATGGGAAAAAACCCAGCAGACACAGGAGCCTGCAGAATGTGAGCAGCTGTTTGTGGACAGATCCAGGCATTGAAATAGCAGTTCTCTACAAAGCAGAGCAGAAGCCAATTAGAGGCAGCAGCTCTGATCTTTGTCGGTCACCATCCAGTTTTCATAGAAAAACTAGAAAAACGTTCAGTGAGGAAAGTTAGAGGTGAGAAACAGGCCTGAAAACATCAAGTGTTACACACAAACAGGGGGGTGTAATGATTTGCAAATGAACCCATAGGGGTCCAGCGGGCGATCGTGGCTCAAGAGTTGGGAGTTCGCCTTATAATCGGAAGGTTGCCAGTTCGAGCCCCGGCTTGGACAGTCTCGGTCGTTGTGTCCTTGGGCAAGACACTTCACCCGTTGCCTACCGGTGGTGGTCAGAGGGCCCGGTGGCGCCAGTGTCCGGCAGCCTCGCCTCTGTCAGTGCGCCCCAGGGCGGCTGTGGCTACAATGTAGCTGCCATCACCAGTGTGTGAATGTGTGTGTGGATGGGTGGATGACTGGATGTAGTGTAAGGTGCTTTGGGGTCCTTAGGGATTAGAAAAGCGCTATACAAATACATTTACCAAGACGATGCTAACTTGCATCTATTATGCTGCATCAGCCTCTGTGGGAGGAGAGTCTGTGTCCTGAACTGGCCTACCTGCCTGCAGTCCAGCTTCACCAACTGGAAACACTTATTGAAATGAACAATATGACCGAGCAGATGTAGGACCGTGGAGCAACTGGGATGCTGCATCAGACAGGGCCGGGATGACGTTCCTCTCCCAAAACTCAAGCACCTGGCCTACTCGCTCTCCAGACACTTTTTTCATAAACATTTCTCTCAGTTTAAACATCTGCGATAAAACGCTTTTACAATTTGACACGTTGTGATTCTTTTTGTGCGCAAGAAATCTGGATTTAATTTGGTCTTATGTGTTAACAATCATCATTTAAATATATGAATCAATATTCCACACATCACTGGTTTTACTCAGGAGTTGTTTTTTTAGCTTTTCTGTTCGACTCTGTTAAATTCTATTAAATGAATTACCTTTATGTGCTACGGATTCAAACGTGCTCTATAAACAGGATTTGAAAAGCACTTTAGAAACAAAGATGATTTCTGTGCTCTGAATTCTACTTTAGTCTGTATTTACAATCAACGCCCGACAAAGCACATGGAGCAGGTGGAAGACGCACCTCTTTGACGTGCCGTTTGAGGTGCATGTAAACGCTCTGTCCTGTTTTGCGATAATGTCGCTCCACATGTTCTCGACCGAAGCCCAGGAATGTGTTCATACACACATACAGGCCTCCCTCAGACTCCTGCGGAGCAAAACAAACAATAACAATGAGAAAGCACAACTGGCACAACAACAACTGGCACACTATGAGCACATTTGAAATATTTCTTACCGTGGGAACAATTTCAGGATCTTCTATTTTGCCCAGTTTGCCAAACTCATCACGGTAACATCAAACACAGAGATATGATTCTGACACTTTCCAAACTCTTTCTCGCTCAAAGAATTATTATTTGCACCAAAAACTTTCCACCTTTCAGCATTTGTGCTGCTGACAAGCATTCGTTTTAATGCAAATGCCTCCTCTGACAGGTCATTTAAGCCAAGGAAAGTAATTGATTATTGTCTCATATTAGGCTTCATACGAGCAACATGATACAACAATTTTATGCTGTTGTTTCTGAAACTGAAAAGCATCCCATTACAGGCAGACTATTTCATTAACATGTCTGAGCTCTTGGGAGAATGATTTTTACCTTTAGTAACAGCCCATAAGCTGAGACTGATGTGTGTCATGTCATTGAGAGAAGAACACGATTCTTTGGTCAACTTGTTATTATCAAAAAATGTCCACGTGAACAGTGACAGACCTAAACATGCTTTCAAATCTACAATAATCAACCTTTTCCTTTCCTTGACAGTTCACTTCACATGGGAAAACAACACACTTGGAAAATACACCTTCAAAGTTAACCTAAATCTGCGACCAGGCCAGGCCTTATAAACCCGCCGTGATAAACCTTTAAGTGGCCCAGAGTGACATATGAGCCTCAACAGTGCAAGGGTAAAAATAACCCAGTCCTCAGGCCAACATGACAAACTCCAGACAGCTGAGTCACCTTTAAAAACGGGTTCAGTCGAGAAAGCGAGATTTCATTGGGGCAAAGAAATGTTATTTATATCTGTCACAGGTAGGAAGGGTACCTGTGGCAGATACAAAAATGCAGGGTTCAGTTCACGTACAGGAATAACTGAATCATCAGCGCATGAAACCCCTTAAAGGTTCAAATAAAGTAAAGCAGCAGCTGTGTTCATGATGTCCCTGCTGTCCTATTCACAGAAGAAAAGTAAAATGACAAAAATAAAGCAGAATAAGCATTTTCATATAGCAGAAGCATTAAATCTTTCGCTTTTTGACTCATTATAGTCACAGTGTTGCAGAGACACCATGTGACCCCATAAAAGCTACTAAAAACCAAAACAACACCATTAGGGTCTTTAAACGTGCACAAATCCTGTTTGAGAACAGAAACATCACCGTGGACACAGTTCCAGCCAAGCACCACTGACGCACTTTAGGCCATTTTCAGACAAATTACAGACTATAAAAGGCCAAGAGTGGAGCAGTGAACTCAGTGTGCTGCTGCTGGAGGAGGACTTGAGCCCAGCTTCAGGCAGGTGTAGGTGTGTGGCTCCGTTTATTGGTCTAACTGGCCTTTGTGTGGACCTCCAGTAGTAGTGGGGTGGTGTGAAGTGGACACAAAGGAAACCCCTTTCATCTCTTTCGCCTGAGACGTAAACACCCTTTAATTGTCTTTTCCCCTCTCAAGCTCGCGGGGACGGTGACCATGGAGACACGTTCATTTACAGCAGATTCACGTGCGCCGCTGAGCTCGTGCAAAACAAGCTGTCAGCTCGCTTGCGACGCACTTTCTCTCCCCAAACAAGCCGCTCGTGTCGCACCGAGTGTGTGTGTGTGTGTGTGTGTGTGAGGAGGGGGGCGACAGGCACACTTACGGGAGAGTCGAAAGAAAAGGCGCACTCGCTCTTGAACACCCGGTCTCCTGTTCTGGGGACCCTGATGGTGGGCATGTATGGGACCAGCAGCTCTCCGAGGTCTGCAGCCATCTTCGCATTCCTGCTTCTCGCACCACAGTGCTGCGGAGCCTCCGGGGCAGCGCCTGTCACAGGAGAGGATGCTATTTTTAAAGCACTCCGTCTCTACATTCCTCCGACCAGGGGGATGTGACGCTGAAAAACATAAAAATAAAATGACCGAGGGGTGGAGGCAGGCAGGCTGCTGCACGGTGCGGCGCAAAGCTGATGTTGTTCTTTTGTGTTTCTATTCTTTTTCTTGCCTCCCATCACACACAAAAAGAAAAATCTCGGACCTGCGCAGAAATTACATTGCTGCTGTTGGCTGTGGTGACGCCGCTGTGCCGCTCCTGCTCACGGGGATGTTTTACGAGAAGGCCCCTCCCACCTCTGAGGATGATTCATAAAGCCGCCCACATTTACTACAGCATGTTTCCAGCTTCCAGGATTCAGGAAGTGCGTGATTATGGAGGACACTTTGATTTTTAGTAGCTGCTGATGATCCTTTATCAATCTGCAGTCGGTTTGGTTTGTTTAAAAAAGAGAGAGAGCAGGAAATGTCATTGCTCTGCAGGATTTTGCGAATATAATAAGTAAATAAACAAAAAATATACTGCAGATGGCAGATTTTTATTTTTAATATGTGATTTTAAGTCCACTTGTGCTGCGTGTGTCTAAAGAAGCCCTTTGTCCGCATGACCAGGCTAGTCTTGTCTGCAGAGCTCTGCCACCCGGTGGACGCTCGTGTTCATCGCAAGAAAATATAAACTATAAACCAGCAGGAGACCAACCTTCCTCAGAGATCTGGAAGAATTTACAGTACAAATAAATGTAAGGTGCAATTTGTTTTTAATTGCACTTGGCTGAAGCTTTCTCAGCCCTGGCTAAGCATTTGGATATATCTTGATCTTTGTCAACAGGCCAAGTATATCCTGGACAGGTTGTCAGCTCGATGCCGGGTTGATACAGAGACGGACAACCATAGGAGACTTTTAGAGTCACTAATTAACCCCACTAACTGCACGCGACGGAGAAAATTCAAACTCCTTCATGGAAAAAAAAATGTAATTATAGATATTATGCACATTTGATTTACTCTTCAACTTGAACTTTATTGGATGATTTCAGCTCAGAAGTATTCACACAAACTGAAGACAGGGGGTCTCAGTGGGTTTCCTGCTCCGACACAAGCTGCCAGTCCCCGATCATCTGTAACTCTGGAATATCATCACGGTAAAGGTGTTTGCTGTATGAACTGAATTAAGACGCTAAAACATTAATATCAGAGTTCGATAGATACTTTATTCACGCAATAAGGGAAAAAATGTACAAACAGTGAGATTGATGTACAGATGACAGAAACATCTGGATTAATGGTCAGGCGATGACTTGGGGCTGTTGTCAATTAGCTCCTTGTTAAGGGTCGGCACTTGAAACCAGGGGCCGTCTCCTTGCTGCCTCATATGGCGACGCACCTCCAGCTGCGTCAGTCTGTGACAACAAAATCATGAATAAAAAGAGGCGGAGAATGTAACACCATGCTTTAAAAATGAGCAACCGATTAAGTATGGAAGACTAATAATGTACGACGCTCGTAAAATAACAAAGAACTACATTTGTCACAGCTCCAGCACACACACTTAAATTGATTCCTCAAGATTTACCAATCTTGATCTTATTGAATTTACCAATTTCAATAACCAATCTGCATATTTTTCAGAGAGCGTGTTCTGAAAAGGCTCGCCTGCACCTGTTTTCTTTTGGAGAGAGAAGAAAAACAAAAAACTGAGGTTTTCCACATCAGTGGAAGAATGCTATTATCAAGGAATGCAGCTGCTCTGCACACCCTTTCAGGATCCCTCCCTCCTACTGCATCATGTTCTGGTGCTTTCCATGACTGGACACACTTAAGAACGGCTGCCGCTTTAGCGTTTGCAGTGAGTTTTCCATGACGGTGGTAGCAAACTGCTGTTTCCCATTTGTGCTGTAAAGCACATTTGTAAACCTCTGTGCCAGTTAAAAACAATCTCTTGGATGCTTCCCTCTGTAAAACTCAATATCAAGACACTGTTGGTTACACTACATAAACAGCTAAACACCAGCTGTGGCACATCAGTGTATCGTGTGGTGTATATCAGCCAAGCAGAGACGTCTTCTAAAAGCATTTAAATGCATGTGTTTGTGTTGATGGTGAAGCGCATGAAGCACACTGGCAGTAACACCCACCTCATGTCTGCTTTTTCCTTTTCAATCTGGATTGCAGCCATCATCTTTTCGTAGTCCTTCACTGGGGAATCATAGATGTTCCGTGTGATCCACCTGGTGATGGGGTGCTGAAACAACAGAGCACAAGGATTTGGTGCAAACATAGGACTGTCCCTTTAGTGCAGGCATGTGACATACATTTGTTGCAGTTCAGTGTTATTGTGGTTACAGAGGAGCTTTGGTCAAGTAAACTTTCTTGAGGGGACATTTTTTATCCTGTTTTAATTCTTAAGCTCAAGATCCGCCTCACCAACAGCTTAAGGTCATAAGGAGCATTTACCAGGCTCTGCCCATGAAAACTCAGAAACCATACACTTTTTTTACAAAGATTATTTTCCTTTGGAGATGCTTTCATGTTGACTGTGGCTGGTGCTGCTGTGCGTTCGTGTCGTCTGGATCGGCTTTGGTGAATGTTTTGGGTTTGGTGTTGACATCTGTCCAGCCTCGCTTGTGGAATATTCCACTCTCACCCAAGGTGGAAGCGTGCCACTTGTGGCTAGGGAAGATTGAGTGCTTTAATGAACTTTGATTCACTGCTTGATCAAAGCTTGTGTGCCAAAACACACTGGAGGGTTTTTTTTTTAGGAATAAAAGCATTTTAAAAAAAAATAGAGTGTGCCACTGAGTCCTTTGAAGACTTTGCTTAAAAATCATACCCAGTTTAAAATCAGTTGCTTTCTCCTTATCAGAAGCCTCCTTAGACAGGAGACTAGCATGGCTGCTATTTTTAGCTCCTTTCCTGGAAGTCCCGGTCTGTTCCATTGCACTTGTGCATCTGCAGCACATGATGGATCTCCTCCAGTGTGTCACTGCAATAATACTTCAACTCTAACTTCATTTTGGGGAAAAGGACAAAGAGCCAGAATCTGGAAAGTGCAAGGCAGTCGTCAGTGTGTGGACACAGACTGGTACGTGCTACGTACAGACTGCTTGCTCCAAGTCCAGAGATTATACTCTCACCATCTACAAGTCCGCTATGGCCTGCTTGAGTCCCAGTGATGGGACACTGGGCCATGTTGCCACTGTGTGCACCTATGTGTCTATGGAACTGTGCAGGCTGCACTACCGCACCCCCACACCCTCAGAGATGCAGGATTTTGAACTGAGCACTGATAACAAGCAGGATGGTCCCTCTCCTCTTTAGTCTGAAGGATGCTGTGTTCATGTTTTCCAAAAAGAATATTACACTTTGATTTGTCTGACCACAGGACTGTTTCCCACTTGGCTCCAGTCCATTTTAAACGAGCTTTGTCCTGGATCATGTTCACATACGCCTTGTCTTTACATTATGATGCTTTGACATGCATTTGTTGATGACACGGTGACAGAATTATATCGGTTTATCTCTGACAGGAGCAAACAGGAGGGACACAAAGTAAGGAAACAGCCCAGGGCAGACGCACACCCAGGCTACTGCAGCCCTTTGGCATACAGGTCGTTTGCACAACCAGGTCAGCTATGCCAGGGCTCCATGTCTGGTTTGAATGCAGAGCAGCCTGAGGGCCTGGAACTGAAGGGCAGCCAATATTGATTTTCTCCTTGTCCCTTTGCCCCAAAAGGAGGTTTCTCCAGAATCTCCAGATGTGCTGATATTATTTATTGTGAATGATGAGATATTCAGTCTTCTTTGTGGTGAGAAACATTCAGTTTTGTGCAGATTAGTGAGCCTCTGCTCATCGACACGTCTGAAACTCTGCCTCTCTAACATTATCTTTTTATGCACAATCATGTTACTGACCTATTATCAGTTAACTTCATTAGATGTGAATTTCCCCCCAGTTATTTCTTTTTAGTACTGCTTACTTTTCAAGCTTTTTTTTTTTGGCCTCCATCCCATCAGTTTTTTGTTAAACCACATTGCTCTAATCAAATTCAAAACGATCAAATGTTTTCAAATAATGTTTTCAAATAATTTTGGCCTGTTATAGGATACCTGTCAAAAAATAAAGATGCTGCATTGCACATAATGAGCCAGCTCTGCCTCACCGACATAACAGACATTTAATCGAGCAACATAATGACGTGCAATGCACGCTGTTTCAGTCGAGGCTTCTTTTAACTCTACACTGAACGGGGCCCTCGGAGAGACTTTTACCTGAGGGGCCCGTCGTAGCACCTGGGTTTGAAAATGTAACACAACAGTCCCATAAAACACTCACTGGAGGAAAACATGATGTTGGGGGGGTTAACAATGAATATGCACATACTATGATTACACTTCAAAATAAAATCCGTGAGCACCTTAATACGAGTTTGAAGCAATGACAGAAAGAAGCACCACAAACAACCAAAGAGACAAAGGGACGCACCTTGTAGTACTCCCAGTGCTCGGGCTCGTAGCCTTCAGGAATTTCAGCCAGCTCTGCCTCACCTACACGACAGACATTTAATCGAGCAACAGAGATATTCATTCCATACGTATTTGAGTAAGTCCTGGAAAATATTAGAAGCCGACTAGAATACACAATAAAACACTTATGCTTACTCACCGATGAAGATATTCACCCCCGTGACGACGATAGCCACTGGAACACCAGTCAGCAAGATGTAAAATTGCTGAGGGAAAAAATGAGAAGAAAATCAAATATATGGCAAATTCAGTTGTTGATGCGTGCAAGTCACCATCCAAAATTAACCAAGTAAGAAATATCTCTTACTTTTTAACTCAGGGAACTGACTTTTTAATTTTTTTTTAAACCAGCTTAAACAGTATCATGTTGGCCATTTTAGTTTTGATGTATGCACTGCTCTCTGCTGCTGGTGCCTTTGAGAAAGATGAGTAACACAAATATGGAAGCTTGTTTTTTGGCTGAGTGTAAGAACATGAACACAAACATTCTTTAAAATAGGAGAGAAAACATGGTTACTATTTAGAAACCTGCACTGTGGGTGAATAATAAACTTCCAACAGTACGTCTGAGCAGTCAAGGAAAATATGTTGAGGGAAAACTTCCTTTGTTACATTTCAATAACAAGATTTTGTTTTGTTCTTTCAAAAAGGTGAACACAAACATTATGATTAAAATGATACAGCAAAGTTAACAGAGAGCACTTCTGCTGTGTATGTACGTGAGCTTGGTGGATGTGATGGTGCTCTGCACTTACCAATAGGCGCAGAAATCTCCTGTCATAGTAGTCAGAGGGTTTGATGACAAACAGTCTCTTTCCATGACCCCAACGGACCGCAACTGCAAAACAGGGCACAGTTACTATCATGATGCCTGTGATTGGTTATAGTGAGCACGCACGCTGCCTCCTCAGTTGCATGGAGGCTCTGTCCAGTGTACCAAGTATCTCTATAATGCATTACAAATGCAAAGTCTATGACCTACCACTACATCATGATTAGGTGGGTGGAGCTTGTATTTTGTGTTGTTTTTCTAGCAGGCTGAGATGTTTTACATGGTTGACACATTTGCCCCATCTCCCTTGTTGAAGAGACGTTGTTTCTAATGGTGGCTGCCCGATTGAGTTTAGTGCTATAATTACATATTCATATAATTAGACTACAAAAACTCAGATTATGATTACGTTTCACTTCAACAATAAATAATCCCAGATAGGGCTGGGCGATATATCGAGTTTTTTAAAAATATCGATATATTTTCATATGAGATATAAGATGTGACAATATCGTTTATATCGATATAGTCTATGTTACGTTATAATTATACTTGTGGAGCCGCAGGTTTGCCTCTCTTTCGTCCACTTTTGTCTCTACGCAACGTTACTCGGCCTCGCCTCGCCTTCACTGAACACAACTCCGCCTCCCCCATAGCTTCACCTGCAGGCAATGACAAGATGAAAGCGGAAAATCTCCGTTAGCGAGTTACCGTGCGTGGGGCTGGGCGGCGTCAACGTGTTAGCGAGTTAACGACATGCAGCCCGGAGGGGCTGCACGGCCTAAAATCCTTTCATTTTTTCAAAAATCGACAGTGCACCTTATGTATGAATTCTGGTTGTGCTTACTGACCGCGAACCGATTTTATGTGGTACACAGCGCTGTCAAAAAATGTTTTAATATGACTTTGCTAAGCTACGGAGCTGCACCGCTTGATGGATTGTCGGAGGATTACGGCTACCGAGGAGGAGCCTCGCGGAGTGATACGTACTGTGTGTGTAAGGACCACAAATGGCACCTGTTCAGAGACGTGGTGCAGCTGTGAAATCTGTCTCTTTGTTATTACGCTCAGCGTCTATTAGTTTACATTTTGACTGCACAATTGTGAGCTTTTTGTTATGCACAAAAACAACATTGTTTTCTTTTATTTATGGACCATGATTATTTAATAAATGCTGATAATTTATTTTTGAGTAATTTCTTCATGTACATCTACGCTGTATGTAAATAAAAGTGCCCGTGTGACAGCAAGAAGGTCCTGAGTTCAATTCCACCATCAGGCCGGGGTCTTTCTGTGTGGAGTTTGCATGTTCTCCCCGTGTTTGCGTGGGTTCTCTCCGGGTACTCCGGCTTCCTCCCACCGTCCAAAGACATGCAGCTTGTGGGGCTAGGTTAATTGGATAATCCAAATTGCCACTAGGGGTGAATGTGCGAGTGAATGTGAGTGTGAATGGTTGTCTGTCCCTGTGTGTTAGCCCTGCGAAAGACTGGCGACCTGTCCAGGGTGTACCCCGCCTTTCGCCCTATGACAGCTGGGATAGGCTCCAGCGCCCCCCGCGACCCTGAAAAGGATAAGCGGAAGCGAATGGATGGATGGCAGTCATCCATTACTGCGGACATCTTCTTAGTAATAATCTTTGGTTTGACCATATGGGCAAAAATCAAGAATGACCATCACTGCAGCTCTTCAAATGTGTATTCGTGTGGCTGTTCCCTTTAGAGGTTGCCACAGCAGATCGTCTCCCTCCTTCACTACATCCACGAATCTTCTCAGCGGCCTTCCCTTTTATCTGCCTTTGCAAAACAAATCCACTACCTCTCCTCTGTAATTGTCCAAACCATCTCAGCCTTGCTTCTCTAACTTTGTCTCCAAAGCGCTCAGCCTGAGCTCATGTGCTCATTTCTAACCTTGTCCATCATGGTCACTCCCAATGAAAGTCTGAGCATCTTTAACTGTGCCACCTGCAAATCTGCCTTCTGCCTTGTAAACATTTATTTTCGCTCTTGCAAAGTATTGCATGAACTGTTTAAAACAGGGGTAGGGAACTCCAGGCCTCAAGAACCTGTGTCCGGCAGGTTTTAGATGTGTCCTTGAGCCAACAAAGCTGATTTAAAGGGCTAAATTAGCTCCTCAACATGTCTTGAAGTTCTGCAGAGGCCTGGTAATGAACTAATCATTTGATTCAAGTGTGGTGACCCAGGGTGAGATCTAAAACCTGCAGGACACCAGCTCTCGAGGACTGACGGTCCCTACCCCTGGTTTAAAGGGTGTCCCACTGAGTCAGGTGGCTTTACTGAAACTTTATAATTTAAGGATATTAAAGAACATGTCGCTATTAAAAACATGGTGAAACGCCTTTAGATAAAACTGCAGACCATAGCACTGCATGCAACAAGCAGATTTATGTTAAGCGTTGACACAGAGATGACAAACTATCATTCAAACCCTGTAACCCAACTAATGTTTACTAAATACGCACCGCTTACTGCAATGAAAAGGCAGAGGTTGAAACTGGAGGATAAACAGTGGCGTATATAAACAGTACATATGTATACGGAGCTATAATAAAGTCACTGTCTTCCTTTATTGACACCAGGACAGACGTTAACAGCTAGCTCATGTTAGCAAGCTAACAAGGTCATGAGAAAAGACAAGCAGCCTTCCGGTCAGTCGTCTCATTTTTTTAAACGACTGGGGTGTGTCTTACCTTTATCTGTGCGGGGGATTGCTCGAGTGAGTAAATTAGCCGCAGTATTTCCAGATTTCAGAGGACTCAGTCTGGCTGCAAAAGCAGCAACAGACCTGAGAACGCTCGTGCCCACCATCGTTACTTTGGGAGGACGGCCCAGCAACACGAACTGTGATTGGCCGTTAAGCGAATAAGCGAATCATATTTGATAAGAGCACAGGTGTAATTTATTTTCAACTGAAATGTTATACGGGGTTTTATTATTAAATTAATATTATAATAATGTATTTAGCACCATAAAATTATTTAAAAATATACCTTTCTTCTTTTTTCTTTCTTTTTTTTTTAAGAAAAAGAGACAAAATGCATTCTGGGTAATATGGGAAGCGCTACATCAAAAATGGCGGCGTCCTCATCCGCAGGACGCGTTTTGACTCTTTGCAAGCAGTTTCAAAATGTCTTTAGGATATCATCAGCGACAAACGCGCGACAGGGCGCTGTTAGTTCGGCCAAATGCCAGACTTCTCTTCTCAGGTAAGAGATCAGTTTAATGCATTCCCCAAAACGGAACAATAATGTGGGTTAACAACGACACATTCAAAGCTGTCGGTCAACAGCTCAGCAGCCACTGTTTGCGCAAAGATGCCAGTGATTGTTTACAGCAAAGTCAAAGAGACAGGTTTTCTTTATTACGGTGAGGTAGAAACCCCGAGTTCCCATGTTGATGTACTCAGTGGACATTTATGGTTTTATGGCTGTATTTAAGACTGAAGTGAGATTTTGACTGCTGTGATCGTGGGGTCTCCATTATGTCCCATCAATACACAGCTGTTAACTATACGTGTGAAAAGTAAGTCACAGCCTAAAGACTAACTGACAGGTCAGTGATGTTTTAGGACAGAAGAGGCTCCAAAGAACTTCAAATGATCCAAAGTCTTATTTGACGTTAAAGAGCTTAACACCAAAAATATCTGCCTGGGATTAAACCAGAAAGTGCTGAAATGTAACACTTAAATTTCAAGATGGAATTCCCTGAATTCAGTTTTTGTTGTTTGGGTTTTTTTTTAATTCCGGAAAAATAATTTACCTGCTTTGGCATTTGTTATCAGGCTGACTGTGTGCACTTTCTTCATGTTCAACAGGGAGAAGTCTCCCATCGTCACCCCATCCTGGAGCAATCCCATCAGCTCTCCAGGTCAGTATCGAGCTCTGCACACAACCATCAGCAGGAGAGGACTAGAGGAGTTCTTTGATTCACCTGAGAACTGGGGAGAGGCCAATGTGAAGTCAGGTAAAATATTACAGCACGCAAAGAGAACATTGTCTGCAGGTTTGATTGTAGTTTGAATCAACCTGAATATGTTCATTTTATTTGCACCTGAATGTAGATCAGTGTAAACACAATCTGCTAAACACTATTTATCAGCACAATTTGTTAAAAAGTATAGTAAATACTGTTTAACAAATTGTTTGTGGTCAGATGTGTGAGTTTAGAGTAACATGATCATTTTACTATTGCACTAACGAGGTTGTTATAACTTCTTGCACTATTAGGTGCACCGTGGACTGCCAAACAACTGAGAACAAAGAGCAATGAGGACTTGCACAAACTCTGGTGAGCTGTGTGGAAATGAAGCGTCTCAGTGGAAACATTTAAAACATTTAGCGGCGTGTAACCCTCTGATTGTGTCTCAGGTACGTCCTGCTAAAAGAAAAGAACATGCTGCTCACACTTGAACAGGAAGCAAAAAGGCAGAGGGTCCAGATGCCAAGTCCAGAAAGACTAAGAAAGGTTCGTCTCATGCTGAGCTGATAGCTGACACGATGTGGGTGCCAATGATTATATGAGGCTTTCTCCCCTCCCAGGTTGAGCGGTCCATGATCAGGCTAGAGACGGTGGCGAAGGAGAGAGAGAGCGCACTGCGTCTGCTGCAAACAGGACAAGAGAAAGGCCGACCAGGAGCCTGGAGGAGGAACATATTTGGATATGTGTACTGGTGAGGGCAGTCTTGCATATCAGACCTACATGGGAAAAAGAAATGTCATACCTTTATCATATGGTGATGGGGAAACGGCCTGTTTGCAGGACATAGTAGGTCCATATAAACACATGTGGTCCAAGCTTTGTTACACATATTTCATTCTCAGATTGAGCCTGAAAAATATTATCAGTGTTTTCTTGGATTGAAAAATAAAATAAAGAGTATTTACAAAGAAACCAGTTTAAGCTGCTTTCAGCTCTGCGATATGCTGTTTGATCCTGCTGGAAGCAGTCATCAGAAGATCAGCATATTGTTGTTATAAAGGGATGAAATGATCAACAACTATACTCAGCTAGGCTGTGGCATTTAAATAGCCCCTACACATTATACCACCACCACCATCAGCCTGAACTGTTGATCCGAGGCAGGATGGATCTAGGATTTCATGTTGTTTATACCAAATTTGGACTATTGTCTGAATGTTGCAGCAGAAATGAAATCTCATCAGACCAAACAATCTTTTTCCAATCTTCTGTTGCCCGGTGCTGGTGAGCCCTTGTGAATTGTAGCCTCGGTTTCCTGTCTGACAGGAGCGGCAATCCATGCGGTCTGCTGCTGCTGTGGCCCACCTGATCCTAGGTTCGACATATTGCGTGTTCAGATATGCTCTTCTGTATGCCTTGGTTCTAACATGTGGTGATTTGAGTTACTGTTTCCTTCCTATTGGCTTGAAACAGCCTATCAGTTCTCCCCTGAAACCACCAGGCTATTGTTTGGACAGAGAACTGCCACTCATTGGACAAATTTTCAGCAGTTTTGAACTACTTGGAGCAGCCAATCTGGCACTAACAACCACATCACGTTCATCTTAACCTTGCCGCAATGCGATTGGCTTAAAGCGCTTCGAGTGCTCAGAGTAGAAAAGCACCACGTAAGCACTCGTCCATAGTTGTGGTAATGAGCAGCTGAACCGATTCATCCTTGGCAAAGCTAATTTGAGACTTTTTTTGGACGCCCTGTAATCTCATTGATTTATTTCCTCCACAGGTATCGATTCAAAGAGTATGCTATTCCCTGGTACATGAACAGACGATACAAGCGCAAGAGGTTCTACACACCCAAGTTTGTTGAACCACATATAAGGTAAGACCAGTGTATGCAATATCATGTACATTTTTAAGTACGTGATACTTTTCTTACAAAGGATTTTACTTCCTTTCTCCTTCAGGCTGCGTATTGAGAATTACCTTCGGGAAAGGGCAAGGAATGAAAACTTAAAGAAGAGACGTCTCGCCAAGTTACAGGAGAGGTTCCCCCAGATTAAAGCTCCTGCATCCTGAAAATGTGGATCTGACTAGTGTGAATCAGCTCATCAAATAGCCATGGATGGACTGAAACTGTTGTATGACCACCTTTCATGTGATCTCAAAGATAAATTATGTAAGATGGCTCTAAAGTGTGCCGCTCTCTCTGTTTGACCCCGACTCCGGTGTTCTTTACGCTCCTGTATGAAAACCCTCAGAACTGAAGTAACCAGTGGGCTATTGAGACTACAGCACTTAGTTAATCATTAAAAAAAAACAACTTTATTTGTAAAAGACCACATGAAGCCAATGACAAGCAAGACTGAAAATTAAATACAGATTTGAGTTAATACCAGTAAGCACAGGTAGGAATGGACTGGCCTTTACCTGTGACGACTTGACCTGCTACATAGGAAGAAAAAAAAGGTTCATGAACGAGACGATATTCACGTCAAACTAACAGGTTGTTTTTCCAAATACATCCTAATCATCCCAAGTTTACCATATCAGCATTCTGCACAAATCATTTTGGCTTCTGTACTCTGTCGTTTTGATCAGAAACTTGACTTTTTGATTCAAGGTTCCCACCAACAACTTACAGATAAGGCAACCGGCCGACTTTCAGGGAGCTCTCAGAGGAGCTGAAATTGCAGATGTTTGTTTTCTACAGCAAATCCCAGACAGGTGTATGGACAAACTCTGTTTTAAAAACAAGTCGTACAAAAATAAAACAGCGAGGTGTTCCTGAGTCTGGGTCAGAGGGGGGAACCATTCACGACGTTGAGCTTGCAGTGAAAAAGACGATGAGGATCGGGGGTCAAATCAAGGGCACTTCCTGTCCACGCACTGCTTTCCTCCCTCCTCATACTCCTGTTTGGAGATCCACATCTGCTGGAAGGTTCCCTGGAGGATGCAAGAAAAATGTTTAAAAGACTCTGAAAACACTTTAGTGCCGTTAATGTGGTACAGACATGAAGTCGTTTTGTGTGTCCTTACCAGAGATGCCAGGATGGAGCCTCCTATCCAGGCGCTGAACCGGCGCTCCACTGTAGTGCTGTTTGCTATAAGCTTCAACCTCATACTCTGCAAATGCACGCGATTAAAGATCTCTCAAAAAATGATGAACAAAATGTTGCAAATTTAAAATGGAAAGACAAACATTGCAGTACATCACTGACTAAAGCTAAAGATGGTACTGATAAAAACATATTTAGTGACATGCTGGCACTGGCTGATACTCACCGGAGGGGTTTTCTGGGAGAGTTCTCTGTTCAGTCGGTCAGTGAAGCCCTGAATGAGCGTGTTTCCACCAGTCACCACCACACTGCCATACAGACCCTTGGATAACAGTCACAGGTCAGTAAGTGGGGTTGTAGGGTTTAGGCACAGATACGAAGCACAAAAACTACTCAGATTACATAAAACGGTGTTTCTGAAAAGAAAATCCAGTTGAACGAGGTGCTTACAGGCCGGATGTCGATGTCGCACATTCCCACACTTGTTGTCACGACGTGGCCAACTCCTAGCATGGTGTTCCCAGACAGTCCCTAAAAGCGATCAAACAAAAATGTTACATTCATAAATAAAAACATTTGACCACATCAGAGCAATATACATTTAATCACCAGCGCCGTTCATTCATCCGGGACCTGCTGAGTAAAACTCACCTTAGCATTAGAGGGGTCAAACAGCCCCTCTGGGATCTTCAGCCTCTCTGCTCCAAAGTCACAGTTGTAGCCATTGGGCAGCTCATAGTGCACTGTGGGCATCTGGGCAGCAACCCTGATGAACAAAAGAAAAAGGGGGGAAAGTACTGAAATGTATCATATTGATCTATGTGTGAGTAAACATCTCTGGTTCTAATGTGACTCTTTTTCTAGTACAGCGTTAGAGTGAATCTGTTAAACTGAAGTACAGGATCAAACCACTCTCACTGTTCATCATATGGAGAGTCTGACACCTGCAGCACTGATGCCTGGAAGTCCTGGATTACACACTGGAAGAAAAAGACACACTTTCATTACCAAACATGTAATTATTATTACTGTGCTGCCGAGTTTGCTGCTTACATTACACATGTAGTTGTGCCAAGAGCGGGTGACTTGAGGTAGTTTCTCCTTTTTCTTCCAACTGGCTTGGGCTCCCTCCCGCACTGGATCCTGTATGGACAAACCCCCCCACTGTGGTTAGACTCATGGCAATAAGGGCTTGAACCCAGTAATGTGGCAATGATGTGTAGAAAAGCCATGCGTGGTAAATGTTGAGCAAAGTTAATCATTTAACATTCATCAAATGAAACAATCACTCCCACAGATCGTACCTTCGATGCAATCATGTAGGGAGGGATTATCTCCACATTTAGCTCCTGAAACAGCTCCCTGCACTGCATGCTCATGAAGTCTCCAGCCAGGGGCGACTTGACGATGCCTGTTGAGAGAGAAAGAGTAACACGCAACTTTATGACACGGTAACTTTGTAGGCACCGTAACACATATCATTTAAAAGCACTCAAAGACCGTAATGTGACTTCAGTAACACCCCATTTATCATTTTCTGCAAAGACTGCACAGTAACAGTGACCCTGAATGGATCACTCCCATTCCTGCTGGATTTTGTCCTCAGCATAATTAATAAATCTGGTCTTATTAACTAATGAATAAAACCTGACTTTGCTTTTCTATTTGTCAGATATCCTGTTCTTCATTTATCTTTAGAAAGACAGTAAACAAAAAAGGCCACAGAAAATTCTTGTGTATGTAGTGAAAGAGGACACGCAGAGTGCTGCTGTGACAGAAAACAATGCTGTTTAGGAAAACGTTAGATGGACACACGATCCGCTGCAGCAATCCCTGAAGGAAGGAGCCCAAAGGAGGAGGAGGGCAAGTACTTGACCAATCAGAAACGTTCACAGTAAATCCTGCTCCCAGTCTCACGATACCTTTGCAAAATAATCTCCCACAGTTCAAAAACATGCATGTTATGTTAACGGTCCATCCATCAGCCCTGCGACAGGCTGGTAACTTGTCCAAGGTGTACCCGCCTCCTGCGTTACGGCAGCTGGGATTGGCTCATCACAGCAAGCTGAGCTCTTCTGGTCAAACTGCAGTCCCTTTATGATTTTATGATGTGTATGTTACAATAGCTTCTCACCTTGCTGCAGAACATAGCCGTCGTGAACTGGAATTGCAGTAGTGTGTGTTGCACCACTGTCTAGAACCAGGCCTGTAGACCGCCCATTGGCAAAGCTTGTATGTTTAAAGTTAAAGAAATATGTGGTTTAAAGTCCACCAGATGGCATGAAATTTCATCAGAGCTGTCTGTGATGATTAACTGAACGCGCTGCTTTAGTGTCCGTCCTGGATGACGTGAAACAGTAAAGGATACGCAGAGAGCACGGCTGACTTGCAAAGGAAGAAGGCAGGAATGTTGTAATGCTCAAACATCAGCTCTGTTAGTTTCTCTCTCTTTGCTCGTGTGTTCCACTGCAAACACAGAACAGAAGTTAGCCCACTTACAACAAATCACTGTCAGATACACACAGATACCTGCAGATGGTGATGAGGGCAAGGACAGGAAACACACTCTTCACATGGCGCTGAGCTCAAATAGCTCAGAAGTTAACATCAATGTGTCACATCTTTATTTTTAAACAGAGCAGCAAATCAAACCGCTTAATTTTTTGAGACTCAAAAGTTAACTCACCGACGCCTCTGACATGAGCACGGGGTGCAGGCTGGGTTCAGACTTGAAGTGCATCTTGTACGTGTGATCCAGAATAGCCTGGAAACTGTCCCAGTCCTCAACTAGAGGCAGAGTTAAGAGAAAACAAATGAAGGGCCTGGTAACTGCCAAACACCTCTGAAATCTTTTTTTATGTCACCGTACCTACATTAAAACATATGACAAAGCAATCACTTGTGCATAGAATAAGGTAGCCAAAACCATTTACATTTCATATGAAGAGCTGCAGCTTTTTGTTAACATTTACTAGTTTAAATTAAAAGACGTGAATATCAATCGTGGCTCAAAAGTTGGCAGTTCGTCTTGTAATCGGGCAGTCTCGGTCGTTGTGTCCTTGGGCAAGACATTTCACCCGTTGCCTGGTCAGAGGGGCCGGTGGCGCCAGTGTCCGGCAGCCTCGCCTCTGTCAGTGCGCCCCAGGGTGCCTGTGCCATCACCAGTGTGTGAATGTGTGTGTGAATGGGTGGATGACTGGGTGTAGTGTGAAGCGCTTTGGGGTCCATAGGGACTAAGTAAAGCGCTATACAAATACAGACCATTTACCATAAGCAAATAACAGCAACGTTGTCATGCTAAGGCTTTGCAGTCTCTGTGGATACAGACCTCAAAAAGCCCCTTCATCAACACTATCATGTGTGTTGGGTCAGATGGTGGAGAAATTGGAGCAATTATAATTTTTTTTAGATAATAATTTGAGCACCAAGCACCATTTTTCCAGGTTAGCCCTCTAAGGGAGACTCTGGTCCCACTGTGCTCTTCTGCTGCAATTAAGATTTGTGTCACACTCATCTCTAAATAGCCTGAGAAACTCCAGTGGACCAGATTCTGATGAGCATCAGCGGCTAGGTCAGTGCATTGGGGCACTTGCCATCACTAATACTTTGGGTAAATGCTTTAAAAAGTGTCAACACCATCAGTGGACTGCAATCACTTAATACTTTAACTGGCAAAAGCCATTTATTATCTGTGAATCAAGCCACTACAAACAAACATGGCCATTACAATTTTTAGTTGTCCAACAGTCCAAAACCCAAATATAGAAGCAAACTGCTGCGATGTTAGAGCCTGAAATGGCTTAGTTAAATGAATTATATGAAAAAAAACAAACAGTAACTTTATGTCACTTCTGATACTAATAAATGTTCAAGTACATCTGAAAACTAAGTAAAGGGCATTTAGGGCAAATGACTAATTGTTTCACCCAAAGAACAATCAAAAGATCAGTCGATGACGTGAACAACCATAAACTGCAAATATCTGAAATTTCTAATAAGGAAAGAAAACTGTTCAGCTGACCAGAACATAAAAACGAACCTCTAAAGCTTAGTCCGCTCCAGCATACAAACACCATCACAGAAGAGCCAAATCACCAATTTAGTCTTTTTTAAACCAGTTTAGTTCATTTACAGCCCTGCTGCTCACTGGGGAACCAGACCAACAGCAGCAGCAACAGCCCTGGTTGATGACCGTTAAACTGAAATCCAAAGTTTTTCAAAATAAGCCCAAACACAGTTTGGGTTATTCCGCATATGCCCCGTTATGACACAGACACTGCAGTAAACCACAGATTGCAGAGGGCTTGGCTTCCATCAGGAGAACACTGCACACCACAGCTGATGCTGATGAGCTGCCTCGAGCTTCAAATAATCTCATTAATATTCATGATACGCTCCAGTCATATATATATATACGTCAGCCAGGGTTTAACGAGCTCGCCAATGAAGTCGTTGTCAGACCAAAACAGACTAATTATGGATTTGGATCAAGCAGGCCAGATTATACACATTCACATTTGCATCAGAGATCAAAACCTGCTCCGTGTTTTCCAACAGCTCTTCTTCCCATTTATTTAAATCCTTTTTTACAACATACATGGTAAATGGTAAATGTATTTATATAGCGCTTTACTCGTCCCTAAGGACCCCAAAGCACTTTACACATCCAGTCATCCACACACTGGTGATGGCAGCTACATTGTAGCCACAGCCACCCTGGGGCGCACTGACAGAGGCGAGGCTGCCGGACACTGGCGCCACCGGGCCCTCTGACCACCACCAGTAGGCAACGGGTGAAGTGTCTTGCCCAAGGACACAACGACCGAGACTGTCCGAGCCGGGGCTCGAACCAGCAACCTTCCGATTACAAGGCGAACTCCCAACTCTTGAGCCACGATCGCCCCTCCACGATCGCCACATGTGAAAAGATCAAGGCCAGTCTTTTATGTACAGGTGAAAAAAGTCATATTCTCCAATCACTTGGACTAAACACTTACTCATGCCATTCTTGAGCGGAGACATGACCTCCATGTTCTCTCTGGGTACCCTCAGCTGATTGGTATCAATATAGTAGGTGGTGCCGCTCTGCTTGCCCTTGTCACCATCAGTCTCCATGGGTGTGCTGCCATCCTCTCGGTCAAGAGTCACACCTATTACTGTGGGAAAGTCCGCCTGAGATGGGACAAAAAAACAAAACACACCAAATTACAGGTTAAGGCTGTTTGCAAGAGCCTGATTTCGGACCAGCATAACAACAGAAATTCACAAAAACTCCTTTCACAAAGTTAGTCATCCTCCTTAGCAGTGAGTGAATGAATTGACATTTTTGTGAAACACTGAGGTGCCATAATGTGATGCAATCCCTCCTGAATTATGAAGACAAACAGTTGGGAAATTTTCAAAAGTACCTGATTTGAATCTGGCCGTTTTTGACCAGTTTATTATGCAAAAACTGTATTTACAGTGTCTAGCTAAATGCTGAGAGGATTTTCAGAAGAAGAGGGTTATGTCAAAAGCAGAAAGAAAAAACATCTTTTAAATGGTAAAATTTGTGCTTGCATATAATCTGCTGATAGGCGATTAGTGTCCATCTGTAATGTCTTACATTTATTCACACAAGATTCATTTTATCCCTCAGGACTTGCACGTAAACCAGAGGAAACAGAAAAAGGAAGTATTCTGGAATAATCTGAACTCAATTTATGCCTCCTGCCTCCAAGGTGACTCCAACCCTGATTTCTCATCATTGCCGTTCCCCCAGAGGGATGTTGAAGATGCACAGAGGAAGAAAAGACACGTTGTTAATAAGGTCATTCGAGTGAGCCACTTACCTTGGGACAGTCTTCTCCTGCGTAGCCAGCTCTTACAGAATAAGAGCCAATGTCGAACACCAATGCTCCCACCTCATCTGCAGAAATAAGGGAAGGGCTGTGATTGAACATTTTTCGAATGAAGTTATGCACAAAATATGAGGGAACATTTTATTCCTGTAATTTGTACACAATGCGGGCAAAAGTATTGGGCTACACATCTTAATCTTTGAGTTCATGCATTTTCACTGCCACAGGTTTATAACATCAAGCTCCCAGCCATGCAGCCTTCATAAAATCTGTAAAAAAAACATGGGTCTTTGTAAAGAACTTATTGAATTCAAATGTGGCGATTCAACAACAGTTCAATGAATTTTCTTCCCTCGTAGATATTCAATAAGTCAACTGCAAGTGGTTTTACTGCAAACCAGCAGAGCAGGGTTGGTAAGTGCTGAGGTGCACACTGCATAAAAGTCACCAAAGCTTTACTGACTCAACAACTGAAGAGCTCCAAACCTCCTCTTAGATTAACATCAGCACAAACACTGTGCTTCATGGCATTGGCGTAATGTGTAGGTCCAGTATTTTTTGTCCATATAGTGTGTGTGTGTGTGTGTGTGTGTGTGTGTGTGTGTGTGTGTGTGTGTGTGTGTGAGACACATCTTACACCTTATAAGATTCAATAACGTTCTGCATTTTCAGTTTGGGCACTAAAATGAAAAAACATATTCTTTGGACTGGAAATGTTTATTTTCTATTATTATAGAGTAGAAAATAAGCATTCCCAGTCCTCACCATCACACAGAGATTTAAACTGATATATGTGCTACTTAAACCGAAAAACAACACATTAAAGATTTGTCAGAAAGAACTAAACTGGCTATTCCAGCACTTAATAAATTACATTATGTCAAGAAATACATGTTTCAACTGCTGCTTTTTATTAGAAGTAGGAATCACCTGACAAACCCACGATACAATATTTTCACAATATTTCACTCACGATATGATATTATTGTGATTTTTAACAGTTTGTAAGATGCTGCTATCAGTCTGTGATTGAATGGGGTCACGCTGTTTACATACCATATGCTTCTGAGAATACAGGTACCAACAGGACTTTATATGTAACTATTACACTTGCATGCAGTAACCTTCCTGTTCCATAGCAATTACAACAAGAACACAACTGGCAGCCGGTTGAGTTGAGTCCCTTCGAGCTGTGTTCACTGATAAAGCCCTATTTCAACTGATGGAAACATGGTAGGACTTATTCTGCATTTATAAATTAGACAGCAAATTATTTGAGACGTTCAACAATCTCTCCCAGAGTGATTGCAGTCAATGCACATCAGACTGCAACTGTTTGCAGAAAGGTTGCCACCAACAAGGTGAGATGTGCCTCCTTATTGATAGTATTCCCAGAATATTTTAATTTATTTAATAAAAGATTTATATTTAGTGTCACTGGATCGATACAATATCCCCACGCAAAACATCGCAATACTATGCTGTATCAATCTTAAATAATCATTAACCTCCTAAGACCCAAACTCTTCCACGGCATGCATTTTTGATTTCTCTTTGATATTTGGGCTGATTGGGATCCAATGAATGTAAAAACAAAGAATTGCTAGAATTTTTTTTTTACCTGATTTTTTGTTTCTAAGAAAAATGAGAGCCACATATGAGGATATTTGTTTAAAATTTCGACAGAACAGTAGCAGTATGAAGTCCTCATGAGTGGATTTCAGGCCCTTGTAGAGCAAAATTGAGTATTTTGGTCTAAATAACCCAAAATGTGATGTCTTCATATGTGGACGCCAGGTCCTAAGAGGTTAAATACATTGAAGCTATCTATAAAGTGAGGTATCAAATACAAATTATATTACTTATATGTGTATATGCGTTGTTTGTTGTTGCTTCTGTTCTTTTCTCCTCCCTCACCCAGGCAGCTGTCCCCACCTGTATGAAGACTGCCACCATCATCCCAGTCCCCAAGAGCTCTGCTGTGACAGCCAGTAGCCATCACGCCGATCGTCACGAAATGCTTCGAGAGGCTGATTATGGCCCACATCAAAGCCACCATCAGAGTCACTTCAGACCCACACCAGTACGCCTACCGGAAGAATCGATCCACAAAAGATGCCATCTCTTCTGTGGTTCACACCACCCTCACCCACCTGGAGCAGAAGAATTCCTACGTCTGTTTGCTCTTCGTGGACTTCTTCTCCGCTTTCAATACAATTATCCCGCAGACACTTGTTGACAAATTACTGACCCTGGGACTGAGCTCCTCTCTTTGTAACTGGGTCCTGGACTTCCTGACCAACAGACCGCAGTCTGTGAGGATCCACAACGTCTCCTCATCTTCCAGAGTCCTCAGCACTGGCTCCCCTCAGGGCTGTGTGCCAAGTCCCCTCCTGTTCACGCTGCTTACATATGACTGCTCACCCATCCATCCAAGCTGTGTTATTATAAAGTTTGCGGACGACACAGCTGTGGCTGGTTGCATCACAAACAATGATGAGACCAGCTACAGGAATGAGGTGGAACACTTGGAGGACTTTTGCAGGAAAAACAATCTCTGCTTAAATGAGAAGAAGACGAAGGAGATGGTTGTTCATTTCAGGAGGGGAAGACACACACACCTGCACGTTGGAGGATCTGCAGTCGAAGTAGTACCCAGCTACAAGTACCTGGGTACGTACCTGGATAGCAACCTCACCTTGAAAAAAAAACACTTCCAGCCTGATCAGGAAGGCTCACCAGAGCCTCTACTTCCTGAGGAGGTTGAAGCGTGCGGGAATGGAGAGCTCAGTCCTCATCTCCTTCTACAGATGTGCGGTGGAAAGTGTTCTGTGCTCTGGCATCAACGTGTGGCACAGAAACTGCACTGAGGCAGAGAGGAAAGCTCTACAGAGGGTGGTGAAGGCTGCACAGAGAGTTGTCGGAGGCAGCCTCCCAACCGTCACAGACATATACACCTCCAGATGAATGAAGGACCCCACTCACCCAGCACATACATTCCTTGTCCCCTCAGGCAGGAGGCTGAGGAGCATTAAATGCAAAACCAGCAGACTGAGAAACAGCTTCATTCCAGAAGCTGGGAGACTTCTCCATGCATAATGGACAAGAACTGTTATTGTAGCACCTTAACCACTACTGACACTTATTGACACTGTCACTTTATCAATGCTGGTCATCATGCCCTTTGCTGCTTAAGTATCTATTTACACCTATATTTATACCCACACTCTATACTGGTACTCAGCTTGTTGCACTCTACTTATAATATTATTTATTGTATTGTCTTATTAGCTCCTTGAATCCTTTCTAAGCATCTTACTATAAGCCGCATGCGTCACTAATGAAAAGGTCTATTCGGTACCTACACGTTTATAACAACTGACACCGGCTACCCGGAGGAACTATGAAGTTATTCTCTGTAAAACACAGGAACGACAGGATGGGTCATCAGTGTGTCTTTGCAGGGTCTTTGTATTGGGTTTATCGCGATGAGAGCCTCGGTATTGTCATAACTCCCGTTATTTTTACCGTTACATAACATAAACGGTATTTGTTCGTGAGCTCGGCAAGCCCATTTTCATTCATTTCCTTGCTAGCTAGACGACACCGGCTGAGTGACTTGTATAACACTTCAAGTCTGAACGACTAAGCACCTGTGATCTCTACATATTTGAACAGCCCTAAACACATGACAATTAAAATGGACACAAGACTATATCGCTGACCAACTACGAAGCAGAACTTTAGCATAGCTAGCATAACGAGCTAACTAGCTACAAAGCTGGCTAGCTCCAACCAGGGACAACGTGGACGACAGTTGTGTATAAAATCAGCATATTATCATACTCACCACCACCGTACACTCCACCACTCATCCTCTAAGTTATAACGACAGTAACTTTAACAATATATGTTATTACAGGAGAAACACAACCACAAAGCGATTAATCACAACAAAGAAAATCTGCTAGCATGCATCAGTCCAACAAAGCGGGCTCCACAGTGCTTCGAGACAGCTGTCCAATCAGAGAGCAGCAATTCTCAGTACTTCCGTTTCCACGGTGATAGTCGGAAGTGACTGCGAGTACTTCCATGCTCTGGAGTGGACGTGGCCCTGAGGATTTCATATCGACGTGAGTTAAAACTCGTCATAAGTGTCTCAAATGTAACTTTAAAGATTAAAAACCGATGCACGGATCGTGCACGTGCAGCCTTGATGAGTACACGCTGGTGTTGGTGAATGAAAAGTGGAGGACCTTGAGTCACGGTCACGATCAGACTCAAAACATTGACTCTGTTCTAAGCGAGCATGTCCACGCTGAAAAAGCAGCAGCGCTGTTGTACGGACACGCTTATATTAGAATATCGGAAATGCAATCCTTAGATTACACGTTATGCGTCATCATTGTCCAGCTTCTGCAGCTCAATCCAAGTTTTCCAGCCTCGTGTTTGTCCGGTGTTGGGTTAATTGCGCAAGCGCACGGTGGAAATGGTTAAGGAACTTGCTGGACAGTAGCAGAGTAGCCTCAGGAAAGGTGTTTATATAACTGTGCCTCTTCTCGATTTCTAATTACTAAAATACACTTTTTATGTAATATGTAGGTTCATACATGTCGCAATAGTGATGTTTACCATGTTATTAATTCAAAGTTAATATGAATATATCTTTGAAAGTTTTATCTTTTTATGGATTACTTATGAGGCCCAGTTGGCTCTTGTTTGTTAACAACCTGCAATATTAGACCAAGACAGTAACACTGGTTGTGCGATAACAAGCATGTATTTTTGTTATTGATTAATTTAAATCAATTTGCTTTTTTTTTTTTTTTTTCATCCATAAAACATCAGAAAATTGGAGATAGCTCTGTTGTTTCAAGGTGGTATCATCAAAATGTTCCTTTGGCTAATAATGACACATCAATAAGATTATGTTTACTTTCTAAAGAGTATGAAACTTAGCACTTGTTAATTTTTTTGCCTTAATGTTAGCTATAGGTTAATTGGTTGATTTATAGATTTAATTAATGAGTTGAATTAGTTGTAGTAACAAAGTCAACACAGTCTGGTGGGTTACACATTCACCTAACAGAGTCTCTCTGAGACTTCGTCAGAAAGGCCACCCTTTACAAAAATCCGACAGCCAGCACTGCCTGCTGTGGTGACCCTTTGTGAATACAGGGAGCAGCTGAAGGTCGCTTCGTTAATAATTACGTCTTGCATTACAAGACCTACATTATGTTCACATTTTTATTTTTGTGGAAAGTTATGAAAAATAGCTCATTTTATTAGATCTAAATATTTAAAGCCAAATGTTAAATGTTGCAGTGAAGCTGGCGGCTCATCACCCTGTAGGGGAAAAATATCAAACCTTTTTGGGTCTTTTCAGCCTTTCAAATGTAGTTTAGGTTTTTTGCTGCCTTTATATAACTTTAAGCTCCATTGTTGTATGGAGGATTTAAGACATCTCTTTTAGGTCTAGAATGTAGTTTTCATTCCTTTTTTCACTTTAAAGCTGAAATGTCAATAATTATTTATGAATTCTCTTTAGTGCAAAATAAATTTTTAACTTTGCTTCCTTCCAGCACTCATGCAGCGCTGCACCACACTGACCCTTGCTCGGCACAGCAGGCTCCTCTTAAGAAGTAAATTTGCACTTGCCCAGCGCCAGCAGTCAGCAGCTATGTCAAGTCTCCTGATCAACCAGCCCAAATACGCGTGGCTCAAAGAGCTGGGTTTGTCTGAGGACAACCCAGGTGTTTACAACGGTAGCTGGGGAGGTAGTGGGGAGGTTATCACGTCATACTGCCCTGCCAACAATGAGCCGATTGCCAGAGTTACCCAGGCTACTTTGGCGGAGTATGAAGAGACTGTTCAGAAGACGAAGGAGGCTTGGAAGTTGTGGGCAGACATTCCCGCTCCTAAAAGAGCGGAGATTGTGAGACAGATTGGGGATGCATTGAGAAAAAAGATTAAAGTACTTGGAAGTCTGGTGTCACTGGAAATGGGCAAAATCTATGTTGAGGGAGTTGGTGAAGTTCAGGAGTACGTTGACGTCTGTGATTATGCAGTTGGTCTGTCTAGAATGATCGGCGGGCCCATCCTGCCTTCAGAGAGACCGGGTCACGCCCTCATCGAACAGTGGAACCCAGTCGGCCTGGTCGGCATTATCACCGCCTTCAACTTCCCCGTAGCTGTCTACGGCTGGAACAACGCCATCGCTCTGACCTGCGGCAACGTCTGCCTCTGGAAAGGAGCTCCGACCACTCCTCTCACAAGTGTTGCAGTTACCAAGATCGTGGCTGAGGTGCTGGAGCAGAACAATCTCCCTGGCTCAATCTGCTCCATGACCTGTGGCGGAGCAGATATCGGCACGGCCATGGCAAAGGATGAGCGTGTGGATCTGTTGTCCTTTACTGGCAGCACTTATGTTGGCAAGATGGTGGCCATGATGGTGCAAGAAAGGTTTGGGCGCAAGCTGCTGGAGCTCGGTGGCAACAACGCCATTATCGTGTTTGAAGATGCTGACCTGAATCTCGTGGTGCCCTCTGCCGTCTTCGCTTCCGTCGGAACCGCTGGCCAGCGCTGCACCACAACCAGGAGGTTGATGCTGCACGAGAGTGTTCATGACACAGTGGTTGAAAGCCTCGCCAAGGCCTATAAACAAGTCCGCATCGGAGACCCCTGGGACCCCAGCACCCTCTATGGTCCTCTGCACACCAAGCAAGCTGTCGAGCAGTACCTGGCTGCCATCGAGCAGGCAAAGCAGCAGGGCGGCACTGTGGTCTGTGGAGGAAAGGTGATGGACCGTCCTGGAAATTATGTGGAGCCCACCATCATTACAGGACTGGCTCATGATGCCTCTATTGTCCACACCGAAACCTTTGTCCCCATCCTGTATGTCCTGAAGTTCAAGACAGAGGAGGAGGCGTTTGCCTGGAACAATGAGGTGAAGCAGGGTCTGTCCAGCAGCATCTTTACCAAAGATCTAGGCCGGGTTTTCCGTTGGCTTGGCCCCAGAGGGTCAGATTGTGGCATCGTAAATGTCAACATTCCCACGAGCGGAGCAGAGATCGGAGGAGCTTTTGGTGGGGAGAAACATACAGGCGGTGGAAGAGAGTCAGGCAGTGATTCATGGAAGCAGTACATGAGGCGCTCGACATGCACAATCAATTACAGCAAGGATCTTCCTCTGGCCCAGGGAATCAAGTTTGAGTGAGCCAGCCGGCTTTAAGCGTCGATGAGCCCCGAGGACAACACTAAATAGTTTGAATGGCCAAGTGAAATGCATGGTAATGCATTTGCATTCAGAAAGGTCAGCTTGTGTTTAGATCTGTCTCAGTCACATAGAATAACTGTATCTGTATGAATGTAGTTTAAAAATATTCTGGATTTAAAACAGTTTCAGGAGTTTTTGTTCAAGGTTAAATTTTCCCCCAAATGTGTGCACCTTTCTACAAGCACTTAATGAAGTTTGGCTAATCGATCAATTACAATCGTTACATTTTGGAAGAAAAACTAGACAAAGTTGTAAATGTGTCGATCGTTGCAGTTCACCATTAACAGAAATGTTGCGTACTCAACACTGGCTGTTTTGCACCCAGTTAACACATGAATATACTGTAATTTCTATAATACACAGTATTTTCCAGGCAACCAAACGACAATAAAAGGCAATGGGTTGACATGTGTACTGTCTGTGGATATTTCGTATTTTAATGCTTTCACTGAGAGAACCCAAGTGCAATAGTCAAATCCCAGTAAAATTTGGATCATGAACATATATCTTCTTCTTTAAACAAATAATGTGTGCTGTAATAATTTCCATGTTCGACATGCACTGACAAGGAAGTTACTCCCGTGACTTGGGCCTGTCCTGGAACACAGACGCTAAGTTAGATTTGGATGGGGGGGGGGGTTAGAGGCCAGGTCAGTGCCTTTTTGGCTCTTTGGTTTATAATAAACAACCATGAAATTGTTCTTCAGTGGAAAAAGCGTTGTCGGTGTATTTTTCCCACGCTGGGCGAAAGGGTGACTGGGAAAATCTCTCTGCAGGTACACATCAGTGTAATGTCCAATAAAGGCCAGGTTTTGTGAAAAAGTTGGAAAGAGATGATCAAAGTTATTAGCCTGTTGCATTTTAATGTGACTGACTTTGAAAATGAAAGTTTTTAGTTTAGCTCTGCTCCATCTTATTATTTTTAGAATTACAATCCTGGATTTTAGTTAAGATGTACACAGAGGGACGAGAAGCTAAAAATCATATTTAAACAAGCAGCGTACATATTTATTATATTTGACATGGTTTAATTTTATGGAACTTTGCAGCTGCTGATTACTGCGATGATTCAGTCAACATGGTATGATATGCTCTGAGCACTGTTTAAATACTGTCACGTTGTTAGGTACAACAAAGGGATATCTGTTGAACTGCTCGTTAATGCAAATATCAGACAGTCACAAGGCAGCAGCTCTATTGTATGTAGACACATCCAAGCATCAGAATGGGGAAGAAAGGTAATTTTGAGCGACTGAGCCAGACTGTTTTAATCTAATAAGAAGCAACTCGAATATCACTAAGGTAGGCAGAAGAGCATCTCTGAACAACCAGCACCCCTGATGCTACTCTCGGCAAGAACAGGTAACAACTCAGCCTCACCATAACTGGCAACGGAATATTGGAAAGATGCTAGCTGGTCCGATGAGTCTTCTGTGTGACATCCAGATGGTGGGGTCAGATTTTTGGGTGAATGACATGAAAGCATGGATCCACTGTGCTTTCTATTAATGCTTCAGTCTGCTGGTACTCTAATAGTGTGAGGGATGTTTTTATGGCACACTTTGGACCCCTCAGTACCAACTGATCATCATTTAACCACACCCTACCTGAGTGTTGTTGCTGACCGTGTCCATCAGCAACAACACTCAGCGGTTGCTAAAGGAAATAGCTCGCCTGTATTAGCACAGTGTAGCAGTCTTCTGCTTCCAGCAGGAGAGTGAGCTGTGGCACAAAGCTCGGGTAATCTCAAACTGGGTTTTTGAACATGACAATGAGTTCACTGTACTCAAATGACCTCAAGTCACCAGATCTCAATCCATTAGAGCACCTGTAAGATTTAGTGGAACAGACGTCATGCATTTGCTGCTATTATGTAAAAATGGACCACAATCTCAGACGGATGCTGTTGAATCAACCCATTTCATTTTTGTCTTAGAATATTCTAAACCGTTACAGAAAGGAAGCACATACTGGACAAAAGTGTTACTGTGGGAATGGATCATTTACAAAAATGGTGTAGACATGAGGCAGTGTATAAGCAAGTATATACAGGCTGTGTATGAATAGAAGCGCGTTTCTGCCATTAAAAATAAATCTTAAAAAATTTACCAGGTAAAGCAATTAAGCAGTAATTTTCTCAGGTTTGAGTTATTGTGTTGGATATTTTTAAATTGAAATTCTAAGAAATTAACTCAAAAATTTGACTCACAAATGGAAAAAAAAAAAAGTTGTTTTTTTTCAGTGACAGAAACAAGTTTTCATATACAGGAATGGTAAAATAAGAACTCACACAGATGTCTCAAACTATAAATGCTCATGTTTGAAGATGCGCGTCAGAATCATGTCAAAGGTTAATGAGTATTTTGGAGCCAATTTTGTTTATGCTGTTCTTCTAGGAAGCCCTGTATGAAAACACGTGTGGCCACCTGCCAAGGGACCTGCAACAAGTTTTTTGGTGGGAAAGTAAAAAAAAACAGTGGGATTATTCTTTTATTTCTATTTATTTACCTTCTTCAACTAGTACTGAAGAAATCAACTCTGTCCCTTTAATAGAAAAACTACTCCATCGGCTATCCTTTGTCTCCCCCCCCATATATCATCACCCTCCCACTCAGTAGCTCTCCATCCTCTAGCTCTCCATTTGCTGCTCCTCCTGGCAGCATCTACACTCACGGCTGAAAGGAAGAACTGAAACCACGGCGCTCTGTGCGACTCATAATCCATGCCATTTAGGACATATGCAGAAACAGCCACTTCCCCTCCTCGTCAGCACTGGAAAAGGTAGAAAAGCTTTCATTCTTTTTTTTTTTTAATGTCAAGCTTTTTGATTCACAGCAATGATGTATTGGCGCAGTAACCTCTATATTTACCAGGGAAAATGTACTTACTCAGGAATACTGTATATATTTAAGTACAAATGAGAATATTCCTACTGTTTTAATATAATATTTAAATATTTTTTTACATAGAAAAATTATGTTTCCAAGGCTAAAGTCTGCAGTATAAACCTTACTAAAACTCAGATATTTTTCTGGCACTTAACTCACCTTTTGGTGTTTGCAGTGTAATAGAGGAAACGCTGGTGACTGTGGTGTTTAGTGAGGTTGTGAACTCAGACTTTGTACCTGGTATAAAGTTGGTTTTGAGGCAGTGCAGAGGTGAACTGTAGATCTTATCTCATGTTAAAAATCTGTGGTGCACCAAAATGTCAAGTCAAAAAAAAAGGGAAAGAAATAGTGTGCTCGTGGTAATAAATTAATGATCATGTGGCGTTGGAGGGTTGAAGCTGTTTGGCGGCCTCTGCAAAGGGTGGTATTAGCACACCAAGGTTATTCCTCACTCTCCCAATACTGATGTGTGATCGACTTCTTTGGAAACTCATAGCATGTTGGTTCATGCTTTGTGCTGCTTGTTGCACCCCTGGTTTACAGAAGTGTCTGGGATTCCCCTGGACCGAAACACTCTCACTTCTTCTGTTTGCACATTTCCTCCGCAGCTTCTCCCTAAATCAAAAGATTAAGGGTTGCTCTTCCTTAATGTAATTGAGGGTGTTGTTTGATTAATAAATGTGGAAATTGTGTACTTTTGAAACCCACAGTGAAAATATAGCATCAAAAAATATGCAGCTTTTCAACAAATAGAAAATTTTTTGGACACTAGTACATTTATTTGATTTTAACCTAGATATTAACATTATAGAAAAACACTCTTGCTCTAAATTTTTCTTCTTGTAATTTAATGTTGTGTGCTGGAGACATAAAGCTTCGTGGGCAAAAAAAAAAAATTAAACCTGATTTTATTCTATGTGAGAAAGTTAATGATGTCATAATAATGGCATCGCACAGATCTATGCATATAGATGTATTATCTTCTCCAAAATGGACACAGTGTCACTTCTGTATTACATGTCCATACTTCTGTTTTGCTCTACCAATGTGGACAGCAGCAGTACATGACTTCACAGTCGTTGATCGAGGAGAGCGTGATTCGCCAAGCTGCTGCTGTGTGACACTCTCATGGCCCAGGAATAGCACTGAGATTAGACAAGAACCTAAACCCTTCATGTTATTTTTATGAGTTCATAATGACATCAATTGCCAAGACCCCCGCTGAATGAAGCGTCAAAACCATGGCAGAGCTGAAGACACGGTGTCTCCTCACCTGTTCTGTAAATATTGACAACAATTTGAACATAAACTTTCGAATTAGGATTCACTCCAGACGCCTGTTGTTACTGATTTTCTGTCCAGTTCTTGTGTAATTTGGCAAACCTCAGCCTTCACCTCTCTCTGTTTCCCTTCCTTAAGAATGGCTCTTGACAGACACCTTTCCTCTGAGACCATTTGTGAGACTTGAACATAAGATGCATCTCTCAAATGCATCATGTGTCAGGTCTTTCCTAGATTTGATTCGCATACTGATCCTCTGCTGTAGATAGTTTTTGTAGGCCAGTCTCCTACATTTTTTTTAATAACGCACTGCACACTATGCTGAGATATGCCATGTTTTTGCACCATGTATTGCACCCAAAGCAGACAATGTCCAAAGAAAAAGTTTGAAAGACCTTCGGGAAGCCTGGACCCACTGCTCCAGAAAGCAGCCTTGCTCTTTGGAAGCAAAACATAACAGAATGAGGAGTGGCACAGCACTTTGACAAATGACACAGAGGTCACAGGACAGGATATAGACCATTATGTGTTCAAATGCAGAGATTGTTCTCCATCAAGCTTTTACTCAAAATACATAATTTAACAAGAGCCAATCAAGGCTAAGCTGTGGCAGTCTGCAAGTAAACCCAGAATTTGCCAACATCTCTTTCCCTCATCACACAGAGTGAGACAGGACTGGTGAGCTCAGCAAGGCACGCATATTTTAAGTCACTTTGCACTCTTCAAGAGGGCCTTTTTTTTCAATAATCCATTATGCATAGCAGCTCTGGCTCTCCCTGGTATTTCTCCTACCTTTTTGACGTCAGTTGCCATTTGTGAGGGTTACCCTGACAACGGCCTGCCTCCCCGGGAGATGTCTGGTGGATAAGGCGGCCCCGATAAAGCCTTTTACTGTTGCTACACATTTTAATTGCCTCTGATACAGTGAAAGTATTACATGGGGGTGTGATGGCATGTGGCCTAAAATCGAAACATCGGGATTAAAAAAAACCCAACATTTAGGAGGTGGGGGATTGACGTCCCATTATCTCCACTCGATCGGATCCCCCACGTTTTGGGGTCATTATTGAGCAGTCCTGTGAAACTGAATTGGATATGATAGATCTATTTTTGAGCACACTGTTCTACACGAGACACATGCATTACCCAGTTTAAAAATGTCATATATAAAGGTGGTGTAATATGAGAAAAGATCACTGGAATTCCCCTGAACAATATGCACACAGATTTATGATATGAGGCAGAAAGATCAGATATTATCCTGGTGATTTTATATTATTATTATTTATTATTTATTAACTAAAACGAAAAACAAACAAACCCTAACCCCCTCCCCTTATGGATTTCCATAAACGTCAGTGATAATACGCTGAAATGTATTATTACAGCATGCTGAGAATTTTGTATCCACGCTGACAAACAGAAAAATCTAAATTGTGCCGACCTGTTGATGGTTTTGGGATGACTTGTAGTCAGCAGTATACAGGTACGTCAGTTCTTGCTGTTTCTCCTACGCCATAAAATCATCGTAAAATTCAAATGATGTTATTCACTTGCATGACTGCTATGCATTGAGCTGTGTTGCTAAATTCGAATAAATGCAAAAATGTACAACAACACGACAAAGCTACTGTACACAATACCTGTTCCAGGCTCCAGGACACTATTTATAGCCTCAGCAACATGTGTGTCTTTCTTTTTTTCACACACCAGGCTATTGATGTTCTATTTTTACAGTGTCAATTTGCTCCCCCCAACCCAACCCTGCTTCTTCCTTCCTGGTTGCTAAGCAATGGACCAAGGGACCTGATTGGCCTAGGATGTGCTTTTGGACACACTGACTGCGATTCTCAGCTGGTTAATGAATTCAGTCTTTTTTGCTCACTATACAGAGAGAACACAAGCTGACTTCTTCTTAGGCAGTTATCTTCCATTTAAAACCAATCTCTGATCCAAAACACTACAAAAACACAAAACAAAAAAAAACGACAGCACTCAGTGTTGACTAATGTAGCGCATGACTAGAGCTGAGCTGTAGCGGTGTTGAGGCTGCATGATTTAGCTCTACCTTGTGCAATTAGGAGTCTATTTTTGCGTAACTTCAGACATGATCTGACAAAACGCTAAAGGGTGACCCAGCATTATGTCATCTGTGAAACCGGCTGGCTTAAACTTGTTAGTACAACTTTACAAGCACGCTATAAATGAAACAGTAATACTAAATCCACTTAAATGTTCTGATTATCTTTATTATGACTGATAAGATGTATTTTCTATAACACATGGGTAAATTATTGATTGTGGTTTTGGCAGGTGTCATCCTACGGATCTAAATTCTATTTTGCTAAATGCTGTAGAATGTGTGGTTTTAATGTATGAATACAGGCTAATGAATAAAACATACTGTGAATAATATCCTGTTCCGAGACTGTGCAAATTAACACTGTAAAATAAAGAAAATGTAATCCCATTGGCACTAATGGCAAACCATCCAAGGCATATGTCTCTACTATCATGGTAATCCTAATCCTCATACTACTGCTGTGTGTATGAATTAAATTAGACTTAATCTGCCCCCATGCAACTCCGAAAGGAAACCAGGCGCTGGAAAACTTTCATCTCCCTTCCATTGATTATGGCTCGTGCAGAGATATGGAAAAGCCTATCCCACTGCTCCCTTTCATTGGCCCCATTAAATATTCATCCTGTCCTAATGGAGAGAGATCGTTTTCAATGAACCCACTGCAGGCCAACTGCTGTGTGCCAGGGTGAGACTTGGCACAGCTGTCTCCTGAGGGATTTCAGTTTGTTTTAGACAGATTTATAATTCTAACTCACTCATTAGATTTGTCTGAATAGTAAAGCAACGAAATCCATTAAACTGTCAAGAAACCAAAGGATGACTAGAGAAAGTAGACAAATATTTCTGCTACTTTGATGATGAAGAGCGAGCTATGTTTGTCATACACATTTTAGAGCTGCACTTACCACTCATTTTTGATTTTGATTAATTGGTTCATTTCTTGTCTGGCCTTTCACGGTGCGAAGCTCTACAGCAGACCTGCAGGTACCTTCACGTCTCAGCCATCGCTAGTCTATGTGGTCACAACTGTTGCTGTTGACAGACTACATTCGTGAAGTTGTTAAAAACACTGCAGTCTCCTCACCTTTCACTTCTACTGCAGTGTCTGCGTTATTAACTCAGTTTGTATTTGAATGAGAGGGCAAAGGTGGAGTTTGCAAACCTTAGATGACTGTCGTTTGAATCACTACAATGACTGGCTTTTTAGGTGTAATATTTGTTTCCTGTATCCCATTCGGTTCCTTTTTGTAGAGGGAGCTGCCAGACGGTACCATTTCGCCCGTAGGGTGTACGAGTCATTATAGATATTTCTAGAGCTAGTTAAAGTGTTTTTAATGATTCCTCGAGATTATTGACGTAATTATAACTAATTTAGTACGACATTGTTACACTATAAGTTGTTGTATTAACAAGGAAACATGAATATGAATGTGTCATGTAGCGGGCACCCCTCAGCGTAGGCTGTTGCTATGTTCCCACTTTCATGGGTGTGGTGATTAGCCTGCTTGGTGAAAATTTTAGTCAAATCCGACACGAGTCGCGCTCGCTTCTGACCATTTAAACCGATTAAAACGGGCTTAAAATTAGCACGGCTCCCTTTGCGATTCCCTCACAGCTGTGGCCATGGTTGTCGTGTGAAAACGGATCGGTGTGACTCGGACTGAAGGACGGACGGAGCCCCAAACCGCCTGTTTTCAGGTGAGGACGTGCACTCAAGTCTTGATATTTTGGTGGCGTTTTTTTTTTGTTTTTCTTTTACAAACGCTATTTCCTGCTCTGGTCGCGGCTGTTTTTGTTTGTTTTACATTGAGCTCGGCTGATATGCAAAAACCGCCGTTAGCTGGTTCGCTCCAGGCAGCAGTGTTGAAATAACTGTTCCCGGGCTGCGCTGTTTTCTTTCTCTAAGCTAAAAGCTTTACGTTGTTGAAATTTCTCTGCTCACCAAACGCGGCCTTTTACACACTGTCAGGCGGAACTGTAGGGGCAAAACCCTTCACTGAGCAGACAGCAGTTCAGATATTTCCATTTCATACATCTGGTTCTCTCATATGTGGCTGCGTAGATTTTCTTTTCCTTTTCTACTAAATATACATGACAGCCTTCCTCTGAGCATCAACTGGTGCCGCGCCGTTTGGCTCCTGCTCTTTGGTCCGTGTGTCATGTATTCAGTGTCTTTACACGTTTGTAAAAATGGAATACATTTTGCTTTTGGTCTTTGCATAGTAAAGTGTTTCACTGTTTAAACAAAAAGCTTTTAAATGTGGGGCAAGCTAGACCGGCTAGCTGATTGGTCGATAAGATGATCGGAAGGATGACTTCTAAAGCCACAAATGTCCGCAGCTCGGTGTTTCGCAGAGGTTCATGTCCTACTATAAACTGAGTATGCTCGGGTTTGGGCCTCTGCTTTGACCCAGAGCAGTGTGACGCTTTGGGGGGATTTTATTTAAGCATTAACCTACTTCAGAACAAGTGTGGAAGCAATGAAATCATAATCATGGCGCATATTTCCTGTGCAGTTTCATATGTGCTCTAGTTATTGCAGGAAGCCTCACCATACGGAACATTTTTCAGATATTTGCTTCATTCTCTAGATGTCTGGAATAGTCTGTAGGTCACCTGAACAAGTTCACACCTGTGGAGTTGCCCTGCTGCCTCCTACTCATTTCAGTAGGTGCACATTCACTACAAATCACGTTTTGTCTTTTTGGTGTGTTTTCTAACAAATAACCCAGCACGTGGCATCAGCTGAAGACAAACAAACAAAAAATCTAATACTAGTCAATCTTATCTAGTAATCGGAAGCTCGGTGGTTCGATCCCAGATATTGATGCCTTCATCTGAGGGTGATAGAGCACTTAGACAAAGCAAAAAGACCTTGTGTGAACAAGGCATATTGTATAAAGTGCTTTGAGTGCTCGCTAGACAAGAGCCTGAAAAACGTTGGTTTAGAGCACTGATTGATTCCAAGTAATTAAAATTTTATCACAAGGTGTAAGTCATTCTTTTTAATAATAAGAGGATTTGTGCTGTATACAGGTATAAGATATGATTTCAGAAGTCATAATATGGACAACTTACTGTAAGCACTGGTATAAGGTGCTCACAGCAGGCCCAAGTGTGTCCACACCTGGATGTTGGTAAACCTCCTGCTCATTTCATTTTGCCGTGCCCCTAAAGCTGCTGCTCTGTTAACCAAACTAGACCACTGTGTGTTCTCACAGTTGGATTTTTCTGATTCAGATCTCATAGGATTTGCCTTTGGAGTTCCCATGGTGTCCTTAGGTGTAGTTCTGCCTTAACATGAACTACTGTGTCTGTGCGTCTGCAGGAGCAGACACTGAACAGTCTGACACGGATGTAGAGTTTAGTGAGTGAGCAGTGAACTTATGTGTCTTGGAGTTGGATACAGTTCAGATAACGTTTGCATTCCTCACACATGATAAACACAGACAGGTTCGCAGTATTGATTAAGTCATAAAAGCAGCAACAGCAGCCAGTATCATAGTCAAACTATTAAACTATTAATTAACATTCAAAGAAACTAAAAACAGTGAGTTTAAAAAAAAAAAAAGATTATTATACTGCAGGCTTTGAGGCCATGTGTGTTTTTTCTGTTACTGTAACAAATCTAAATGTCATTTTAATATATTGTAGTTTTTACTTATTTTATAGATTTCTCGTGTCTTAATTAAAATGTTCTTTGTCCTGATGATTTGATGCTTTGTGAAACACTTTGTGAACTATATTGATCAGTACTTAAGTCATTACTCATTACATTTAATTGCTGCTGTTAATGAGAAGTAATTAAATAAAAGTCACTTTGGCTTTATAGCTAAACATTTTGTGCACAAACACTGAGTGATGCTTTAGCTGTTTGTTGAGATTATTCTCAGTGATTTACCAGGTGACACATTCACCTGTAATGTGAAAGCTCTGCGGTATGAGACCAGGAGGAGACACACCCGGGCTCGGGGCATCAGCAGCTAGTGCTGGGCCCAGGCCTGGAGTCTTTGCACGATCAAAGATGCACATCTGTCCGCTGTCCTGATCCTTTGGGAAATAAGGGAGCAGCTGAAAATGCCTGTGGTCAGTTTTCAAAATAAAATGTAGCGTTTGTGATTATTTCCACCAGTGCCTTTCTGTCTTACATGTCCACAGTTTGAAGCAGGCAGCAGATGTTTTATCCCAGTTTAGGCACCGCGGTGTCCTGTCGGCCACTGGGAGCACCAGGCTGAACAAGATGAATGAATGCACGGAGGGCTGTGTGCTTGGATGTTGTGCAGAGAAGTAGCAATTGTGGCCTCCCGTGGCCTATCGCAGAGGCCCCAAATGTGGCAGCGGTGCCAAGCAGACCTATCTGCTATACTGGCACCACATACTAAACAATGGGCAGCTGCAACACACAGCTCTGCTTTTGTTGCGCCTGATCCTGCGCCATGATCTAGGTCTTTGTAGGCCAGCTCACTGGCTGCACGCATGACTCAAATCACACAAGTGGAGGGAAAAAATACACACATACACAAACGACCCGAGTTTCACAACTGTAAGTCACTACACGTAAATGTTGTATGAGCGTGTGTTTTGCCTGTCTTTGTGCTTACGATAGCACTTTCATGTGTTCTGTTTTAGCTGCTGAATGAATAATAATCACTACTGGAATATGAACATTCATGTGACACTCCCATAAATCAGTGCTTGCAGTTTTATTCTGGTTGGATATCCTTCTGTCTGTCAGCATTATGAAGCTGAATTATTTCTCACGTCATCTCCCAGCATAACCAGGAGGTGGAGAAGGTCAAACTGGGTGTTATGGTCCTCCACGAGAGGCACATGGTGACGTGGCAGAGAGGTACAGGGTAGTGGATCAATAGCAGTGATAGCGTGGGGGCACATCACTGGGGAGCTGACGCCCAGACCCTTCTTAGTGGGGGTTGCGTCAGCTGGAGAAGCGCTGAGAGCGTTGCAGTGCCTGTCAAAGACCCCGTTGGCTGAGCCAAGGCCACGACGAGCAGTCAAGGTCTCTGTTGTGTCAGTGCAGTGGAAAAACGGGCCAAAACCAGCTCAAGTGATGTCGAGATAAAAGTCATCTGAACTGTATAAACATCTTATCATTATCTTATGTTGTTTACCTGCCTTTTTTTCCACGATTGTGCTCATGAATTACCTCGTGTACCACGGCTTTAAAGCATCTGCAAAACTGAAGCTGAAACACAAACATCCTCGTTACATCTGCACTGTTTCCTGTGAAGAGGAAAGACTGAACTTGGTTTAATTGTTGAATTTTAGAAAACGGGACTAAAAATTTAATCTCCCTGAGTTTGTCTTCTGGACTGTGAAACAGAATGGAAAGTCAGGGGGCGGGGCGAGGTATGTTGGAGGCGTGTGGAGGGGGGTTGCTGTCCAAACATTTCCAAGGAGTGTGTAAGTGCTCTGTGACCCACATTCAGACTCCCCAAGGTAAAGGAAGTGGCAACCGGCATGTGCGCGTGCATGTTTGTGCGCATGCATCTGCAAAGGGATGACGCACTTAACCCTGACACACACATTTAGATAGACACTCACACACAAACTAAAAAATATATGCTTTCTTTCCCCACTTGGACATGTTATCAAATAGACAATCCAGATCTGCCCACAGTACACAACAGAGCACATTCAACACAAAAACACAGACGGCGGGCGGAGCAGCTAGTGCAATGCAGCAACACAAAAGGCTGATTGAGCCAGTAAAGGTCAGAGCCTGGCTCAGATGGCCTTTTGAACCAGACTGAGGAGGGTGTTTGAAGAGCCAGACCACCCTTGGAGCTCCGCCCGGCCCCACCCTCTGCAGCACCTTCTTCTTTGGTGTGAACCCAAACAGGATACTTGTGTTTGTTTCCCATCCTTCAACCTAAAAGTATTTCTTCTGTCTTTCTTGCAGGCGTCAGCTGGTAAAGTGTGCGTGAGTGCGTGTGTGTGAGTTTGCATGCGTGTGTTTTCCCAGCGTAGTTGGTGTTTGGAGCAGAGCGTGGCCCATCAGCGAAACAATGAGCGAGCTGGAACAATTGCGACAGGAAGCTGAGCAACTACGCAATCAGATTCGGGTACGACGACATGCTGTTTGTGCTTTTTTGTTTATATTGTTGTTGTTGTTTTTGTGTGTGTGCATACATCACACGTGCGCCTATGTGTGTTCACTGCATGCAGCGACACTGTGACGTGTGTAACTTTTGTCAGACAGTCACTTGAATAAACATCAGTCGGTCTGTGTGATTGCTGTTTGATCATCTCTGCGACTGGCGGTGAATCACAGCAGGTTTAAACACATTGATGAGCCGTTTGCTACGTGGTGGTCAAATACGCTAACATTTCCCATTTTGTTACGTTGCAGGATGCCAGAAAAGCCTGCAGTGACTCCACTCTGTCACAGGTACGAGTTTAAGGTTACTATACATCTATAAATGCATTTACCATTCGGTTCATTGTAGAGGTGGGAATCACTATACATCCCACGATACGATATTATCACAATACTTAACGCACGATACGATATTATTGCAATTTTTAAAATATTTTGCGATATTCAGATTCTGTCCATAAAGGTAAACTTTATCAATATTCATTTTATCTAATATCAAAGTCTCGCACTCAGTCTTTCTCTCATCTCAGTTTTATTGTTGACAAACTGAACGGTTTGTATTACAGTCTAGTCCAACTTAACTGAATGCAACCATCTGGTACAATTACAGCTATTCTGAACTATGCAATATGAAAACTATGCAGCCCCTTCAGCAACTGAAGAATTTGAAAGTAAATTAAAACAAAATATAATTTTACATTAAATAAAGTTTTAAACTTAATTAAAATAAAACATGTCTTAAATTAAAATAAGTAAACTGTCATGTTTATTGCTGCCATAAAAAAATTAAACACATTTGACAGTGTCAGGATTCTTGCTCAGAAAAAGGATCAACATGCTCTGAAGTCAGAGCACAAAAACCTTTTTTGTAACAAAATATCGATTTCTGCTGTCCCTGCATCGATACATTATTAGCAAACAAAATATCACAAAACTACACAGAATCGATTTTTCCCCGCACCCCTAGTTCATTGGTAGATCTTTTTGCCACACGTGTTACTTGTGAATAATGTGTGAAAAATTACATAAATTTGATCAATTATATCTCATGTAAATCAGAATAAAAACTGGGGATCTCAGTGTGTCAGTATTTACACATGCTGTCATTGGATCCATATAAATATCCCACAGACGTGCAGCAGCGTGAGCTCGTCTAACGTTCGCCCCGCTGCCTTGTCGACAGATAATGGCCTGTTTTTCGTGTCCACTGATGAGTGTGTGTGAGCCTTCTAGTGTAACCGCTGACACTTCTTCCTGTGTTTTGGCAGATCACAGCTGGTCTGGACTCGGTGGGCCGGATACAGATGCGGACGCGACGCACTCTCAGGGGCCACCTGGCCAAGATCTATGCAATGCACTGGGGGAGTGACTCCAGGTAGTGTGCTGGTTATACAGACAACAGAATTATTAACTGCAGCCAGGATGTGAAATTCACTCGAGCAGTGTTCTTCTTCTGCTCTTTCATTGAGCGTCTGCTTACTACGGCTTTGGTTTTTGTTGTATTGGAGCATTCGTACATTAATCACTCAGCTGTTTTCTGCTGGAGGAGTCCAGAGCAGTGAATGTTGGACTTGTATTCACTGAGATGCTGCTTCGCCTGATAGCATCTTTTCTGAATTGGCAGTAGTTGATCTGCTTTGTCTCTAGCTGGCAGTGTGCTGGCACTGAATTTGAGTTCTGGTTGGTCAGTAACAGAATGACCGTGGTCAGACTACATGGAGTCTGCCTGTGGGGCTGATGGTCTGCTTTTTATTGAAATCAAATATGAACACACCTTTAGAAAGCAGTCATAACCATAAATCCTCAGTCACATCCTGGGTTAATCTCTGTTGATGCTTCATTTATACAACATTTATTAACAGTTTGTAGACCAACACAAGCTCCAGGTGAAAGTGTGCTGCACAGCAAAAATGAATTTACAGTCGTGAGGTTCACAACCTCTCGTATTTATTGCTGTTAAAAATTGTATCTTTGTGTGTGTGTGTCACTCTCTTTCTTTGTGTCTGTCTTCCAATGCAATGCACTGGTGCAGTGACGACAGTCCCAGGTGTGGGGCTAAACTACTACCACTACTGCTGTTCATGTTTTTACTGCTACCTGTCTATTAATATGACTAATACCACCATACATGGGACGAGCACAGTTTTACTGTGAGCACAATAGTAATCGCAGCTACCACAGCTTATTTAATAATCTTCTTAAGGATGCAGTTTGTAAGTTCCTAAAATCAGAACATTTTTTAAAATAATTAATATATTTCAAATTTTACCAGTGAGGAAATCTTCAGCTGTCGCTACATGCACTGAGTGCTCGATGAATTCAAGCTTACAAACTGCCTTTTTAACGGTTTGCTGCAGTTATGAGCACTGAGACGGAGCAGTTAATGTCACCATGAGTGTGCATGCACATCACTAATCCTTAGGCAATACGTCAGTAGATACAGATTAATAAGTGTCTCTGTTTTTGTAGTTAGTAGTTTTTATTAACAGGTGTGTCCTCGTTGGTGTGTAGGTGTGAATGTGTGCCTGGGTGTGCCTCGCACCCTCCAGGTGACCCTGCAGGTGGCCACTGTTTGTTTTGTATACAGCTACTGACATTTGAGCATGATAGCTCTCCTCTTGATTTGTACCGCAGCACCAACAAGCTACTTCCTGTCCCCGGAGAGATGGAAACACCCAGTCAGGATAGGAGGGAGGGGTTCCAGCTGTTTGTGCATCTGCACCATCTGTAGATCTCGCCATATCGTACCCATCTCTGACTCCACCTTTTCTCGGGGCTATTTTTGCTGCCGATACATTTAGCCGCCCCACCTCTGCTTCTTTCTAGCGCTTTCCCACCCGACAGTAGACTTTTATGTAACTGGGGTAATAAATATTCCACAGAGTGGGACATTACCTGGGACGAAGAGGCTTCCAGTGGGAGACGAAGTGAGAGCGTTGTAACCAGGCTGACAGTGCAGCGCAGTAACTTGCAAGGCTGGCTCTCATTGCTTTTAATGAAACCGGGTGCATGCAGCTTAGCTTGTGTAGGCTTTTCACCACGAGCTCAGAGTCACGCTGCTCTTCTCACCTCGTTTTTAGGTTACTTGTCAGTGCATCACAAGATGGGAAGCTAATCATCTGGGACAGCTACACAACAAATAAGGTTTGATTATTTTTGTTGTGATTTTTGTAACATCTACAACTGCACCTGCATTAAGATCCAACCCAGTGCAACGTAAAATAGTGATTTCAGACCCTCATCTCTCACGTATGCATCAGTTAATTATGGCTTCTACTTTCTTTATTTTATTTTGTTTGCAACAGCACCAGATGAAGAAATAGAAGAATCCATCCTTTCATTTCCTTTTTACTTAAGTTCCTATAAGTGAAAATAATGTTTTGATGTAATTTTCATCAGTTGAACTCAGCCTTGAAGCTTTTAGTCAAACTAAGGCGCCACATGAAGCGCTTTCACTGTATTTAATAACGAAATCACTTTCCTTTTAATCAGATGCACGCCATCCCTCTGCGCTCTTCATGGGTGATGACGTGCGCCTACGCCCCTTCTGGAAACTACGTGGCCTGTGGAGGTTTGGACAACATCTGCTCCATATACAGCCTGAAGACCCGCGAAGGCAACGTGCGCGTCACCAGAGAGCTACCTGGACACACAGGTAAGCACACGCTCAGCCAAGAAACAAATACAGACAGTTAATTACAAACGAGCACTAGAGCCACATGAAGGGGAAAAGTTAGTGAAACTGTCCGTCAGAGTCTCAGAAAGTCATCGTTTGTGTTTTAGCTCGTAAACACAGGGTGGGGATAAGTGTGAGGATGTTGGGGAGCTCTGCAGAAAGCTGCAGCGATCAGAAGGAAAACCAGAACTGATCCGAAACGTTTGAGTCGTCTCACTAACTCATCTACATGAGCCGGTTTAGAGGCTGGCGTGGAGTCGTTTGATTCATCAATCTTCACATTTCAACTTTATTCTCAGAATGAATAATATTTTTCTTAATGTGGCCCTGATACTCTGTCATAATTCACAGACCCTCAATAAGATCTTTCATATTTCTTTGCTTTTTATTGATTATTTGTTGCTTTTATCGGATAGTGAAGATTAGACAGGTGAGTCTGGGGGAGGGAGAGACTTATATTTATTTATTCTGTTTTCATATTAAACATTTGAATCCAATCTGACTTCTGTACTGTAGCTGTAGATCCTGCATGTCCTGGCTGACGGGGGCCATAAGGGCTTTTCTACAGTGTAGTGGCTCACACACAACCTCCCCAGTTTGATTTCAGGAGGAGACATTAATCCCTTTAGGGTTGCATTAGGAAGCACAGCCAGTGTGAAACATGTGGAAGAGCTGACAGTAGGAGAGAGGAAGTACACAGTGTGAGTGGGGAGCACACAGGAGTCCTCGTCTCATCTGGAACCTTCTGTTTGCCTCCAGGTTATTTGTCCTGCTGCCGTTTCTTGGATGATAACCAGATACTCACCAGCTCTGGAGACACCACCTGGTGAGCAGTTTAAACCATTCAAATATTCCAGTGATGTTTCGCAGTAGACTGCGGACGCTCTTACGAGCTGCGTAACGTGCATGTTGTCATCACAGGAGGTTTGTAAAGCTGCGTGCAGAGCCTTTGATCACTGCGATGATATTGCAATACGATCCATGAATAAGAAAGTCTAATAAAGCATATTTTTCATAAAGAGTTCATATGTCTTTCCTGCTTCCTTGTTGCAGTGCATTGTGGGACATAGAGACAGGCCAGCAAACTACAAGCTTCTCTGGCCATACAGGCGATGTGATGAGCTTGTCTTTGAGCCCGGACTACAAGACCTTTGTGTCGGGAGCCTGTGACGCCACTTCCAAGCTGTGGGACATCCGCGACGGCATGTGCAGGCAGTCGTTCACCGGCCACGTGTCTGACATCAATGCCGTCAGCGTGAGTACCCGAGATTTAATCGCAAGGAGACGTGGGAGCGTCGACAATCACAAAGACTATTGCAGATTGATTATGTCTCAGCATTTTAGAAGTAAATGTGGTCTGGTGTTTATCTTTTTTATGAGCGCTTTCGCGTAGCAGACTTCTAGGAAAATTGTGGGCTGATCCTGTGTTTATTCCAAACAAACGGCTGTCACCGTAGCCTGACGGAGAACCGGGATAATACTGGAGCAAATGTTGAGCAGGAAGAGCACCCAGCCAAAGAGGGTGGAGGGTGAAGTCTGACTGAAATTTATTAATAAAGTTATCATTTAGTCAAATGAAAAAGGCTCATTTTAAAAACCTGAAGACGACGTGAAGCCTGGTTAAAGTTCACGGCCTTTATGTCAGCGTGATGAAAGCAGAGCGAGTGACAGAGACTGAAGCTGAGCACCTTCCTGTGGAGGAGCAGTGACGTCAGTGTTTGACAACAATAATCATCAGTGTGTTGGTTGTCATGCTTCCTGTATTATAATCTTTTCCTGGCAGTGTAAAACAGGCATCGTCATAGAAACGACTTCCTTAGAGACAAAAACCTGAAAACGTACAATTCCTCACTTATCTGCGCGATCCATGTCCCCCCCCGACAGTTTTTCCCCAATGGGAATGCCTTTGGGACGGGCTCTGATGACGCCACCTGCAGGCTGTTTGATCTGCGTGCAGACCAGGAGCTGATGACGTACAGCCACGACAACATTATCTGTGGCATCACCTCTGTGGCGTTCTCCAAGAGCGGCCGCCTGCTCCTGGCCGGCTATGATGACTTCAACTGCAACGTCTGGGACACGCTGAAGGGCGAGCGTGCAGGTGAGTCACACCTGAACTCTGATTGTGGGTTCTCTACTACTGACAAATGTCAAGAACTTATTCAGCTCCTGTAAACAGTTTGTGTTCATGAAGATGCCCATGTATTTTTTAACGATCGGTGGCGTCTGTCAGCTAATGACGTGCACTTCAGTGAACGTTGCTGCTTGTGCAAATACAGCATCTCAGATTTCTTATTGTTCAACAGCAGGGTCCGACTGGTCCCATTAAGGTTGTGGTATTATTTAGAGTTGAAGGACTCGGATGAAGTGAGGGAAATGCACGCAAACTGAATTCAACTCTTCTGAAGTGTGTTTATTTAAATTCAAACCAGTGAAACCAGTGGACTTTTGTTTTCGACGAGATAACGGATGTAAAACACGAGCTGATAAATACAGACATCATGAAGGCCTGCATCACTTATACAGCTGATGTTTTAAAGTCATTGCTGACCTGCAGTCTCGATTCTCAGTGGGATGGAGGTTTGTTTTGACCCAACCTGTGACTGTGGTTTGTTTTTCACCCTCCAGGTGTGTTAGCGGGCCACGACAACAGAGTGAGCTGCTTAGGAGTGACGGGCGACGGCATGGCTGTGGCCACCGGCTCCTGGGACAGTTTCCTCCGGATCTGGAATTAAACGAGCCTGTTATACTCAAAAACTACCCCCTCCTCCCTCCACAACCCCACCCGGCATATCCCAACTCATCACTGGGCGGGTGCACACACTGTGTTAGCTGACTCTCCTTAACTCAGCCCCCAGTTATCATCTCTGCGACCTGTGAGAAAGCACCAGATGTTTAGTTTTGTTCACCGAGCTGTTGCTCAGCAGCAGAAGTCAGAGCGTCCAGTAAAAATGTTACAGAAAAGAAGATTTGGTCCTCACACGAATAATTTTCCAAAGGTATGTGTTACCATGACTAACAACACGATTAGCATCTGTGTCTAACATGTACATTTATATATAAAGACAGTATATACATATATATGTATAGCATTGTGTGTGTATATATGCATCATATATGCATATATAATGTGTATGTATATATTTTTGTAGATTATTTCCAGCCCTTGAGTTTTTTCTTTTTTTATAAATATCATTTTTGATATTGTATTTTATTTTGAATGGACATACTCATGTAATGCAACAAGATGCCAAATCGTGTGGGAGTTTAAACGGATACAAAGCAGTGTAACGTTTCCAAATTTTCCCGTTGATTTAGTGCAGGAAAACAGGATCTGACACCTAAACCAAAAATCAAACTCACCTTATTCACCTGTATCTCTGTGTCATGGTTACAGGTGGTGACATCATTCATGCACCCTGTACCTGTAAATGTTGCATTCATGTCAATGATGGCTGTGATCGCTCTCTTTTTAAAAAAAGAACAAAAACCAACAAAAAAAGCCTGAATCCCAGCGTTCCCACCAGTCTTTTATTTTGGAAGGAAGTGATTGGAGTGCTGTGGTTTAAGTCTGGATCCAGCTTTAACTCCAACGTAGAAATTGGTGAATTGTAGACTCGGATAGAAAACTTTATTTTATCCGGGGCCCTGCTTGAGTAGACTGTGGATGCTCAGGGGGCCGCTTCGGTCGCAATGATAGGATTGAAGGAGGTCGTTGCATCCCTGTTTCGTACGGCCTACGCAATCTGAGATCACGCACCGCCCTTCAAATGACGCCGGTGTCCTTGCGCTGCAAGTGGACACCTTATCCCCGAGCGGCCTTTTAAAGGAGGAGCTTCATGTCAGGACCGCCAAGGACATTAGTGAGTCCATCAGAAGGAGGGATGACTGCCACAGCTCACCGTGACGTTTCTTTTCAATGAAGGATGGGTTGTTTGTCATTAACAAGGTGTGTGACTGGAACCATGGCAGCCACTTCCAAAGTCACAGCAGTGCCACCACAGGCCTGTAACAAGAAGAAAAAACAAAACTACACATTTTTAAGGGTTTAACACTTTCACTGTTTTCAACAGAAACATTATGAACTGTTACATATGGCAAGTGAAATGTACACTTAGTAGAGAGCTAGAAAAGCACTCATGAACTGTAGTACAAATGTTAAACCGTCGAGCACATGTGACTTATTTACACATAGACGTGGTAATTCTGATTTAAGTATTTTCTTATCGTGCATCTTCCATTATTCTCAGCTCCTTAAAAGGCTTTAAACACTCACACACGCACTCACACATGTGACGTATGTGAGTTGGACCTATCCATCAGCTGTCTCAGGTGCCTATTTATAGATGTAAACATTGAGCCGCACGGCTGGATAACAAGGGTTGGTGCACCTGTGGATGTGGAGCTATCGTGTCGCCATTCTGCCTTACGATATCATTCATAATCTGAGGTTAAACTAGCTTCAGCTACCGTAATGTTTTTCTCTCACGCTTCCTGTTTAGGCGCTGATCAATAAGAACGTTTTCCCCGTAGAACACTACAAAAAGAAGGCGTGCCTGCAGAAAACCCACCGCAACACCACAGACGGCTTAGAACGAGTGCTCGGCAGCACCTTTTATACAACTCTGCTTTCTAATATTACTACTGCAGATCAGTTTGTAGTATGTGTGAGATGCCCGTTTGCCCCCGTGTCAGTCTACTGACCCGTCTGCTGCTTCGTCAGAGCTTTGCATCATGAAAGTCCTTTTTCAGCAAATGTTAAAAAGCAGTTCTAGTTTTTGAACCTGAGAATATCTTTGTGAGGTGTGTGTGGGGTGTAATCTGATGACGTTTGTGGATAACGTATAGATCCAAGTGTTAGACTGGTGCCAAAGTTACCCACAGACCTTGAGCTGTGAACTGAAAACTACACGTTAGCTCACTGTACTCCAGTGGCAGCCTCCTCCTCTTCCTCCATCAAATCAAAAGTCACCTCAGCGTCTGATTTTAAATCCAGTCTGGTGTTTGATGATCAAACAGGGCGGCTGCTTACATGCGATGGTGATGATGAGGAGAGGACGATGAGTTTTCCCAGAGTGCTGACAGAGCTCATTTTTCTATTCAGGTCGGTGGACATAAGGTGTTCACGGGTCCTCAGCTTGAATTTAAAGAAGCAGTATGAAATTTTGGGAAATGTGCTTTCTTGCAGTCGTATCAGAATATTAAAGTTAATTAAAATGTCACTGGATGGGGGCACTGTAAATACAAACTAATATTCAGACTGTCACAGAAACCAGACAACATAATACATGAATGGGTTTGTTTTTCCAGTTTATTGCTTAAAAATGTTTTGAGACATTTCTTTCACTGGGAAAAATTCACAGTAACGATGTGGAAGTCTCAAACTCACAAAACCACACATATCAGACGTGATCCATCAGGGTTAAACAGCCAATTCATCACCAGGAACATCCAAAGCCTCCATCCTGGTGTTTGTGATAAGAGTGTGACCTTCAAACTGCACGATCGTGGGTTAATTACTTGACACTCGTGTGTCATTAGCATAACATGACCAAAATGTACAAATTAGACTTTATTTATTAATCTAGTGTGACTCTGAGCAGCTGAGTCTGTAAACTGGTAGAGGTGCATTGTCTGTGATGCCTGACAGTAACTAGATGCTGCGTGTTTGTGTTCAGCTTCATAACGGCCTTTGTCACAATTAAAAGTGCTTCTCTTAATGAGGAAAAACACTTTTCTCAACATTTTTCCTGTAAAAACAGAAACAACTTCAAGATTAAATGGACTCGTATTCATACTACCTGAGCTGCATTCAGCCATAGCGCTTTATTCTGAGATCCACACAATGAAGAATAATGAAAGGCAGGGTTTCCTAGAGAGGCAAATGATGACTGTACAGAAATATGCAGCCTCTAAATATTGTTGTGAGATTTTGCCTTCCTTTCGGCGCTTTTAAAGAATAAATAGGATCCATTTCTGTCATCTTAGCGTGCGAGTCCCCGTGCCAGGAAGTGAGTAAACACCTTTCCCACAATGTTGAGCTGTTCCTTTACTTTTTTCACTTTCATTTGCCAACATTAGCTGTGAAAAAAAAAAACACCTTAGCCCTTAACAGCTTAAAAGGAAGGGAGTGTGTGTGTGTGTGTGGGGGGGCTGTTGTCTGCATTACTGACAGTGACTTAGCAGACAACCATCGTGTCGCTCTGTAATTCAGCACTATTAGCAGCTGGAACCCGGGAACAGTAATCCTTTTATGTGCCTGTGCCGTTCGCTCATGCAAGTAGAGCAGGAAACTCTTCAGTCAAAAAAACAAAACAAATACAGGTGCTTGACTTCATCTAACTGTTGTATTTACCTGAAGTCTTTTCCATCCCCGCAGCCCTACGTGATGTCCTTATTTGATACTTTTAGAGTCCAAAAGTACCAAAAACCCCAGTGTGTTCATTATTGAAGTAGACTTGACTGCACGCTGTTGTTTTTCAGCAGCTTTGGCGCATGCAGTGCAGATGTTGAACCTCAGAGCAGGCTTGCAAACGTCATTGCTGCACGCGTTCGCAGTATTTTTGGCAAAGGCCGTGCAAGTTCATCAGAAAATGGAAAAGTTGTTTCTGAAAGTCGCTCATTGGAGGAAAAAAGTATTCTCCATTAGCATTACAGGACTACCGCCGCCACCGCATGGTCACAAGAAAATGCACTGCCCTTCAAATCTACTTTGACTTACTGTTCTGAAACTTCCTTCGTTTGAGTTTTATTTATTATGTTTTAAGCCAGTAAAGACCAGGGACTTGGTGCCATGATAATTCTCTTACAGTGCTATTGTGTGAAATTATAATCACTTGTTATGGAATAATTTTTATAGTCTTTTTTTCACACCAGACTTTTTTTTTTTTTTTTGTATTTGTACAGTGGCGTGGTGATACTGATACGTTGCCATGAATTATTGTAACCAATAAAAAGCTTTTAACCAAGAAAACATGGATGGTCTTTGCAAACAAATACACAGCGCACACTCACGCAAACTTTCCCGCCCATATAACTGTGAAACACATCTACACACAAAGTCAGTCAGTGAGGTAGTTTGTTGAGCTCAAAATGCTCTTTTTAACTATTATGTAAAGCACATACGAGTCATTTGATCGTTATTTACTTAGAAGTTAAAACAACGCGCAGGTGCCTTCGTCAGGAGTTGCTGTGGAGACTCGTAGCAAATGTCTTGCTAACAAGTGAATCAAGTCATCAAGCTATAAACCACTAATATAAAATGAGTCTGTATTCTTAGGGAACTGCAGACATACTCTGAGAACTTCCTGCACAGTTCATATGCCAAGCTGTTTTTTGTTTGCTTTTATGGCTCTAGTCACACCAAACCAGCCTCCTAATTCAGTGACAGATTACAAGTACCGTATTTCCCGGACTACAAAGCGCACCTAAATATTAGCCGCACAAGCTAAAATCAGGGGAAAATCCTGTTTTGCACATACATTAGCCGCACCTGACCAAAAGCCGCAGGTGTTTCAATGTTGACTTATCATATGTAAGAGAATATGCACAAAGGGAATTGTCAGGAAAGAGACGGCTGTTTGGAGACATCACTTTTATTAATATTTTGAAAAACAAGTTATGGGTACATATTTGCACATGTAGTACATTACAGTAGCCTACAGCACACCAGAAAAATAGATTCGGACTACCTTTTAGGCTCAGGTGCAGTGACACAGCTTTAACAAGAAGAAAAGTCAGTCATTCACCACCATCTTCCTGCGCACTAAAACCACCAAAGTCCTCTTCTCCAGTGTCGGATACAAACAGGCTCAGGATGGCTTCGTCATCCACTCTTCTTCTCTCCTTCGTTGTCACTTTCAAAACCAAAGAAATCCTCGTTGTCAGAGTCAGAGTCGAACACCCTCAGAAGGGCCGTGGCGGTGTCCTCCTCTCCATCATGCAGCAGTCCAGCCCTTCAAAATCCGTTGGTGATCGTGGATGTTTTCACACTTTTCCACGCTGTCAGAATCCACCGGTGGAGTTGGGCATAACTTGCTTTTTGGGCATAACTTGCAAGTTTATCGCCGCTCATCATCCACGACTCCCGCTGAACGCGTACCGCTACTTTGAAGTTTGTTTTTCGCGCTACTTCGTACGGCACTACGTTGCCTGGCGGACGGACATGTGACTAACATACCACTCTTGAACCCCGATCCTTCCGCCAGGCAACGTAGTGCCGTACAACAGCGGAACACACAAAACAAATCGTCTTACGATATGACAAAAATCACGGACAATCCATAGAAAAGCCGCACCTGACTAAAAGCCGCAGGGTTCAAAGCTTGTGCAAAAAGTAGCGGCTTATAGCCCGACATTTACGGTAGTTGTGGTAACCAAATCGCTGGTTGGAAGCAATGTGTATCCTAATAACAGCACTGCATTCACTCTCAGATTTGCTAAGGCTTGCAAATATTTGCTAATTCCCAAATGCGGCCGAATGCCAAAGCATATCCGAGTCACTCTGTGCAACATGTCTGCAGTGGCTCAGTACAACAGCGGACTCCACTAAACTGGCTGTTTTCTGGTTATGCTCCTACATAAAACCTCGGGTGCAGCAACTACATCACTATCAGTGGAGGAATTCCTCTTTCAAATTGATGTAGGTCTGGCTGGAGATTTCTGTGCATGTAGACAGCCACAGGTTGGGCTTTTGATTTTTGCTGTTCATTTTACAGTCAGTAGTCATTATCAGCAGCAGACGGCATGTTTTTCTCGACTTCACGCCATTCAATCGTAAACTAGCAGCAGAGTGACTCTAATTTATTGCAATATTGAACACATTTGACCTTTTTTCTGTAAGTGTCCAAAAAGAAACACACAAAAATCTCGTTTTAGATCGTTGCAGTTTTAATGCAATTTGGAAAATCTACACATACTTCAGGACACATTTGAGGAAAAAAAGTTTACAAAGTGCACACTGGTGTAGTCATCATCAGGTAATGGGTATAAATAAAATAGGGTATTATAAAATATATATATGAATATTTTGAAAGCTTTTGTTCTATACAGTTTGGAGTATTAGAAAATAGCAGACAAGGCTTCAGCTTTTCAATCGTACTCAAACGATTGAGTGAATTTACTGAGCTTCCTGTTTTCTTTCATTATTAAATTAATTTGTTTTTCACACAATGTAGATGTGACCAAACAGATGCACGTGCAGTCGTACTGATTTGCTCCATAGAGGTTACTGAAATATTCACAGTCAGAAGCACATTAGTGTCCAAATACAGCACCCGACCGGTGGTGTGCACGCCGACCAGGATAACCGTGACCCGTGGAGCATATCTGCACCACAGGATTCAGGTGTGTTCACTGAGCCTGACATACAGCAGACCCTGTTGTGTCTGGGCCTTTGCACGTCTCTCTGCTAATCATGAAGAATCGTCTTTTTTTTTTTTTTTTTTAGATTAACAGTCAAATCTACAAAATCACAAAAAGAAGGGAAAAAATTACAAGTGGCTATTCAGATTAAACTGTTCCCGGGGTACCAACACAATTATAAATGAATAATTGAGAAGCTGATTATCAAAACATCGGCGCATAAACCTCGGCTGTAGTTTGCGCAATCTTGCAGTGACGTGGCACCGAACTGAGGAATGACTGGCTCCGTGAGAGCTGAACTGTGGAGCGATGAAGAACAGGATCTTCACTGCTCAGGCTGCAAATACTGCTTGGTGAACTCCTCCAGCTGTTTCTCCAGGTCAGTGGCTTTATGTCTGCACACATCGTGTATAAAAAGAAATACTTGACTTATTACCTTCTTGGGTTGAGATAACATTTTGTGATATCTGTCATGTAGAACTCAACTACACGTTTCCAATTACTGTTATCATTCATTTGATCTGAGACGTTAACGTTCCCCACATTGGTTCCTGATAAATTCCCAGACAGACACTTTACTTTTCCCGTTATTCCCGATAAGAGAGGGAGCTGGACTGACCGCAGGCTCTTGGAGCGGCTCTGGATGCTCTCCAGCTGATCGATCTTCGCTGTCAGTTGACGGATTTCTGCCTCCAGCTCTTTCTGCGTCTGGTCCACCTGCTGACAGAGCCTAGCAAAGGTGGTTGCCATCTCCCTGGTAACACAGAGGGCACAGTGTGGCACTGCTTATTTATTTAGCTCTGTTACAGAGGGCGGGGCTGAGCTGTGTAGGTTTAAATTAGGAAAGGAGGCAGGAGGAGGGAAGCAAAAACCATGAGGCTATAACCTGTTCATGCACACAGAAGAGCAAGTGGCAGAAATGATTTTTAGATGGTTCACAGTGCACACCGTCAGCTCACTGGATAGACAGATGATATGAAAGGCAGCACACTTACTGTTGGACTTGTTTGCTACAGTTTGCACTCGTAAGGCTGACCATGAGCTGCATTTTATCGGATGCATAGTCCACAAACTGCCGCTTCAGAGCACGCTCCTTTGCCTTCGTGGTCCAAGTGAGTCTCTCGTATAGGTACAGCAGGCCATAGAGAGAGGCTGACAGGGCGATCAGCCTCCAGCCAACGGTTCTCCAAACCTGAGAGAGAGTAGGCAGGTGAAGCATGCTTATTTTGCTGTTTCAGTGGTGGAAGCTTAGATTAAACATGTCGAGTTCAGCACCGTGTATTTGCAAATACTACTCTTCTCTCTATAGGTTTACAAAGACTGTCGTCTAAACAATCCTTTTGAGCTACAATGGAACAAATATCAACCATTTTTAACAGGAAAATGTTAAACAGGCTAAAATGCACATCACAAAGATGGGAGTACATGGGACATGTTAGTTCAGTGGTGGAAAACATAAGGCCTGAATTTCGTTGGACACACAGTTTTGGACATTTAGCTGAATTTTACATTACTTTTGATTTCTGAATATTGGAACGCCCTGGTCCATAACAAAGCTCAGGGAGTGCAACAAATAAAAACTCAATGTCAAGACAGTTTCTTACAGTTAAATATGTCCAATCAGAGTTCATATTGTTCGACTGTCCACTATTAACTGAGAGGTTAAAATGAGACCTGGGTTCTCGGGCTCCTTTTATTAAAACAGGTTCAAACATCTTTGACAGTGAAACCAGTGCTGTGGTTAAGAGCAGCTTCTTCTATTTCTTTCTTCTTTTTATTGTAAATCACTTTTGTTTGAAATGTGCTAGATAAAAAAATGGACTTAGGGTTAGGGTTCCTTACTCACACACCATATTTCATATGTTGGAATTAAAAACGACCTCAAACACAACATACCACTCCTCCAACGACCAGTACGCCCATTGAAGTGCGGGAATTGAGGGAAGCGATAGCTACTATCAGGTCCTCCTGGGTCATGAGGGCTGTCTGCTGGTTGGGCACTGCCACGGTCGTGGGGGGCACAGAGGAGGAGGGTGTTTGGGTCTGAGGCAGTGCTGGGCGAGGTGTCTAAGGAATGACAAGCAGAGTTTTTCAGAATAGGATGTGAAAAAGTCTCATTACAATAATAATTCTTGATTGGTGCGCACCTGAAAGTTCTGGTCCACCAGTCTAAGAGCTCTCTCTGCATTGGCAGATCCCAGAAAGCGGTGGACTAACGCTTTCCAGCCCAGCGAAAACTTAAACTCAATGTCTTCCTGGAAGTCGCTGCAAAGTGTGGCGCAGTTTAGGTCGTAACTCATGTCAAACTTCCTGCTGTTCATCAGCATGGACACCTGGCTCTGGGTTGAAGAGGGAAGCAGAGGGAGCATGCTCTCTGGAAAGGGAGAATCCCAGCATAAAATGAAGAGAAGGCATATTTGGACACTAGGCGGGCAGCCCTTCAAAATGAGGACATTCACATTTGGACACATTTGGAGCTGGTATAACTTTAGGGACCTGCTGGGCTCAAAGTTAAGAACCAAATATGACACGTTTGTGTTGCACTTTTCCTTACAAGGAAAAAGAGAAACCGATTTATAGAACAGCTCCGGAAGTCTTTTCATCAGAGGGCACATTAACACCTTTACAACATCACTGTCACCGAGCACAGCTTGCATGCGTGCATGACAGTGACGCATTTGTCGCATAATGGGGCATGGAATGACGGCATTCAGCGAGGAGGGTATATATAGCAGTGATCAGGGTGTAGCAGACATCAGCCTGAAGGTAAAAATGTTCTGACCAAGTTTAGCAATGCTGCGAATGAGTGACGGAGCGAAAAAATGCTGCCCTGAAGCCATTTTCTAATAAAAAATATCCATTTCTTAAGAGATGAAACCATTTTCAGAAATTGCGTTAACGACTTCAGCTTTTATATTGCAACATTGCAAAGGAGCTCTTATTACTTAACATCCGTGTTACGTGAATTACCTATCATGTAATCCTGGGTGGACTGAACAGAGGCGTTGACAGCATTGGAGCAGCGGAAAGCCAAATTCTTGCCCATCCCCTCCTCCACGTGACCCAGCAGCTCCTGCCAACAGCAACAGGGGTCAGAGGTCAGATGAAAAAAAAAGGATCTTTGCACGCATGGCACTGTCACAGTGTTTATGCAGACTTGGCATCTGTTATTCCACTAAAACTGAAACTGGAACACTGTAGTGCTAAAGCTAGCAGATGCTAACTGCTTTCAGAGGCCTGTCAGATAAAGTTAAACTAAATGTGTGAAGTACACAGTGTAGCAGAGAGAAACTTCAGCAAGTAGTATGTACAGGCAGTTTATCTGCTTGGTGACTGAATGTGTAGAAGACAACTTTAATGAGCATCGATTGTTGACCCTTACAGCCGGCTAAGCAGAACATCATTTTATTGGCTTTTATTTCGTCTGAGGTGTTTTTATGCTGCCTTTACTTACAGACTTGTACATTTTGAGGACCTGAGGTGAGGGGTGGAAGTCACAGTGGAACTCATCAACAATTAAATGAAGGCGACAGATCTCCTCCCCCATGGCGGTGGAAACCTGGATAAAACGCAACATGGGAGCTCAAGTTGATCTAGTCAGTGACACACAATGGAGCTTCCTCTGGTTTCTGTCCAGGCATCAAGAAGTTTTTCCAATTTCAATATCAGCGAAATAAAGAAGAAAAAAAACAATTACAGTTTTATTTTTGCATATAGAGGTAATTAAGTTACTTTCATTTAAAGGAGAAAGGAAACAAACAAAAGCTCTGTTAATCAGCTTGTCACCTGCTGACTCTGAGAAAGTGATCCATGCGTTTATTTCATCCAGGCTTGACGACTGTAATAGTCTTTATTTCGGTACCAGCCAGGCTCTGCTCTTCAGCTAGTTCAGGATGCTGCAGTCCGACTCCTGACAGGCGCTCGTAAACATGACCATATCTCTCCAGGTTCGTTTGCACTGGCTTCCAGTGCATTGTAGAATAGATGTTATTGCTTGTTTTTAAGTCTCTAAATGGATTAGCTCTGTCATACCTCTCTGACCTTTTAACTAAAAATACTGCAAACAGATCTCTCAGGTCAGCTGATAAGTTGCTTCTGATTGTCCCTAGCAGCAGGCTACACACAGAGCAGACTTTGGATCAGTCTGCCTCTTCAAATTAGGATCTCTCCAACACTTGACATTTTTAAAGCCTGTCTCAAAACACATTTTTACTCTCTAGCTTTTACTCATGACTGAGTTTGTGTTTTATTCTCTGTGCACGTTTGTTCTACTTGTTACTTTTGTTACTATGTACAGCACTTTGGTCAACATGTGTGGTTTTTAAATGTTGCTTACAAATAAATTGATTGATTGATATAATATTTGCTATTTGCTGACCTACTGGCATTTATAACATCTGATAAATTTATCAGCTGATCTAAAGAAGAGACAGATGAAACACCCTTCAATCAGGTGTTGATTATGCATAATTTGGCCACCAGAGGGCACCCTGCCATCTGCTGTTGGCAACGTGTTTGCTAATAAAAGCAGACAGCGTGACCAAGTTCATAAATAAACGAGAAATCTGTTTTATAAGCAGAAAAAAACCCTCTTAGCTGATATAGAGTAATATCTGGCTCCTTAAAAACTATGATCAGATGAAACACCTAAGTGATCAGCAGACAATTAGCACTGCATGTGTTGGTGTAATCACAAAGTAAATATCTGAGGTTGGAGATCCTTCAGGGCAGAAAAAAATCCATTTCTCCTTTTGTCAGTGTTACCTTGGACTCCACGTCCTCACTGATCGCCTTGATCTTCTTTTTAATTTCATCGACTAGCAGGTTGAGTTGATTCTTGACAAACTCCAGCCGATCCATCTGATACTCTCTGTCCTCCAGTGCCGCCACCCTGAAGACCCCACCCCCCAAACAAGAAATGCTGTCACACATGCAAACTAGCAGGTAAATAACTTGACAGTAAAACGTTGATTAAACCTGCACAGCAGAAGGAAGCAAAAATAACGTGTTGACAACTCAAATGATCACATAATTTTTCAGCATGCTGATGTTTTATCTCTAGAAACCCTTCAGCTGGAGGAAGATCAGACATGATAAGTAAAGAAAACGTAGTGGGCGCTCACCTCTTCTCCGCGGCCTCGATGTGGATGGCATCCATTATGCTCTTGACTTGTTCTGTGATCTGCTTGGCCCTGATAGTGTGCTGCTCAAACTTTGTTTTCACTGCTGACTGCGAGATACACTCCTGCGAGGCCATAACACACAAGTTACTGTGACATTTACTGTGGCTGCTACTGGACGCCGTGCGGGAACTTGCACGCCACCAGGGACGAATGTAGGACAAGATAAACACCTGCTACGTTTGACTTAAAAGAAGAAGAAAAGAAATGGAAACACAGATGTGGAAACGACAGCAGCAGAGTGCGTATCTTGTGTCACGCAGCCCACATTTGGTCACAGTAGTGTGTTGGTGATCTCACAACAAAATTAAGAAATAAAAATCAACATATTAAGTGAATTTAAACACAAACGCAACAGAATGAAGGAGGAAGTACAACATAGATAAGTAGGAATTTTATGTCATGTTGGGATTTAAAGTAGCTGTTCTTCATTTTAAGTTAAGTAAAGAGTATCGCGATGACTTACTGGAAACAGATTCCTGACCCTGACAGAAGCAGCTCTCTAACGATATAGTAAATCTACTTCATCAGAACTGTGCTTTCTTTGTTTTTCTCACAGAGCACTTTTTGTTTCCCCTTTTCCAGCTGTATGATGATTTGTCTGATATGCTCTCTTCCAAACAATTCCTCCTTTATTGGGCTATTTCAGGTGTAAAGGAGGAGAAGTGTATGCTAACTTGCTAACTGCCTACTTTAACATTTTCCTATGTTGGATGTAATCTGATGGTCCAGCATCCATCACTGACAACCCCAACAGCCAGACCAAGCTGCCAGTGAAGCCAAATGTCTCTTATTCTATGTGCTTTTATTCCCAGGCTCTATACAGTAAAATACAACAAAAACCAAAATACCACAATAAGATGCAAAATTTAAAAAAAAAAAAAAAAAAAAGCAGCAATAGAAAACTCAATGAAAAAATGTGGAACAAAACAAACGGCTGCCCTCACCTAAGTGAATCTAGATTTCAGCAATGAAGACGCAGGTTGATGTAAAACAGGCGCAGCGAGTGGACGGCTCTGCGGGAGGCAAAGTCTGAGCAGCTGGCTGCTTCTGTCAGCTGTTACTGCTCGAGGGAAGACTCATGCCGACTCTTGTTTTTTTTTTTTTTAAACATCGAAACACACAGACTACTACTACTTTGAGCTGGCAAAGGAACATCTGAAGATTTATTTATTCCACAAATGTTAGCAGACTTATGCAACAAGCTAAGTTCTGCTTCTTGTAGAGCAGCCACTCTTTTCTTCTCCTGCTCACAATGAATGAGGAAACAATCTCAGTTAGCTTAGCAGTGAGTTCCCTTCTTTCTTCAGCGGTAATTTCTGACGATGCGCTAACTGCAGCTCTCAGCAGGCATCCATGCAACCTAACGTTTCTTTGAATCCTATATTTGTAACGACTGAAACATCCATCCAACACTCAGTTTGTTAGTAAACATTGGAATATACGCTTCAATGTATTCGTTTTCCTAAACGCACACAAACACACCTCAAACCTCCTTTCAAAGCACTGAAACTCCTTCAGTCTCTCCTGGAAGCCCTCAGCAAGAGCGCCACCTGTTGGACAATTTAATCACATTAGAAAGATCATAAAGTTCTGAACATGACTGCAAAAATGCACGCGTACAATACTTTGACTCACATCGGATGTAAACATCTAAACCTCTAATTTAATATTCATTCATAGTTCTGCTTTATATTGATATCAAGGCTTCTGCGTAACACTGGTGAACGCACGTGTATGAAAGCTGGGTAGTACACTTTGTTAGTCCGACCTTCCCTGTATCCTCACCTGTTTCAGGCATGCCTTGTGCACGCTGCATACGGGAATTGAGCACCTCCTTTGCAGAGACAAAGAAAATGTGGTTGGGTGCCTTATCACTGTCCAAAACTTTGAGCTCGTCCACCAAGAAGTTCACACAACGGTCTGTGTGCTGCTTCCTCACCTGAAAAAGAAGACACGCCACCTTCACGTATGAGGTTTTTTACATTATGTATTCTCAAAGTAACAATCTCTTTCATTGGAGGCTGATGACACAGCAATCCCATACTCACGTCCTCCATGTATTCTGGTTCATTTGCTGAGGCGTCCCAGCGATTGTTGAGGATGAAGATGTTCGGCTTTGAAAGACGCTCATTCACTTTGTGGAAAAAGTGCTTTTCCTAGAAGCAAAGAAGTTAAAGGACAGTCTGAGTAGTGCAGAACAGTAAAGACAGGAAGTAATTTCTTTCTTTCCAAAACAAAGCTCCTGCTTGATTTGATGGGGTGCAGACTGCAGGGGTAAAAATCCTCACGGTTTGCACACTTATGCAGAAATGGTAGCTTTATGTTTGCTACTCAGCCATCAAAGTTATTTACATAAATCCTCGATTTATCTACAGAAATCAGAATTGTTGTCTGAAGACCAACAAGGATACCCAATGGATTTACTTTGCCAAATGGATCATCACGGCCTTGCCGTATTGGTCCATTTGATCGACCTTTGTTGTTATTATTTATTTTATTTTCAGTTGTTACAGATGGGACAGACATGACTGAGGGATAGGAAAGGGAGAAAGAAAGATGAAGGAAAAGAAAAACAGAAGGGAAGAGGGACAGTGAGAAAGGGCACTTAAAAAGAGAAAGAAGAAAAAAAATCTCCTGGATCACCTGTTGAGAGAAAAAAGAGAAAACAAGCAAAAAAAACAAAGCAACATACTAAACACAACACCATCACGTTAATCTAGCCAAGTGTAAACAGCAGTAAATACTAAATATTGAATGTTGTTGTGCAGCACATAGGAACGACAGTGCACAATGTGCTTGGAAATACCAATACCAATAGAGGTGTAGTTTGTGTCTATGAACAGTGTACACCTGCGTGCACACCTGTGTGGATCAGCACGCTTGTATTTAAAAGGTTTCCCCATGTAACGGTCTGCTAGAGGATGTAGAGAGCCATAGCCCCATCCCCCAAGGCATGAAGCAGGCATGGAAGAGATCCAGGCCCCAGACATCCAGAAGCCCCAGAGTGCGAGAGTCCAAGGAGGACCACTGGAGTGTGGGAAGAGCTGAGGAGAGCCCCAGATGAGGGGTCACCCAGTAGCCACGGAGCAGAAGCCAGAGGGGGCTGCAGTGGCGTGCCCGCCGGCTCTGCCGGCAGCCAGCTGTGCCAGAGTGAACCAAGCTGCAGGCCCAGAGGCCGGAGGCCCGAGGGCCCCCTTTGCCCCGGAAGAGACCTGACCGACCAACAGGCACCAGGCCCGCCAAGTAGTCACCGGGAGTGAGCTGGTACATACCTGAGTGCCCAGCCCCGGACACCAAGAACCACCAACGCACCGACCCCTGAGAGCATCAGTTACCGGCAGGGAGTGTGGTGAGGGGAGATAGGCCTTTGGAGGACACCATCCACTTAAATGAAAACTTAGAGGCTTATAGAGCAATGACGGGTGACAACGGGCCGACGGACACAGCGACCCTATCATCTAATAGCTATCAATATATGCATTAATATACATTTAAACAAGTAACTGACAAAGAAAGAGCAGATAAAAGATCAGTAACTAACAAGCCTAATAATGGTTTTAATAATGGTTTTGATGACTGACACAAGCATATAGGCAATCTGAAAAAAGCTGACTAGACAGATCAGATAAGATGACAGGTGCTGGCAATACGATGACAAAATTCAGAGCTGAATTACAAGCGGGAACAATGAGGGAATTTCTTTGATCAATCCTTAAGTGAATGGCGCTCACCCATGGAGCTGTTTCGATGATTTAAAACGTTATCCGGCCTTTTCCCCAGCTCGGGTTATTCCCTATCTACGCATGAAAGTGCCGCTGCAACTAATTATTGAAACAGAGTGACACCAGGACAGCAGCCAAACATGAGTTTGATGTGTGTGAGACACTTTACCGTGTTCATGAGTGTAGACTCCGAGTTTGCCACCAGCACAAAAACATCAGCATCCAGGCAAAACTTGTCTATCCAGCTGTCCAGCTCTAACGTGACGTCTGTTCCGGGGCTGGAAGTCAGAAGGGAGGTCAAATACACCAAATGTACGAGATAGGTGGACTTTTCAGATGCGAAGATCTGATCCTGTTACCTGTCTACAAGCACCAGGTCATCTCGCAGCAGAGCACATTTGGTCTTTGGCCAGAAGACACGTACCAGGCAGCCAGCATCCAGGCTTTCATCCATGAGAAGCGCGTGAGCCAGCTGGTTCACGGTCTGCAGACAGGGAGGAAATCCACTGATGTTAGGAATATTTACACAAAAAGTTTATAGTAATGCAAATGAAAATTATAGCACATTTTGCAGCCACCAAAATGTGTTAAAAACCACCGAAGGGTGCTGAATTGTCCCAAGAATCCATGTGTGAGAGAGTGTGTTAACAAAGCACCTTAGGTCTGTATGACTGGAAGAAAAGTGGCTTGTAGTGAAAAGTGCTTTGAGTGCTTGATTCGAGTAGAAGCGCATTATTTATAAATATGAGTAAATTTACCACTTGGAAACCCACCTAGCTTTAATCACTTGAGTTATTAACACGTAAAAACACCGGACTGATTATTAGGAAGGTGAGACGAAGCCGCTCAGCTCCACACAGTAAACAAGACTGTAGGGTCTCCTTTAAATTTCAGACACCTGACACTGCAGTAAACAGCCTACCTTCATGTCACATGTTCTTACATGGCTACAAGTTCAGCCTTTGCCCAGTTCAATTTGCATTCAACTGACTATTTACGTGGCTGTAGCTCACGAGGTAGAGCAAGCCATCGACTACCTGAAAGGTTTGTGGTTCAATCCCTGGCTGCTCCACTCTGCATGCTTGCAGACACATCGGAGTATGAATGTGTGTGAAGTTAGACAGAAAGCACTTACACAGAAATAAGTGCTGGTGTGAAAGCGCCATATAAGAACCAGTCCATTTAGCTACTCAAGTGCTACATTTATCTGCAACTGTGAAAAACTTCAGTCCCATTATTACTGGTGTTTTAATAGCAAACCACAAACAACAAGAATAAGAATGTATAGTATGATAGAAAGAGCGGCAAGCAGTGTGAACAGATGCTCTGATTAACGACCACGGTGGCATTCTGGTGCGTGTGTTCACGTAAACTTTGTCCTCTGTTTCTCTGGAGGGGATCAGCTGCACATAATTACTAGACAGAGCTCGCAAACTTCCAAAAACATTCTGCTGCCTCTGAATGAAACTTACCTTGACACTCTTCTTTTCATCTGAGCCGTCTGTCTTGAGGTAGGCCTTATCGTCATCGGTGCCCTCCACACTCAAGAAGCAGTTGGTGGTGTGGCCAATACCACTTGGCAGCACTCGATCCCTCAGCATGGCATTAATCACTGTGCTTTTACCATTACTGGTCCTGAGATCAACAAACAGATTCTTTACTTACTTATTTAACCTTTATTCACACAGGCGGTCCCACTGACACTCGAGGTCTCATTTGCAAGTGAGACCTGTTGTTGCTCAGTGTGCTCATAATTTTAAAAACTCATAAAGAAATGAAAGTGTTATGTACAAAGTTCCTGTTATTTTCAGCTAGTCCAGCTGCTGTATGGTGCAATTTATTGCCATCTGACTGAATTACTTGAATATAGGACATGCTTGTTTTGCTGTAACACATTAGTTTCACGGTCAGGTAACTACTCGAGGCACGTGACTCATAGTTAAAGAAAATGAAAGTAAAGACACACCTATCCACACAACAGGGAAAAAGAGTGCTTTACATTCCCACGACTGAGAGCGTCACAAAAAAAACCCACTCTGGAAAATACCATTTAAGAATAGCACCGCTTTTGGTAGAACATGTGTAAAGCATCATGGTTATTATAGTTCAACGAAAGTAAACATAAAAAGTAAAACTGGATGTGAAAACACCTGATTACACCGTTTATATTGTAATACCTGTTCTGATCTTCTTAAATCTCACAAACACATCACTGAAGTAAACCGATAACAAAAACTTTTTATTAATAAAATGTCATTAAATAAAAATAAATCTGGTCAACAGGTAGACTAACCTGCCAAAAAAGGCCACTTTCATGTGCCTGCGTGCCAGCACCTCCTTGATGACAGCCAGTTTGTCTCTATATGCCTTAATCTGCTCCTTCTGATCCTGAGTTGCGATGTTCTCCAAAGCTTTATTCCCGCTGATGTCTGTCAGCACAAAAACACAGCATGAAGAAAAGCAAGTGCTGTGCGCCTCCTGCACCAACACTCCTGATTGACAAGAAGTCGGTGTTAGAAGCTCCCAGGCAAACTTCTCTCACCTTCCACAAACTCTGAAGTCTCCTTCACGTAGTGGAGTAGCTGCTCGAACACATCGCTTATCGTCTTCTTGGCCACAACAAAGTGCTTGAGAGGGGAAAACTCGCCCCGGGCCGAGTCTGTCCGTCTGAGTGGAGGCGCCGCAGCCATGCTGGTCAATCTGAAACCGGAGGCGTCAGCAAGGACAAACACACTCGTATCAGCGGGCACGAATAACACCGCAAACACAGTTTGGATCGAGCCGAAACACTTCAGTTGATCTTAATATTACAGTTACATAACTTAAGTATCAAACTGCAGTGGATGCAAGATGGATTGTTTATTAAAAGTGTTTTAGCAAAGTTATCGAACAAGAGTTAGCAGTGACGCCGTGCATCTTCCTACACATTGCTACACACGGTGTTTAGATAGGTAGCTGTACACACATATGTCCGGCTTTTCTCGGTTAGTTATTAGCAGCTGTCACACTTGAAAATCTCTCACGGTGAGTGCTGTCCTGGAGGCTAACCGATTAAGCTAGGTCATGTTACAGGCAGCCGTAAGCTAGCATTAGCCCCGGCGCTACTTTTTTTCCTCACCGCTGTCCAAAGAGAGCCCGCGTCCTCTTCTCATAACACAAATAATATAGATCCGGGTGGACAATGCAGAGATCTCCTTTGCTTACTGGAAGATTTATTGCTGTCAGACTGGCTAGCCCGTGTGTTCACTGTAATGTCACAGCGCCAAGTTAGTTAGAGGAAGAAGTATGCTTCCGAAACAACTTTTCAAAATAAAATGCAGCTTTGACAGAAACACTAGGGCTGAGTATCTCACTGATTTCTAGAATCGATTTGATTCCGATTCCATTCAATTCGATTCGATTTAAATCTGGGAAATTTTGCCTCAGACATATTATAATTCAGATCAGTACATTTACATATTTTCCTATCTATAAAAAGGAAGCTGACACTTTCCAGACTTTATCAAAGGTGTGAGCATCACAGCAGATGCCTTTGTGTCAAAGTAGCTGAAGATAAAACACAGAAAAACATAAAGGTGATTTTACTGGCCTGGGATTTTATAAAAATATTCTGCAGTACATCAAAAACAAAAGAAAACCATTAATCAACATATGAACATTACCTCTGAAGTTAAACAGCGGCCGACGGCGCTGTAAACAACGGTAGACTTGTGCGTAACAAGCAAGCGAATAATGCAGAAAACAGATTTTTAGACGGGAAACTGTTGTTGAAGTATACTGAGAGAGAGAGAAAGAAAGAGAGATGTGCATCAAGTGTGGTGGAAGCAAAACAGCAAAAGTCAGAGGGAATTCATGACGATGTTTATATGAAGCATAGTTTGGATCTTCTTTTGCTGCTGGTTTGGTCAATAATGTTTGGAGAGAGATAAAACTAACAGCTTTAGAATCACAGCAAAAGGGCGTAAACGCAAAGCGCAGACCCGCAGAAACTTCGGAATCAGCGAGCTGTCGGCTTTCAGCCCCGACCGTGTCCATGCCGTCATGTGAGAGAAAGGCAACATCTCACTGATTCTGATCCGTCGGCGGGTCCGAGCTTTGTGTTTACATCTTTGTGCAGAATCTGTGTTCCTGCTCTCATTTACTGTTTTAGCTGTTTGGGGGTTCTTGAAAGTTTGTGAGGTTTAACCTGAGATTCTGGCGTTTCGGGCAAAATAAATTAATATAAAAAAATCGATTCAGGATTTTAATGAATCGATATCACGTTGCAGCACGGTGGCACGGTGGTTAGCACTGTTGCCGCACAGCAAGAAGGTCCTGAGTTCAATTCCACCATCAGGCCGGGGTCTTTCTGTGTGGAGTTTGCATGTTCTCCCCGTGTTTGCGTGGGTTCTCTCCGGGTACTCCGGCTTCCTCCCACCGTCCAAAGACATGCAGCTTGTGGGGATAGGTTAATTGATTAATCCAAATGAAAAAAATAAGCACCATACCCGGTAAACCTGTTATTTAAACTAAAATCAAATTTAAAACGAAACCAAAGGTAAAAACCTTTGAAAAATGAAAATAGACAGCAACTCAACCCAGGTTGATGTTTGTGCCCTATCCCAGTTTGATAGAGGTTACACACCATTTTTAGAATACATACAGTGCTGTGAACAAGTATTTGCCCTTTCTGTTTTCTTTTTCTTCTGTGTGTGTCTATTTGTCACACTTTCAGATCTTTTTCAGATTATCAAACAAATTTTAGCATTAGACAAAGATAACCAGAGTAAATACAAAATGCACTTTTTAGATCATGATCAAGAGTGGGAAAAAAAAGCTATCCACGCTTGGCTCTATGTGAAAAAGGTCATTTGAAACCTGTGCCAGTCTTGGCAGCAAGACCTATAATCAAGCAATCATTTTGGTAATTGGCAATGAGTCTTTCACATCAGTGTGGAGAAATTTTTGCCTACCTTCTTTGCAAAACATTTTTAAATCAGCCAAATTCAGGGAACGAACGGGGCGGACATACTTTGTACTGATTATCTGGTAGGATCACTGACTTCCTGACGGAAGTTGTCCAAGTCCTGAGGCTGAAAGAAGCTCACTCCCGACCATCAGCACCGGCTCCCCTCAGGGCTGTGTTCTTTCTCCTCTGCTCTTCTCCCTGTACACCAACTGCTGCACCTCCACCCACCAGTCTGTCAAGCTAATCAAGTTTGCAGATGACACCACCGTTATTGGGCTCATCTCGGACGGGGATGAGTCTGCCTACAGGAGGGAGGTTGAACGTCTGGTGTCCTGGTGCTGAATGCCCAGAAGACAGTGGAGATTATTGTGGACTTCAGGAAGCACACAGCCCCACTCCCCCCCATCATCCTGACTGACACCCCCATCACCTCTGTGGACTCATTCCGCTTCCTGGGTACCACCATCACCCAGGACCTGAAGTGGGAGCCCACCATCACCTCCGTCATCAAGAAAGCCCAGCAGAGGATGTACTTCCTGAGGCAGCTGAAGAAATTCAACCTGCCAACACGGACGATGATGCAGTTCTACACTGCAATCATCGAGTCCATCCTCACCTCCTCCATCACCGTGTGGTACGCTGGAGCCACTATCAGGGACAAACAGAGACTGCAGCGTGTTGTGCGCTCTGCTGAGAAGGTGATTGGCTGCAGACTCCCATCTCTGCAGGACCTGTACACCTCCAGGACACTGCGGCGTGCAGCTCGGATCTCAGCTGACCCTTCTCACCCTGGACACAGTCTGTTTGACCTGCTCCCCTCAGGCAGGAGGCTCCGGTCCATTCGCACCAGAACCTCTCGCCATAAGAACAGTTTCTTCCCCTCTGCTGTTGGACACATGAACAATAACCGTATGACTGTTCCCACCACTAACACATGACCCTACGCTGTGTCACTGCATCATTCCATGTTTGGCACTGATCACCACCTGCACTCATGTATACAGTATATCTTTCTACGTAGCACTCTTAATTCTTATTCTCATGTATATATCTCATGTATATCTCATGCACATATCTTTCTACGTAGCACTTTTAATTCTTATTACTACTTTTATTTTTTCATGTCTATTTAAGTGCTATTTATGACACTATGTTTGCACTGAAGCACCGCAGCAATTTCCTAATGTTGTAAACCTGCTCAACATTTGGCAATAAACCCCTTTCTGATTCTGATTCTGATTCTGATGTTCCTTTATGGAAAAGCTTCAGCTTTTGTCTCATCAATCCACAGAATAGTTTCCTAAAACTCTTGAGGATCGTCAAGATGTTTTTTTGGCAAATTTTGGCAGTCAAGCCTTTATGTTCCTTTTGGTCAGCAGTGGTTTCCTCTTTAGAGCTCTCTCATGGATGCCATTTTTCCAGTCTCTTTCTTATTGTTGAATCATGAAATCTGACCTTAACTAGGGCAAGTGAGGCCTGCAGGTCTTTAGATGTTCTGGGTTCTTTTTGTGACCTTTTGAATAAGTCGTTACTGTCCTCTTGCAATTTTGGTCGGGAAGGTTCGTCACTATCCCAGGTTTTCTCACTGTTGTTCACTGGAGTCTTTAGAAAAGCTGTAGAAATGACCTTAACCCTTCCAGACTGATAGATGTCAATGACTTTGTTTCTCATCTGTTGAGTTTCTTTAGACCATGGCATGATGTGCTGATTTTTGAGGTCTTCTTGCCAGCTTCACTTTGTCAGACAGGTTCTGTTTTATTGATTTTTTGATTCATTATATCCGGCAGTAATCAGGCCTGAGTGTGAATAGTGACATTAAATTCAGCTTTCCAAAGAAACACACAAAAAAGTGGTTAATCACAGTTAATTTACGATGTACAAAAGTATAAGTTAACGACTTTTTTACAGTACTGTATACAGCCAAACTGGTAATCTCAGCAGCAGTTTGGTTACTAAAGTAAAGATTCAAGAGCTTTATTGTCAATACAGTAGTATACACAGTATACAGTGTACCGCAATGCTGTTTCACCCTAAGCCCCCCATGGTGCATTTATACATATATAAAGGATATATCTCCAAGAGATATAAAACTAGGAATTACAAATAAATAATAAAATTAAGGGATAAAAAGGTACTAATGGTAACTATACAATTCTATACAATACTATAATGGTAACTATAAAATATTAACTGTACGATAAACAAAGATAAACAAAGACAGGACAGAGACAATACAAAGTGGAATGTGCAGTAGGTATTGAATACCAGTTTCAAGTTATTGTCAGGATATTAACGAGACAAGACAAAGACGTGCAAAATGTGCAAATATAATATAATTTCGGTGTGTGTTCAGAACTCTGTGACTGAGTGTGCAAAGCATACTGGTCCCAGGACCAGTTTGTAGTGGATTTGTGGTAGTATTTGTTGTTTTTCAGAATCAGAATCAGAAAGGGTTTTATTGCCAGATGTTGAGCAGGTTTACAACATTAGGAAATTGCTGCGGTGCTTCAGTGCAACATACTGTCATAAAAATATAAAAATAAGAATAAGAATTAAAAGTGCTAAGTGGATAGATATATACAGTGGGGCAAAAAAGTATTTAGTCAGCCACCAATTGTGCAAGTTCCCCCACTTAAAATGATGACAGAGGTCAGTAATTTGCACCAGAGGTACACTTCAACTGTGAGAGACAGAATGTGAAAAAAAATCCATGAATTCACATGGTAGGATTTGTAAAGAATTTATTCGTAAATTAGGGTGGAAAATAAGTATTTGGTCACCTCAAACAAGGAAAATCTCTGGCTCTCACAGACCTGTAACGTCTTCTGTAAGAAGCTTTTCTGTCCCCCACTCGTTACCTGTATGAATGGCACCTGTTTGAACTCATCATCTGTATAAAAGACACCTGTCCACAGCCTCAAACAGTCAGACTCCAAACTCCGCCATGGCCAAGACCAAAGAGCTTTCGAAGGACACCAGGAAAAGTATTGTAGACCTGCACCAGACTGGGAAGAGTGAATCTACAATAGGCAAGCAGCTTGGTGTGAAAAAATCAACTGTGGGAGCAATCATCAGAAAATGGAAGACATACAAGACCACTGATAATCTCCCTCGATCTGGGGCTCCACGCAAGATCTCATCCCGTGGGGTCAAAATGATCATGAGAACGGTGAGCAAAGATCCCAGAACCACACGGGGGGACCTGGTGAATGACCTGCAGAGAGCTGGGACCAAAGTAACAAAGGTCACCATCAGTAACACACTACAACGGCAGGGAATCAAATCCCGCAGTGCCAGACGTGTTCCGCTGCTGAAGCCAGTGCATGTCCAGGCCCGTCTGAAGTTTGCCAGAGAGCACATGGATGATACCG
>NW_024582494.1:27427-36911 GCF_018398535.1 Haplochromis burtoni | reverse complement strand
AATGTGAAGGCAAACAGTTTCCGTTATAAAATAGGGAGCCAGCAATTAAAATACACAGCTGGTTGAGTACAGAAGAGAAATATAAACACTCTTAGCTGATTATTATATGAATAATAAAACCTTTAAAAGCAAAAATACTCTGACAGGGATTAATAAAGTATTCTGATTCTGATTCTAAGAAAGTGAAGATGTTGTTGGGCTTTCCTCATGATGGTGGTTGTGTTCAGGTTCCAGGAGAGGTCAGCTGATACAGTATGTGCACACCCAGGAACTTCACACTGATGACCATCTCAACGGCAGGTCCGTTGATGTGCAGTGGGGTGTGGGCCATTGAGCTCTTCCTGAAGTTAACAACCATCTCTTTAGTCTTCTGAACATTTAGAGACAGGTTGTTATTCTGACACCAGTCCACCAGGTGTTGTACCTAAACTCCACGATGTAAGATATTTTGTGCATCTGTCAGTTTCCAGGAACAGTGATCAGACAGAGTTAATCTGAAACCAGCTATATATGTGCAAACAGCTCCTTCTGAATGGGACAAAAGCAGGTAGGAAATGCCTGTGTGTGTGTGTTTATATGTGTGTGTCACTTTGACAGCTGGGACAAACTGCTATCAGTCAGCACAGCGGACAGTGAAATACCTCCACCAGAACCTCCAGCCTCTCGTTTTGTTTTGAGATATTCAAAATCTGCTCATCCTCTCAGGAACCCGTGTTCGAACCTCTTTTTTTCTCTTCTCTTGAATTTCTTTATGGTTTTGTGTGAATTTATGATGGGGAATTAAAATGGTGAGGAAGAAAAAGTTGCTGGTGTTTGAGTAAGTACTACTCTTGGACGCCTTTTCTCTTTAAAATGTTTGCTCATTGTTGCCTATTTGGTCTGTAACCTCGATTTAGTTATTACAATATACTTCTGTCACATGACTTTATACATGTATGTTTCTGTATTTGTGGCAGCTCTCAGATGCTGATGCGGTTTTGATTTGGTGAATAATGTATGGACACTTATTTTCAACGTGTCTTGGGCACCATACATTAATAATGAGATGGATATAGCAGCTGCTCTCCCAGGCAGATATTGATTTCATGCCATCCAAGTGAAATTTTATTCAACATTAAACTCTGACCTTGGGAAATATTCACACTGTAATCATTATCGTCCAGGAAAGAAAAATAAGAGAGAGAGGGAATTAAAGACATGAAATGACAGGTGAAATATTTTTTTCCTGTGTGAAATAACCTGTGCTCAAACTATTTTCTGTCAGCTTCCCTTTTGTGCTGCTGCTATTGTGGCAGCACAGGTGAAACAAGAGCTCATGTGCGTATTGTCTGTGCGAGCTGGTGTGTATTGTGCGTGCGTGTATGTATGGGTGACCTTTACATTGTGTTTTATCTAGCATTTTCTTGCTCTGGGAATTTTGTTATTTTCCCTTTCGAATCTTATCAGACTAGGAAAGGAAAGTGGAATTTCTCCATCTATTGGTGTAAAAGCAGTTTTTATTTATCAGCTGAATTGAAAGGATTTTCTCTCTGTTCTTCCTCTCTTCTTAGAATTTGTGGAAGCATGATGTGGGATGGATAAACAACTACAAAACTCTAATGTAAGTTTGCTGGATAATGTGCGTTAGCCATGTGTGTTTTGGGGATTGAATGACAGCAGAGAGGGATACACATAGCAGCAGTTTTCCTTATCAGTAATAATTATATAATCTGTAATCATGTAGCAGCGATAAGATTTCTCAAATCTAGTGAGAAAGGCTTCACATTTTGCAAGTGTGTTACAGATTTCACATTTTCTAAAATGACAAATATTCTATCAACTAAATATTTCTGTTATTTTTGTTATTTAAATGTCCTTTTAAGCATGTATGTCTCTCTGTGGCTCTCTGTGTAGATGGCCTCTAATGAGCTGGACCTTCCTGCCCTCTCCGGTGACCCCCAGCCTGGTGACCTCATTGAGATTTTCAGACCAGCCTATCAGCATTGGGCTCTCTACCTGGGAGATGGTTACATCATCAACTTAACTCCTGTTGGTCAGTAAAAGAGTTTCTAACGTAAAATTTGCGGCTATCCTCACAAATCTGACATAAACCTGTCATTCTTTAGACTGAGGTTAAAAGGCTCACATTACAAACTACATCCTGATGCTTAATTAAATTAGAGAATAGTTCTCTCTTGGCTCTTGACGGAGGTGGTCGCATTCTTCTCCCTCTCCCTTATCTTTCCTGCTTGGCTTCTCATGTCTTTTGTATAGTCTTGCTTTCTAACCCTCAAAGAGTTTCTCAGTCTTGTTCTCTAAAACCGAAAGAATTATGGATTTGATCAACTGGTCCCGTAGCGGAATTGACACCTTCCTGGGCTTGGGAGAGCCCGATTGTCCTGCGGAGACATTTGCTGCCGGATACTCGATGGTCGGTTGCATCGTGTGTCTGGCGACACTCTCAATGGAGGACAATGAACGACATCTACCAATTCGGAACCACGATAACAGAGTTCTGGCTGATTGGAGCTGGCTCAGACCTGGCTTATCGAAGTACAAGAAGCGGCTACAGCTGTTCAAAATCCCACAAGGCTGGCTGACGTGATAGACGATGGGCAGGGCTGTGAGTACTCAGACTGTGTATTGAACTCAATATGGATACGATCTTGGAGAAGAACAACGGGAATTGAGAGAATTGGTGACCAGTGACGGACATTAGACCAATTGTAAAATTGGATGCAGTTGTTCTCACTAAACCTAAACATTCACCATCTTCACTCATACGGCCATCCCACTGGCACCAGCTGAAGGCCTGCCAAGGTTGAAGCTGACTGGAACAACAACCTTCCTTCAAGGCCATCCGCGCTGATTGAAGATTGTTGACTTTTGCATAACCGGGTGAAGGGACACTTTCTCTCGGTTGAACATGGAACACGCACACACACGCATGTACACTGACACAGACCTACACTCACCCCCCACCACCTCCAAACGCCTTTGAAGCTCATGTCTTTATGTTGTGAGATGTGATGATTTATGTGCTGAGGTGTTTTTTTCTGTTCTCAAACTGATCTTCCTGTTGGAGCTCAGTCTGGGGAGAGTTACTTTTTCTCCTCGTCTTTCCTCATGTTGTGCATTTTCCATTGTTATACCTCTCTGACCTGTCTTCCCCATGTGATGTTTGTCTAATGTATGTATGGTCGGAGGGTAAGATGGCGCTGGCAAAGGTCGGCAGCCTTAACCCAATTTCCTTCGGGGTCAACCTTCAGGATCAATAAAGTTTTATTGAATTGAATTGAATTGAATTCAAATTAATTTTAGCTTTGTTTATTTCACTAAGGTCTGGGCACTTCATAACTTCTGAGATGTCGTTTATCAAATAATTGAAGGAAGAGTGAAAGGAGGTTAAAAATTAATACAATACAACTTTGTTGACCTGTTAAACTGAAATACCCACTCTGACGCCACTGTGCAGTGACTAGTAACATGTAACATGTACAGTAACATGTAAACAAATTCAGGTATGAAAATACTGATAAATCACTGATTTGTGCATGAAATGTTTGTATCCATAAATCATGCACACATTTTTGTGTATGCACTGTTAGTAAGTGAGGGCCATTGTTCCAGATGCAGCTTTGCAAACCTAAACTCTCCTGTCGTGCTCATTTTTAGAGAAAAGAGGCTTTATCTTGGCAAACTATTCATACTGGTTCAGTATTTTTCTAGCTGTCATGAATTTTAACATTCAACATGCAGACTGAAGCCTTTAGTCTGAGATGTAGCTCTTGGGTCATCGTGGGGCTATGATGTGCACTCCTGGGAATATTGTAGGATTGTGTTTACACACGTCTGAATGCTCCAGGCCAGCAAACTGCAGAAACTTTATAGAGGTGCTCACACTTTTTGATGATTATGTGCATTTTCCAGGGAAAGAGAGAGGATGTTCTTACTTTTTCACAAATACACCCAGAGTCCTGTAAAAATGTCCTTTTTCATAGTGAACTGCATTCACTGTGAAACGGGCTGGGATAACATATCACAATTTTCACCCCCTTTTAACCAAAACTTGTTTTTACCCTTTTTTGACAAGCGTGTGGCCCCTGTTATCTGCAGATGTTGGCATCCCCTGCCCCTGTTTCATACTTGAAAACGTCCCCATTTCTATCCGGTCTTTTAGTCTGATGGCATTAGCTGTTTCTGGGTCCAAACTCCGCTTCAGGTCCCAAAGTCAAATGAACACTGCGGTATAACTGAGCATTACAAACTGTCTAAATTCTTTCATCTTAATAAAATGATCAGCGTTGCTGCTTTACCAGGTGTAACAATTCAGTTTAACATCCAGGCATCCATGAAAACAGAAGTTATGAAATTGAACTGAGTTTGAAGTTAGCAGGAGGTTAGCTCGCTAGTTTCCACCTAAACATGATAGAGTATGTTCTGACTGAGAGATTTAAAAAAAATGAAAACGTACAGCTCAGTTGTTCTCTTGACTGAAGTTTGGTCCATTTACAGCATCCTGTGATTGCATTTGTCTCTAAACATCGGGAACCCTCACGTTAACTTTTATCGAGTGGAAAAAAGGTTAGCATTCATCCTCCAGCTTCACTGTGCTAATGTGTTTATATCTGGTCTTTAAGTCTGGCGTCATTAGCCTTAGCCTACAGAAGAGTCTTTCTTCTCTTCCCTTTGACAATTTAAATCATCTCCTCCTTTCCCACAGATGAGAGCCAGGCAGCCGCCATGTCCAGTGTGAAGTCTGTCTTCAGCAGGAAGGCAGTGGTACGCATGCAGCTACTGAAGGAGGTAGTGGGAAGTGATTCCTACCGTGTCAACAACAAGTATGACCACAACCACACACCCCTCCCTGTCTGTGAAATCATCCAGCGGGCACAAGTCCTCATTGGCCAGGAGGTCTCTTATGACTTGCTGGGGAGCAACTGCGAGCACTTCGTTACCCTTCTTCGTTACGGGGAGGGGGTGTCTGAGCAGGTCTCTCACTGTTTGTTCTGCTTCTGTCTGGTGTGTCACTAAAAGCGACTAATAAATCCAAAACATTGGCCCTGTCATAGTCTCACATTGTCAAACATTTAAAAACATTGACCAAAGTGGCAAATCAGAGTGAACCTTAACATCAGGGATTTATCCATCCTAGGGCTCTACTATACCACTAAAATGAAAACATGATACTTTGTCCCAAAATATAATTCATAATTCTATTTTTCACCCACATATAATCTTATAATTGCTTTAATTATGACCATGTTCTGTATTGAAAACAACGACATCCAAATCTACTTTAAAGCTATGCTTAAGAGCCAAATACATCCTGCCAAAACCTTAATCTTTACACAACAAATCAGCTTTGAATTAAATAATCAGCTCAAAAGAGTTTACGGGAAAAAAAGGTTTACTGTAAATAAATGTGTTGTTGCCTGCTTCCTCTTATAAGTTAGACAAATCTGAGTTACAGACTAATGAGTTAGTCTTGTTAAGTTTGGAATCATGCTGTATTGTAAATATGCAATAAAATCAATCAGCCTCTGCTGCTCCTATTCTAACCCGCAGTCCACGCCCTGCCCCTCCTTCTTGTCTCCACAGGCTTCACGAGCCATTGGGGCCATCAGTTTGGTGACGGCAGCAGCCAGTGCCTTCTCTGTCCTGGGACTGATCAACACACGGTCCAGAAACAGGCCTTTCTGACAGCTGTAGTCTTCACTAAAGTGTTTTCCCTAAATTCATTTGGCTGTGATAAAAAATAACAAAATAAACACTGATAAAGATTTAAAAAATGATGTTATGTTTATTAACAAACCCCATATACTATTACAATATGGCTGCAGTTGTTTGTTGATCCAGTCTTTGTTGTAGGCAGGAGTTGTGAATTATTTGACCAAATTATTTTTTTTAACCCATGGAGCATTAATCATAGTTTGATGGGGTTAGGTTAATTGGTGAATCTAAATTGCCTGTAGGTGTGAATAGTTATCTGTCTCTTTGCGACAGATGGGTGACCTGTCCAGGGTGTACCCCGCTCCTTGCCCTATAGCAGCTGGGATTAGCTCCTAAAGAGATGGATGGACAGAAATGTATCATCACCTTTGTAACTGAAAAACTATAAGCACGCCGGACACCAGTATAGGCCAGAGTAAATACTGTGGATCCCTGTTTTCTGTAATTTCAGCAAACCAAGCATGGTGTGTTATTTTCACTTAATTAATTTTTGATCTGTAAAGAGTGATGCCATTAGATGAAAGCAAATAATGGGTAATGGAGAGTTGTTGAATGAATTAATTACAGTCTTATTTTACGTTGCTCAGACTGCCATGGTAAATGGCCTGTATTTGTATAGCACTTTACTTAGTCCCTAAGGACCCCAAAGCGCTTTACACTACATCCAGTCATCCACCCACAGGTGATGGCAGCTACATTGTAGCCACAGCTGCCCTGGGGCGCACTGACAGAGGTGAGGCTGCCGGACACTGGCGCCCTCTGACCACCACCAGTGGGCAACAGATGAAGTGTCTTTCCCAAGGACACACCGACCGAGACTGTCGGAGTCGGGGCTCGAATCGGCAACCTTCTGATTACAAGACGAACTGCCAACTCTTGAGCCACGATCGCCTGTATGCATGACAAGAACAGTCCTTCTCCCTCGATAGCAATTCATAAACATGAGCTATTTTTGTGTGTCTAGTACTAATCTTGTCCATATAACTGGATATATTTATAGCAGCAACGGCATTAATAATAATAATAATAATAATAATAATAATAATAATAATAATAATAATAATAATAATAATAATAAATTTTATTTAAGATATCGTAGTAATGTGTTGTTAACAGCAGGTGGCGAAACACGCGCGAAACTAACAAACAAATCCGAAGAAGAAGAAGAAGTGTGACGTCGTAATCCTGCGCCGGCACGTGTACACGTGCTGTTTTCATAAGCAGAGGGGTGTTTTGAGTGTGTGACATATCTGTGTGTTAAGGTCCGGCGTAAAAGTAAAGCAGCAAATATGGGGAAGAAACTTAAGGTCGGAAAGACCCGGAAAGATAAATTCTACCACCTGGCCAAAGAAACAGGTAGAGTACCGGAAAACAACACGAGCTCGAGACTGTCGTGATATTAGCATTAGCAGGCTAAAGCTCCGATCGATATAAAGTGTGGGTTGTAGACTGCTGGCAATCTTTTAAATCTCCTTTTTTGTGTAATTTTTAGGTTATCGCTCTCGTTCCTCCTTCAAATTGATCCAGCTTAACCGTAAGTTCCAGTTTCTGCAGAAAGCCCGAGCTCTGGTGGATCTGTGCGCTGCACCTGGAGGGTGGTAAGCATCCCGTCACCAGACATGCCGTCGTGTGTGGTAACAAAAGGAAAAGAAGTAACCCCTCTGGGGGGAAGCTGGCCAGTTGACCACTTTGCAGTCTTTGGTCATTCGCTTCTGTCACATTTGAACGATCACCAAAGGTCTTTGTTATAACAAGTGGCAGCTGAGTCAGGGACAGAGAGAAGAGAAAAGAGCGACCACGTTGACAGAAGTGTTAGAATAGAATAGCCTTTATTGTCATTGTACAGAGTACAACGAAATTGGAGTGCCACTCCCTTGGTGCAAGATAAATAATAAATATAAATGTAAAATATAAAAAGTACAATAAAATAATCGCAAGTACTCAAACAATAGTAAGTATGATATATACAGGATAGCAGCATTAATATAATGACAGTATGGGGGAGAGGGGAGAAAGTAGGGGATGAAAGTCAGGGAAGAGGAGCTAACTGGTGATTGTACAGTTGCAGTTTGTGTAAAGTTGCATTAACTTAGGACCGTGTGCGACCAACCTCGACCTCCTCTCCGGTGAGCACGACTCTGGTTCACTATAATCACAGACTTTCTTTTGCTGTGATTACAAGATAAAATGCACGAGCCTTACAGAAATGACATTACGGTACAATACGTCATGACAGAAGCAAAAACGGATAAATGAGTGATTTGTACTATGCAAAATAATCAAAGTTGAATTCAAAATCTCCTTTTCCAGGTTGCAGGTAGCGTCTAAGTTTATGCCTGTTTCAAGTCTGATTATCGGTGAGTGCAAATTTCTCCAGTGATAAATGGCTCTGTTTCTGTTATGCTTCTAAAGCAGCTGTAACGCGTGTGACAATACTTCCCCATATGAGTGGTTTCTTCTTCTCAGGTGTTGACTTGGTCCCCATTAAACCCATCCCCAACGTGGTGACACTTCAAGAAGACATCACCACTGAGAAATGCAGACAGGTGAGAAAGCTGCTGCTGTTCACAACATCACTGAAAAAACATAAAATCAGAGATGATATTTCAACAGTAGAGATGTGGACAGCCAACGCTATGTTTGTGACATGGTTTTAACTGATGAGACACTCTTTCCGTTGTACAGTCTCTCAGAAAGGAGCTTCAGACTTGGAAAGTGGATGTTGTGTTAAACGATGGAGCCCCAAATGTGGGAGCTAACTGGCAGCATGATGCCTTTTCCCAAGGTGAGTCGAGACAAAACGTCTAGAGATCAGACTGCAGTAAAGCAGCATTCGCACAATATGTCCAAAATGATTTAATTTGGTTGAAAAGGATTGTAAGGGGTTCTTTTTTGATACATCCTTACCACTCTTTGATTTTGTGTCTCTGTTGTGCCTAAACTAGTTCATGTCCATTTTCCACAGTATTTGGTATTTAAATCTAATTTTGAAATCCTCCCTTTTTCACCCACAGCTCACCTGACTCTCATGGCTCTGAAGCTGGCCTGTGAGTTTCTTACCAAAGGAGGCACCTTTGTCACCAAGGTGTTTCGCTCCAAAGACTACCAGCCTCTGCTTTGGATCTTCCAGCAGTTCTTCAAGAAGGTGCAGGCCACCAAACCGCAGGCATCCAGGAATGAGTCTGCTGAGATCTTTGTCATCTGTCAGGGTCGGTGTCATTAGCACAACCTTTATTATTTCATTCGCTTTGTGAAGACAATAAATAATGACCTTAATTTTGACCTTGTTCTTGACTAAACCTCACCTAAACCTCCCCCATTGTCATCATCAGGTTTTGTTGCCCCGGACAAAATCGACAGCAAGTTCTTTGACCCCAAGTATGCATTCAAAGAGGTGGAGGTGCAGGCCAAAACTGTGAAGGAGCTGATCCCTGTAAAGAAGCCAAAGGCATGTAAAATGACAAGTGTTTGGTCACGATAAGCATGTCAGATCTGGCTGTGATTGCCTGTTATGAAATTTTTGGCTTTTAAACACTTTGTTTTATTTATCAGTCACAAGGTTTAAGACTTACTTTAAGGCACATTTGAGCCCAGAAATGAACCATCAGTGATGAAGCAGCTCTTCTTCTGTTGCAGGCGGAGGGATATACAGATGGAGATCTGACGCTCTACCACAGTTTCACGGTGACCGATTTTCTGAAAGCCGAGAACCCAGTCGACTTTCTGGGAAAAGCCAGTGAGGTGAGCTTTGTTTGTGTGTGTGTGTGTGTGT
>NW_024582494.1:13319-27407 GCF_018398535.1 Haplochromis burtoni | reverse complement strand
GGGGCTTTGAGACAGTCCTGTTAAGAATAAGAACTAACAAGAAAACTCGTGCTTTTCTTGCTCTGTCTCATTCAGATCACCTTCAACAATCCTGATCTGGAGTTTCACTCAGCAACCAGCAATGAAATAAAGGAGTGTTGTCGTGACATCAAAGTCCTGGGCCGCAAAGAACTCCGGTGAGCTTTTCCATCTCTCACTCGCCACGTTTGTGCCTTAGTAAGCTGCTGCTACTTTACTGTGCTTGCACATCACATACATCAGATGGTGTGCGAACGTGTTGTAGCATGAAGTGTTGTTAACACGGGCCGTGTTTGCATGTCTTTTCTCACGTTTGCAGCCTGCTGCTGAACTGGAGGTCCAAGCTGAGGAGATACTTAGCTAAGAAACTGAAAGACGAGGCTAAGCAGCTCGACCAGGAGATCAGGTTTAAAAAAAGAAAAGAAAAAGCAATTTAAATATTAAATCTTTGTTAAAGTGTGTCACACATAAATCATCTCTACATTGTTTTTAGCTTAAGCTCGGATGAAGAAGGGAGCAATTCAGAGGAAGAAGCAGGAAAGGAGGATGAAGAGGAGGAGGGTGAGGACAACGAGGAGGAAGAAATGGTGAAAAAGCTGGCAGAGCTGAAAGCTGAGGAGGTGGCTGAGCTCAAACGGTATGAACCGCTTTAGTTTTTTGTGTTTTCGGTGACATTAATTCCTCATCTTTCCTACTTTGTCTTGATAGGTGCATCTTGCCTTAAAGAGAAGCAACACTTTACTTTTAGTTTCACCTCTCTTAGCTTTTGCCACGGATGCAGTTGTAGGGGCAAACCAAGAAACTGTCTCTTGCTGATTTGGCAGGAAGAAGAGGAAACTGCTGAAGGAGCAGCGGAAGCAGAGAGAGAGAGTGGAGCTGAAGATGGATCTACCGGGTGTGTCCATCGCCTCCACTGAGGACTCGTCCTTGTTCTCTCTCGTCTCCATCAAGAAGAAAAAGGTAAACGTCACACGCTGCTTCCCAAAAGCACCAAACTCAAGATCAGAATACCGCTGATTCCCACAGAGTTCAAGTCCCACAAGCTTTATCACTGAGAAGCGGCTTCATGTTAATTTCTCGGTCCCTCAGGTGCTTGTTGACATATCAAAGGGGGACATGAAGGCAGCGGACACTCTGGTAGATGAAGACAATGATTTTCACCTCTCCGATGAAGATGGCGATGATGCAGATAAAATGTCACTGGCATCTGATTTGGATGACGAGGATCTGGAAGAGGTGGAACGGCGACAAAAGGAGCTGGAAAAGAAAGCGCCAAAAAAGAAGTAAGAGGCCATTCAGAGCAAAAGCACTCTGAGGTACTGGTGATGTGGTGCCTGGCTCTGTAGGAGTTCTCTTTAGAAAGGTGTTAAGCACTGAATAGCATGTATACATTAGGGCTGGGTATCGTCACTGATTTCTAGAATCGATTCTATTCCGATTCACAAGGTCCTGAATCGATTCGATCCACGATTCGATTCGATTTCAATCTGGGAAATTTTGACAGTCAGAAATATTATAATTCAGATCAGTACATTTACATATTTTTGTATCTAAAGGAAGCTGACGCTTTCCAGACTTTATCAAAGGTGTGAGCATCACAGCAGAGGCCTTTGTGTCAAAGTAGCTGAAGATAAAACAGAAAAACATGAAGGTGATTTTCCTGGCCTGGATTTTATAAAAATATTCTGCAGTACATCAGAAACGAAAGAAAACCATTAATCAACATATGAACATCACCTCTGAAGTTACAGCGGTTTTATTACAGACACGGCGTTTTGCATTTTGTATAATTTTAAAACGTTTACATTTGTTCAGAAGCCTGTTGAACGGCAGAAATTAGGTTTTCTTTTCGGAAGTAAGTAAAAGGAAAAAATACATCGGCCGACAGCCTGTGAACAACGGTAGACTTGTGCGTAACAAGCAAACGAATAATGCAGAAAACAGATTTCGGGGATAGACGGGAAACTGTTCTTGAAGTACACTGAGAAAGAGCGAGAGAGAGCTGTGCGTGAAGTGTGATTTTTATTGTGGTGGAAGCAAAACAGTCAGAGTGAATCCATGACGATCTTTATGTGAAGCTTAGTTTGGATCTTCTTTTGCTGCTGGTTCAGTCAATATTGTTTGGAGAGAGATCAAACTAACAGCTTTAGAATCGGCGCAAAAAGGACGTAAACACAAAGCGCAGATCCGCCAAAACATCAGAATCAGCGAGCTGTCGGCTTTCAGCCCCGACCGTGTCGTCGGTGAGAAAGACGACATCTCACTGATTCTGATGTTTTGGCGGCTCCGCGCTTTGTGTTTCCGTCTTTGTGCAGAAGCCGTGTTCCTGCTCTCATTTACTGTTTTAAATGTTTGGTGGTTGTCAAAAATTTGTGACGTTTCACCTGAGATTCTGGAATTTTGGGCAAAATACATTTATATAAAAAAATCGGTTCAGGATTTTAATGAATCGATATCACGTTATCCAAGCCAGAATCGATTTTAATCAATGACTCGATTATTAAAACCCACCCCTAGTATACATGTTCAGTGAGTACAAATTTATTTTTAGCAGAGTTGGTCTCAAACTAGACTGATTTACTAGAATTGTTATTGTCATTCCACAAGTTTGATGCTTACTGTTTTTCCCTGGAAGCTCAAGTCTGTTTATTTATTTATTTTACCAGAAAGAAAGCCCAACCTTTCTAGAAGAGCTCAAAGTTCACGATTCATTTCTGTGGTTTTCAGAGTAAAGTTTACCAACCAAGAGGAGGAGGAGGAGGATGAAGAGCAGGATGGTGGCTTGGTGGTGGAGCTAGAGGGAAAAGATGAGAAGATGGAGCGTCAGGCCGACCTGTGGTTCAGCAAGGTATGTGTTTGACTCGTAACACAACATCTAAAGCTCAGGTATTCTTCTGCTGCACCTGTTCGCTGTGTGATGTGGCACCTGCTTCCTACTTGATTTCTGATCTTTCACCGTGCTTTGTGTGTAAATGTGCTGATGTTGTACCCGTAGGGCATCTTCTCTGAGATCGGCCTCGAAGGAGACGCAGAGAGCGAGCTCAAACAGACCGAGTGGCTCCGGACTAAACAGTCAGGTGTGAAGTGTTTCTCCTCCTCGTGTTCATGTCTTCACACTCACACGTTCACATACATGTTATTTTTCACAGCTTTAAATGAAATTGTGTTTGTGAGGGGCTAGTAGCTATCCTTGTATGTATTTTTACTTCTAGGAAAAGGCAAAAAGAGGAAAGCTGAGGAAGACATAAAGGAGGAGGAGCAACAAGAAACTGCTCTGCCAGGGGAGGAAAAGGCAGGACCATCACTGGAAGCTGCAGAGGAGAGTGACAGTGACTCGGATGACAGCAGCGATGATGAAACGTAAAAGCACATTAAGTGTGGCTCTCTTTAGTCCAGTGTGTTACATAATTAATAAGCTTAGTTTGATTGTGTAACTGAAAAGAAATCTGCAATATTTCCAATTTCTTAAAACTGTTCTTAACATTAATGCTAATATACAGGTAATAATAATAAATAATAATGGATTGGATTTATATAGTGCTTTTCAAGGCACCCAAAGCGCTTTACAATACCACTATTCATTCACTCTCACATTCACACACTGGTGGAGGCAAACTACAGTTGTAGCCACAGCGACTGACAGAAGCGAGGCTGCCATATCGCACCATCAGCCCCTCTGGCCAACACCAGTAGGCAAGTAGGGTAAAGTGTCTTGCCCAAGGACACAACGACCAGGACAGAGAGCCCAGGGATCGAACCGGCGACCTTCCGGTTACAGATGCGATTCCCAACCCCCTGAGCCACGGTCGTAACATGTTCACCGGTTTCCTTTTAGGGAGATTACCAGAATGAAGCAGGCCCAGGGGGCTGGTGGAGTATCAGGAGAGGTCGATGATGACGGCGACTTCCAGGTTGTTCCTGTCGAAAATACCAGTGAGTATGACAGTGAGGTCGTCAGCATCCCCAAACACTTCTCGTCATCATCTAAATGTCGCATATAGACATTTCTTTATTTATGCACATTTGGGCTCCAGAACAATTGACAGAGCTCATCTTATGCCCTACAAAGAAACTATGTTTTTGCCAGGCAGCACATAATTCTCCGATCTTCTAAATTGTTTGCTTGTCAGTTTTCGAGTGCTGAAACTCTTCCTCAGTGCATCTTTGCACTCAGTGGTGAACCTTTAGTCTGCCATCTTCAGGAAGAGTCAGTCAGTTTTCATGCTTGGTGAGCGCCCCCTGTTGCACGGTGCTGCGTGCTGGCACCCATCCATTTTGGTGTTGCACCTCTCAACTCTTTTGTAACCTGAAGTATTGCACTGCTGCTGCCACAGCTGGGTTGAAAACTCTTTTGAATAACCCGCATGGTTTCCAATAAAAGTGCTCTTAAGTTAAATAACATGCACCATTGCATCTCAGCAATATTTGATATGTCTATATGTCCTATCTCTTGCTTTAGAGCTTATATTCTGTTTTTAGCCTGTGTGTGTGTAACTCTGGATGACTGACTGTTTCTTTAGGTAAGAAAGCTAGAATCCTGAGTCCAGAAGGCCTGGCACTCGGCACTCAGATCGCTACATCTAAGAAGAGGGCAAGGGACCTGGTGGACAGCTCCTTCCACAGGTGTGTGTGCTTTGGATCTTTTTCCATTACAATCCAGAACTAGCAAATGTCCGTGGTTGTCATCATAGCGATGAACTCTGCTGCCCGTATCATCTCCAGGACCCCCTCTGTCCACCACATCACTCCTGTCCTGCAGCAGCTTCATTGGCTCCCGGTCAAATATCGCATCAATTTCAAAATACTCTTGTACACATTTAAGGCTATTCATCATCTCTCTCCTCCATATCTCTCTGACCTGGTCAAGATCATCGCCCCATCTCGTTGTCTCAGATCTTCTTCTTCCCTTTCACTCTCCGCCCCTTCCCCCCGTCTTGCCACCATGGGGAGCAGGGCTTTCAGCCGCTCTGCTCCACGACTCTGGAATTCCCGACCTCCTGATTTAAGAAACATCTCTTCCTTCTCTCTCTTTAAGTCCAAACTCAAAACCCACTTGTACAAAATAGCTTATCCCACATAACCTCTCCACTCTGCTATTTTATTTGTTTGTGTCTTATGCTTTTATGATTCTGTAAACTTCTTGCTTTTATGTTGCTTTTATTCTACTATGTACAGTGACCTTGAGTGTTTTGAAAGGCGCTTTCAAATAAAATGTATTATTATTATTATTATTAATGCTGCTGAGCGTTCTGTGACCTTATTAGTATACAACACGAACGCTATAACAAAGGTGGATGTCAAAGTGTTGATGCACCTGGGAGGGCTGTTCTATATGATGAAATATGTCGGATGTCGACAGGAAAATATCTGTCGCTTCATGTTACGCGCTATCGTTTGTTTCGTGGTGTCACAAAAACCCCGTATACGGCAGTATCTTGTTTTTTCTCTTCTACCACCTACGCAAGAATCACGTGAAGGAGTGTGGAGAGGGTTTATGGATGAGAAGAAAAGAGCCGTCAGGTGGTCAAAATAAACCTTAGGCTCAAACGTTAGAACAGGCTTTTCCCTGCAGCACACCATGTAATAAATACTCAAGAAGAAAATGGCGGCCGTTACAACTTGTGGCTAAAAAAATGTAGACACAAGGTGTATCGGTTAAAACACTCGACTCCAGGTGCACGATGCCCACACTTCACACAGGTCGAGTTGCCCGAGTTTCACAGAATTTACAGAAAATGCACCGTTTTGTGATTTATATCGTTGTCGGGATGAGAAATTGTTATATGTAGATTTTGGTCAAATGGCACAGCCCTAATACCTGGTGCTCCATCTGTGGCTTTTCGGCAGACTCTGGGACCATGGCGTTGTTTTTTTTTTGGGGGGGGGGTTTGTAGCCATTTCGGGTTTCAAAAAGGGCAGTTTTGATTTTTTGGAAGGAGACGCTCTTGCGACTCATCGAGTGACGCCACTGACCAGCTAATCGGTGGCACGCACTCTGACGGCGTCACATTTTAGTACCTGCTCGGATTGCTTGGAACCCCAGTCGAGCAGTGGTACCAGGTACTATCACCTAAAACTTTGCTGAGTCAATCCCAATAGGTACTAATGGAAAAGAATCTGCCTTTCAGATTGCTGATTGCATCTAACAATGCGTATATTCGGGTTAACATTTGTTTTCGACAAATAAGGCTTAAACCTGCTGGAATAAGTGAAGATCGCGAATAACACCTTGTGTATGCCATTTCAGGTTCGCCACCTCTGACGAGCCGTGGGAAGTACCGGAGTGGTTCCTCGATGATGAACGGAAACACCGGAAGAGGCCGGTGCCGGTCACCAAGGAGATGGTGGAGGAATACAAACAAAAATGGAAGGAGATCAATGCTCGGCCAATCAAACGAGTTGCTGAGGCCAAGGCCAGGAAGAAGAGAAGGGTAAAACACTTGTAGCCCGAGGAGCTTTTCGAAGTAATCGGTGTATTTCCGAATGTATTAATTCCGCTGTTTCTTTTCAAGACGTTGAAAAAAATGGAGCAGGCCAAGAAGAAAGCAGAAGCGGTTGTCAACACAGTGGACATCTCTGAGAGGGAGAAGATGGCTCAGCTGAAGAGGTATGTTGTCACATCTGTGGGGCTGCGAAGTAGGGCTGGGTATCGTCACTGATTTCTAGAATCGATTCAATTCCGATTCACAAGGTCCCGAATCGATTCGATTTGAATCTGGGAAATTTTGACAGTCAGAAATATTATAATTCAGATCATTACATTTACATATTTTTGTGTCTATAAAAAGGAAGCTGACACACGCAAGACTTTATCAAAGGTGTGAGCATCACAGCAGATGCCTTTGTGTCAAAGTAGCTGAAGATAAAACACAGAAAAACATGAAGGTGATTTTCCTGTTCTGGATTTTATAAAAAATATTCTGCAGTACATAAAAACCAAAGAAAACCATTAATCAATATATGAACTTACCTCTGAAGTTTCAGTGGTTTTATTAGAGACACAGCTGAGCGTTTTGCATTTTGCATAATTTTAAAAAGTTTAAATTTGTTCAGTATTGAACGGCAGAAATTAGGTTTTCTTTTTGGAAGTATATAAAACAAAAAAAGTCGACAAAAAAAGTCGACCGACAGCGCTGTAAACAACGGTAGACTTGTGCATAACAAGCAAGCGAATAATGAAGAAAACAGATTTTTAGACGGGAAACTGTTATTGAAGTACAGAGAGGGAGAGAGAGAGCGAGCTGCGCATAGTGGTGGAAGCAAAACAGTAAAAGTCAGAGTGAATTCATGACGATGTTTATGTGAAGCGTAGTTTGGATCTTCTTTTGCTGCTGGTTCGGTCAATATTGTTTGGAGAGAGATAAAACTAACAGCTTTATGATCAGTGCAAAAAGGGCGTGAACACAAAGCGCAGACCCGCCCACAGATCAGAATCAGCGAGCTGTCGGCTTTCAGCCCCGACTGTGAGAAAGGCGACATCTAACTGATTCTGATCCGCGGGTCGCGCTGTGTGTTTAAGTCTTTGTGCAGAATCCGTGTACCTGCTCTCATTTACTGTCTTAGCTGTTTGGTGGTTGTTGAAAGTTTGTGAGATTTCACCTGAGATTCTGGCATTTCGGGCAAAATAAATTTATATTAAAAAATCGATTCAGGATTTTAATGAATCGATTTTACGTTATCCAAGCCCGAATTGATTTTAATCTATAAATCGATTATAAAAACCCACCCCTACTGCGAAGACAAAACTAACTGGCTGTTTTACCCAGGAGAAAATTTCAATACTGTTTGTGTTTCTTTCAGTATATACAAGAAAGCCGGCTTGGGGAAAGAAAAGAGAGAAGTAACATACGTTGTGAGCAAAAAGGGCGCTGGGAAGAAGGTGAGACGGCCTCCTGGTGTCAAAGGAGTCTTCAAGGTGGTGGACGGGCGCATGAAGAAAGATTTGCGGGGAATGCAGAGAAAAGAACAACGCGCTAAAGGAGGCAAAGGAAAGCACGGAAAGGGACGACAGGCTAAGGCTGGCAAAGGAGGGGTGAAGAGTGGTAAAGGGCGAAAATGAAAATGCATTTGAGTTTCTGCTTGTCGTTATTATTATTCAACTCCCTGGACTCGTGTTATAACTGAGCATTTGTGGAGCTTGGTGAACTACGATGGTTCAGTTTTGGCTCCTGTATCACAGACAAAATAAACATGAGTCTCTGTTTTGGAACCTTTGCTGGATTTCTTAAAGCCCTGGAGACCTCAGACATGTCTGGGAGATATGACATCCAGGTTTTATGTATACGTCTCTGTGAAGATGTAGCTGATTTGCCTTGAACCCCCTGGAAGGAAGAGGATTCACTGAACAGCTTAACTGTAAAATGCAGTAAAAGTTTATTGATAAATGTTTCTCGTGTAAATTCCAATCTTTGCAATAAAGTTTTTGTTCAGATTGGTTGTTCAAGCATTTTACAAAAAAACCTTTTCATCCTTTGTCTAATGCAGCCACAGCTATAAAAGTGCAAAAACATCTGTCTTAGACTGCACAGGCCAAGCAGGAAGCGAACTCAACCTGATGAATGACGTCTTTTCTATTTCAAAAAGGCGCGAGTACTTCCTGAAGTCTGACCTGCACAGAAACATCTGCTCAGTGTCCTCGGTCATGCTGGATGCTGGAGAAACACTAACACTGCTGTGACCTAAATAAATACTACATTTTTAAAATTTCTATTACCAAATTGTGTGCATCAATGCAAGTGTAAGAAAGCAAATCTGCTCAAGCACTTATTAGGATTTCTAGTACCTGATACTTTATCTGTATTTCAGTTTGTGTAATTGTAAAAAATGCTCCTGTATGTTTACTTATGAAGTTGCATGTGTGGTTGAGCTGATTTTTAATATCAATACTACGGCTTTACCAAAATGGACTGTTTTTTTTTTCTTCCCAAAACTACATTACCCATGAGCCTTCAAACTTAAATTGCGTCACGCGGTTGTACAGTAAAGCGGTTCCTTTTGCGGAAAGGTCTGTTATGTTGTTTTGTTCAGTATAGACGGTTTAGTTTTAATATGTGACCCACGCCTCAACCTGTCATATTACCTTAAACGTCACGTTTTATTCAGTGAGTCTAAAGTTGCTTTAAAAATTAGCTTTAAACTTAGCTAACGTTGCTAGCTAAAGTTGTGCACACCTGTGCTTGCTTTCACTGTCAAGGATCTAACTCTGGTTAGGAGCCTGTCTTCTCCCGGCCAGGATGTTCTTTATTGCTTTGGTGTGGAGCCTGTCGCTCACTGCCGTGGGCCAGCAGGAGGACAACGAGTGGCTCGACCCTTACGATATGCTCAACTACGATGCTAGCACCAAAACGATGAGGAAGCCTACTGAGGTTGGGAGATTGTTTACTCTGACCCAGCTACATTTGACACGGTTCTGATCACTGTGAAGACGTTGTGTTGTCCAGCTCTGACATTAAGAGTGTGTATTTGCATCGCAGCCAGCAAGCTATGACAACGTGGGCACTAAAAGAAGAGAGTACAATCAGGACTCTAGCCAGACCGAGCTGACGTCCTGCAAAGAGCAAGTGGAGGACCTACAGAAACAGGTTGGTGTTTTGAATAATAAATCAGGCACAATGCATATTCATATTTTCAAAATATAAGTTTTCCCCCATTCAAATTGAATGAGTTAATTGAAGGTGTAGAACTGAAAAACAATTTCCAATTTGTCTAACAGTATTTAGGCTCCAGGCTTATTACTTTCTTCTCATTGTTAGCACAATTGTTGACACGTTCCTGAGTCAAGCTCTGTGTTCAAGCTTAGAAAACAATTTCATGTACCTTTTTAAACAGAATTGTGTGGAAGGTTTAAGGAGTCTGGAAAGTTTTTTTCTGAGGGACTTTTGAAATGTAGCCTCTAAAAAGAAAGTAAAGTATGATCTGAGGATCAGGAATAGGACTAGCCGCACTCTAAGCCTCTCACTTTCTATTAACTAGAGTCAGACTTACAGATACTGGACCATCAAGAGTATCAGGACATTACCATAGTAAAAGTCAGGCTGTTACTATGGTGTCATCACATAGTTAGCCTATCGCATTCAATCACATTTTATGTACACATGTGCACTCGCTGTGCATGTTTTCTTAGGTACACCTTGTTAGTCCTGTGTTGGAGCCTCTTTTGCATTCAGAGCTGTCTTATGTTCAACAAGGTTCTGGAAACATTTCAGTTCCACCACATCCCAAAGGTGCTCTACTGGCTCGAGATCATCACTGAATGTACAAGAAACCAATTATACATGATTTGAGTTTTGTTACTACTTCTAGAACAGCCATCAGTGGGTCAGCAACAAGACTCGGGTAGGCTGAGATGTTTAAATTATGGCGAAGTGTGCCAAGAAGATATCCTTCATATCGTTACACCACCTTCCTTCATTCAGAATGAAGATCAAAAGAAGACGATCAAGCTCATCTCACAACAGCCAACATGCAGTCCAGTGTTCAAGCGATTTCTGAGCAGACTGTTGAAGGAAATACAAAGAGTGGGTGTGGTAGGTGGTCATCTCATGTTTTATGGTGAATTATGAGATTTTAGTTGAACATATTGTGCCATAATTTTTCTCTGGTTCAATAATTGGCCAAGTGTCATAAATATTGCAATTTTAAGACACTTGCTCTAATTTCTCCCCAGCCCAGTGACTCCACAGATGTCTTCTTTGATGCCAAAGTCAAACTGTCCAAACAAGCCATGACAGAGATCCAGACACTTCTGGAGGGTGAAGACAGATGGAGAACAGGCGCTCTGGACAACGCCATCAGTCAGATACTCGTGGACCTTAAACCGCATGATTATGAGGCCTGGAAGTGGCGATTTGAAGACACCTTTGGGGTGGAGTTGGACACAGTATTAAAAGTAAGTTTTTAGTAGCTTTTACCTCTGGCTTCCTTCTATTCTGACTCTTCTTAATGCTTCTACTGTGCTTTAATGGTTTCTATTTTCTGTAACCACTCAAACTGTACTCTGCTCTCTCCTCCAGATCGGGTCATTTATCCTGATTATAGTAGCCATTATCAGCACCGAACTGTGGACAACGATCTCCTGGTTTGTGCAGTTCCGACGACTGTTTGCCGTCTGCTTCTTCGTTAGTATTATCTGGAACTGGTTCTACCTGTACAAGGTAAATAGGAGCTCCTGCAGCTTTCAGTGGTTTCAGTTTAGCTGTATTTCAGTGCTTTGATTGTAAAATACAATGTTTTTAATAAATATGTATATTTTGTTCAGATTGCCTTTGCTGAGCATCAAAATAATATAGTGAAGATGGAAGGCTTTAATGCAAAATGCACTGGGGTGAAGAAAATTGACTGGAGTGACAGTTTGAAAGGTATGCAATCACCAAGCACGAACAGTCACGGCATTCTGTGAAAACCTCTTGCATCTAAAATATTAACTGGCTGAGAAAAACATTCCTTTTTAGAGCGTATTAAATATCATTTTGAAATACGTTTCACTGCACAGCCATGAGATGGAGAGGAATTTAAGTCCTTGTGGAGTCATTGTGCAAACTCTGAAGTCTCAGCTGCTTTAACAGTTTTAGACTCCAGCATTGCTGTTTTGCATATATTAAGCGTATTTGGCTCATAACGTCTGCCTAAGCTTGGACCTGTATTTGGTATCCTGCAGAGTGGTTTAGAAGCACCTGGACTCTTCAAGATGACCCTTGTAAGAGATACTATGAAGTTCTCATGGTTAATCCCATCCTGTTGGTACCTCCAACCAAGGTAGGCCACTCTTTGGAATGTCTGTTAAGGGTTATTGAGGTTTTGCAGACACATCACCACTAAACACATGGTTTTAATTTGGCTGCCATTTTGGACATGTGACAAATATGTTGACAGCGTAGAAGTGAGCGAGCAAGTTGCCAGTCACACACTGCCCACGACCATACGACAACCTCCAGTTGTGAAGTAAAAAGTACAAATTTTGAAATTGCATTTTGAAACTTCTTGGCTGCAGCACTGAAGCACAACTTTTGCTTCCATGTCCAGTTTGTGTCACACTTTTTCAAGTTGTGCAACTGCTCGGCTATTATTTGGCAAGTTGTTGCAGACAGAACGTGAAAAAAAACAGCCACTGTGGCAAAAACCAAAGTTGTCACCAGGAGGATTTTGGTACAGCACCTTCTTTACACCGATTTTACCCAGCAACCAGTCTACCTTGTTCTAACTGCTATATATTTTTACCATGCCAAACTGTGTTCCTTGGTATGCGCTTGGACTTTGTTATGACCTAGACATCCTTCCCTTTTTAGGCAATCTCAGTTACCATTACGACCTTCATCACAGAGCCACTGAAGCACTTCGGACAGGGAATCAGTGAATTTCTTCGAGCGCTCCTCAAAGATCTACCAGTTACCCTGCAGATCCCAGTCCTGCTCACTATCGTGATCGCCGTTGTGGTACAAATTGTCCCCTTTTTCACATTAATTCACATTATGGAGCTTGCGTTGTATACACAGCATTATTTGCATTAATAAAGCAATACATTGTATGTCTTTGCTTTGTATAAATAAATATATGTTTGACTCTTCTACAGGTGTTCATGTATGGAAGTGTGCAAGCAGCCTTCCAGCATGGCATCATGGCACCTCTACGCCGCCCTCGAAGGGATCCACCACCACCAGAGCTGGAACAACCGCAAGCTCAACCTCGCCTCAGGATTGAGGACCGCAATCATTTTGCAGGAGGGGATGCACCTCAACAGCAACATGCCCTAAGGTACAGAGCTGATGACGCCAGATTAAACAGGAATGACTTGCATCAGAGGAGACCCAACAGGCAGAGGGTCGAGACTCTAGGAACTGCTGAGGATGAGCCGGACGCTGAGCGGGCCAAGGAAGTTCCTGAGGCAGACCAGAATCCGTCTGTTGAGCCAGATTCAGAAAACCAGCGGGGAGCAGAAGAACGGCCACCAGCAGCAAAGGATAACAGCGTTGGTCAAAACAAAGCCAAATCGGAGCCAAAAGCTGCTCGGTCAGATTCGTCTGAGTCGAAGAATAAAACTTCAAAAGGGAATGAGAACCTTTCTCAAGATCAACCAGACAGAGATGTTGCAGTGCTCAGACCTGAGCTCCCAGACGTGCAGCCTGTCGATGTGGTGAGCCCCCCCCCCACCCCCTTTTTTTTTTAATTTATTTATTTATTTTTTTAGATTTTTGTTTATATTCATTAGGGCTGCCACAAACAATTATTTTGATAGTCGACTAGTCACCGATTATTTTTGCGATTAGTCAACTAATCAGATCATGCATCCATTGGACGTAAAACCTGCAGCTTATTGCACCAGCATGCATCTGCTCTTAGCTTACAGCTTTAAGTGTTTCAGGTATGTGCTAACTAAAAATAAAGAGAAGATGATAGTTTATTAAATTTTAATGAAATTTGTAGATTGTTTCGGTGGAGTTTAATAAACTCACCGCACTATATTCTCGAGCATCTCACACTTCTGATAATCAGCTGTCTGCTTGACGTTTATTCAGCTGTGTAAAAACTATAACTTTAATCTCAGCCAAACCGATTTACTCAGGAACAAATAAAATACTGAAAAAAGCCAAACGATAACATTTTTAAGTTATCAAAGTGACTTCTATATCATGTTTAACCTGAGTAGCAAAAGTCGGCGGTGGGTTTGAAGACGATTTGCCGGGAGTCCGGTGTTCTCACGGCGCTAGTGACCTAGCCCCCGGCTAGCTATCGAGCTAGTGGGTAACAGACATCTCTGAAAACGTCGGAGTGCTTTTGAAAATATGTGGTGTCTTGATAAACTGAGCAGATATTTGAGGTTTACACAGCTACATTCTCGCCTGAAAATATGTTAAACGTTTATTTTGTGACCCAGAAAGAATAATAAGAGTAACATTAAAACTAACCAGCTGCCGCCATTGTTGGAAACTGCGCTGGGCTGCGCTATGAATTCTGGGTCAGAGCTACTTTTTCTTCTTCGGGGTTTAACGGCAGCTGGCATCCTTGTACATGCAGTGCTGCCATCTTCTGTTTCAGTCCGTTATTACACTCTTAAATCCTACTACTTATTCCTGC
>NW_024582494.1:0-13294 GCF_018398535.1 Haplochromis burtoni | reverse complement strand
ATCCCACAACTTAGACATTCACATTACTCACACTCTCATTACACATACATATAGGATCTTGGGGGTGGGCACGATACACGGATCCAAATTACCATCAGGGTGTACACCTCACCCCTGGCGTCGTTGCCCACCTCTCAATTTTAAATACACGTAGACATTGAGGGCTAGCAGGAGGGACCATGCGCTTACCTGCTGCTCTCTGGCAGGTAGCTCCATGCCCTCCTGGGTTTTAAATGCACCTTAGAACACACATGCATCAACACTACAATGAGCGGGTGGAGGGAGGTTTGGAGTCTTCTCTCACCCCCGTTCTCTGCGGCCTGCTGGAGCGGGGGGGCTAGGAGGAGGAGTTGGCCGTCCGACTGCGGTCTGGAGTGTGGGGCCTCCCTGCTGCTGCGGAGTCGGGGCGGTCTGCCTCTCCCCACCGCAGGGAAAAGGGTAACACCACCTGGGTCTGGGTGCAGTTCCCCCCTCCAGGGGCAAGGGTACCTAGACCCGGTTCGTAGAGTACGCTTGGGGAGTGTGATCGTGTGTACAGCGTCTCTTTATGTCTGTCTCCACGTTGGTTGAGTGTGGAGTAAGTGCATATGAGAGCATGAGGGTGGGAATGGATGTTTGTGTCTGTGTGTGCCTGTATGTCTGTGTCTATATGTCAGGTTGGGTATCAGACGCCACCTCTCTGGGGACATCTCAGGCCCTCCAAGGTTTGGAGGCCTATCTCCCCCCACCACCACTTCCCCTGCCAGTGGCGGACTCCCTCAGACATCGGTGCGTTGGTGGTTCTTTGTGTCTGGGGATGGGCGTCCAGGTACACACCGGCTCACTCCTTGGCGGCCGCTTATCGGGGCCTGGAGCCTGGGGCTCGCTCGGGCCACTTCGGAGGTGGGGTGCCCCCGGCCTCTCGGCCTGGGGCTCGGTCACTCAGGCACGGCTGGCTGCCGGCGGAGCTCACGGGCGCGTCACTGCAACTCCCCCTGGCTTCTGCTCCGCGGCTGCTGAGTGAGCCCTCATCTGGGACTCTCCTCAGCTCTTTCTGGGACAGTGGCACGGCTGCCCCTCTGTTGGTCTTCCTTGGTCTCTTGTGTTCTGGGGGCCTCTGGATGTCTGGAGTTTTGATCTCCTCCATACCTGCTTCATGCCCTGGAGGACGGGGCTGTGGCCCCCCCACACCCTCTAGCAGATCATTACATGAAGGAACCTTTTAAAAAAAACAAGCGCGTCCATGCTCACAGGTGTACACACGGGTGATCACACCACAAACTACACCCTTTTTGGCTCCTACCTCAAAGCACACTGTGTTCTGTTGATCTTATGTGCTGCACAATAATGTTTAATATTTAGTATTTACTGTCATATTCCCATATATCATTGTGATGTTGTTTATTCTATTACTCTTGTTCTCTTCTGCTTGTTTTCTTTTTTCTTTCTCAGCAGGTGATCCAGGTGACTGATATATGCATTTTTTTCTTTTCTTTTTCTGCTCACTTCTGTTGGTTTTTGGTTTTTTGCCCTTCTCCCCCGTCCCTCTTCTCAGCTGTTTCTCTTTCCTTTCTTCTCCCCTTCTTTCCCCCAGTCAAGTCTGTCCCGTATTCAGAAGTGAAAATAAAATAAACAATAAAAGGTGAATCAAATGGACCATTACGGCAAGGCTGGGATGGTCAATTTGGTAAAGTAAATCCGTTGGGCATCTTTCTTTGCCTTTAGACAACTAATTCTGATGGCAAAAGAGCCAAACGGGACAGGCAAAAAAAAAAAAAAAAAAAAATAGGCCACGTTAGTTTTAATATTACTCTTATTATTCTTTCTGGGTCACAAAATAAACGTTTAACATATTTTCAGGCGAGAATGTAGCTGTGTAAACCTCAAATATCTGCTCAGTTTATCAAGACACCACATATTTTCAAAAGCACTCCGACGTTTTCGGAGACGTCTGTTACCCACTAGCTCGATAGCTAGCCGGGGGCTAGGTCACTAGCGCCGTGAGAACACCGGACTCCCGGCAAATTCGTTTTCAAACCCACCGCCGACTTTCTGCTACTCAGGTTAAACATGATATATGAGTCACTTGATAACTTAAAAATGTTATTCGTTTGGCTTTTTTCAGTATTTTATTTGTTCCTGAGTAAATCGGTTTGGCTGAGAATTAAAGTTATAGTTTTTACACAGCTGAATAAACGTCAAGCAGACAGCTGATTATCAGAAGTGTGAGATGCTCGAGAATATAGTGCGGTGAGTTTATTAAACTCCACCGAAACAATCTCAAATTTCATTAAAATTTAATAAACTATCATCTTGCTCTTTATTTTTAGTTAGCACATACCTGAAACACTTAAAGCTGTAAGCTAATGATAGTAGACAGATGCTGCTGGTGCAATAAGCTGTACGTTTTACGTCCAATGGATGCATGATCTGATTAGTTGACTAATCGCAAAAATAATCGGTGACTAGTCGACTATCAAAATAATTGTTTGTGGCAGCCCTAATGAATATAAACAAAAATCTAAAAAAATAAATAAATAAATTATTCTAATGAAATCAAACCAGACGGTTTAGACGTGTAAATAAAAAAAAAAAAAAAGAAAAGGTAAGAAAAAATAAGTAAAGTTTTGGGGGCCCACCACATCGACAGGCTGCACGTCTGGGAGCTCAGGTCTGAGCACTGCAACATCTCTGTCTGGTTGATCTTGAGAAAGGTTCTCATTCCCTTTTGAAGTTTTATTCTTCGACTCAGACGAATCTGACCGAGCAGCTTTTGGCTCCGATTTGGCTTTGTTTTGACCAACGCTGTTATCCTTTGCTGCTGGTGGCCGTTCTTCTGCTCCCCGCTGGTTTTCTGAATCTGGCTCAACAGACGGATTCTGGTCTGCCTCAGGAACTTCCTTGGCCCGCTCAGCGTCCGGCTCATCCTCAGCAGTTCCTAGAGTCTCGACCCTCTGCCTGTTGGGTCTCCTCTGATGCAAGTCATTCCTGTTTAATCTGGCGTCATCAGCTCTGTACCTTAGGGCATGTTGCTGTTGAGGTGCATCCCCTCCTGCAAAATGATTGCGGTCCTCAATCCTGAGGCGAGGTTGAGCTTGCGGTTGTTCCAGCTCTGGTGGTGGTGGATCCCTTCGAGGGCGGCGTAGAGGTGCCATGATGCCATGCTGGAAGGCTGCTTGCACACTTCCATACATGAACACCTGTAGAAGAGTCAAACATATATTTATTTATACAAAGCAAAGACATACAATGTATTGCTTTATTAATGCAAATAATGCTGTGTATACAACGCAAGCTCCATAATGTGAATTAATGTGAAAAAGGGGACATTTTACCACATACGGCGATCACGTAGTGAGCAGGACTGGGATCTGCAGGGTAACCGGTAAGATCTTTGAGGAGCGCTCGAAGAAATTCACTGATATCCCTGACCGAAGTCTTCAGTGGCTCTGTGATGAAGGTCTGTAATGGTAACTGAGATTGCCTAAAAAGGGAAGGATGTCTAGGTCATAACAAAGTCCAAGCGCATACCAAGGAACACAGTTTGGCATGGTAAAAATATATAGCAGTTAGAACAAGGTAGACTGGTTGCTGGGTAAAATCGGTGTAAAGAAGGTGCTGTACCAAAATCCTCCTGGTGACAACTTTGGTTTTTGCCACAGTGGCTGTTTTTTTTCACGTTCTGTCTGCAACAACTTGCCAAATAATAGCCGAGCAGTTGCACAACTTGAAAAAGTGTGACACAAACTGGACATGGAAGCAAAAGTTGTGCTTCAGTGCTGCAGCCAAGAAGTTTCAAAATGCAATTTCAAAATTTGTACTTTTTACTTCACAACTGGAGGTTGTCGTATGGTCGTGGGCAGTGTGTGACTGGCAACTTGCTCGCTCACTTCTACGCTGTCAACATATTTGTCACATGTCCAAAATGGCAGCCAAATTAAAACCATGTGTTTAGTGGTGATGTGTCTGCAAAACCTCAATAACCCTTAACAGACATTCCAAAGAGTGGCCTACCTTGGTTGGAGGTACCAACAGGATGGGATTAACCATGAGAACTTCATAGTATCTCTTACAAGGGTCATCTTGAAGAGTCCAGGTGCTTCTAAACCACTCTGCAGGATACCAAATACAGGTCCAAGCTTAGGCAGACGTTATGAGCCAAATACGCTTAATATATGCAAAACAGCAATGCTGGAGTCTAAAACTGTTAAAGCAGCTGAGACTTCAGAGTTTGCACAATGACTCCACAAGGACTTAAATTCCTCTCCATCTCATGGCTGTGCAGTGAAACGTATTTCAAAATGATATTTAATACGCTCTAAAAAGGAATGTTTTTCTCAGCCAGTTAATATTTTAGATGCAAGAGGTTTTCACAGAATGCCGTGACTGTTCGTGCTTGGTGATTGCATACCTTTCAAACTGTCACTCCAGTCAATTTTCTTCACCCCAGTGCATTTTGCATTAAAGCCTTCCATCTTCACTATATTATTTTGATGCTCAGCAAAGGCAATCTGAACAAAATATACATATTTATTAAAAACATTGTATTTTACAATCAAAGCACTGAAATACAGCTAAACTGAAACCACTGAAAGCTGCAGGAGCTCCTATTTACCTTGTACAGGTAGAACCAGTTCCAGATAATACTAACGAAGAAGCAGACGGCAAACAGTCGTCGGAACTGCACAAACCAGGAGATCGTTGTCCACAGTTCGGTGCTGATAATGGCTACTATAATCAGGATAAATGACCCGATCTGGAGGAGAGAGCAGAGTACAGTTTGAGTGGTTACAGAAAATAGAAACCATTAAAGCACAGTAGAAGCATTAAGAAGAGTCAGAATAGAAGGAAGCCAGAGGTAAAAGCTACTAAAAACTTACTTTTAATACTGTGTCCAACTCCACCCCAAAGGTGTCTTCAAATCGCCACTTCCAGGCCTCATAATCATGCGGTTTAAGGTCCACGAGTATCTGACTGATGGCGTTGTCCAGAGCGCCTGTTCTCCATCTGTCTTCACCCTCCAGAAGTGTCTGGATCTCTGTCATGGCTTGTTTGGACAGTTTGACTTTGGCATCAAAGAAGACATCTGTGGAGTCACTGGGCTGGGGAGAAATTAGAGCAAGTGTCTTAAAATTGCAATATTTATGACACTTGGCCAATTATTGAACCAGAGAAAAATTATGGCACAATATGTTCAACTAAAATCTCATAATTCACCATAAAACATGAGATGACCACCTACCACACCCACTCTTTGTATTTCCTTCAACAGTCTGCTCAGAAATCGCTTGAACACTGGACTGCATGTTGGCTGTTGTGAGATGAGCTTGATCGTCTTCTTTTGATCTTCATTCTGAATGAAGGAAGGTGGTGTAACGATATGAAGGATATCTTCTTGGCACACTTCGCCATAATTTAAACATCTCAGCCTACCCGAGTCTTGTTGCTGACCCACTGATGGCTGTTCTAGAAGTAGTAACAAAACTCAAATCATGTATAATTGGTTTCTTGTACATTCAGTGATGATCTCGAGCCAGTAGAGCACCTTTGGGATGTGGTGGAACTGAAATGTTTCCAGAACCTTGTTGAACATAAGACAGCTCTGAATGCAAAAGAGGCTCCAACACAGGACTAACAAGGTGTACCTAAGAAAACATGCACAGCGAGTGCACATGTGTACATAAAATGTGATTGAATGCGATAGGCTAACTATGTGATGACACCATAGTAACAGCCTGACTTTTACTATGGTAATGTCCTGATACTCTTGATGGTCCAGTATCTGTAAGTCTGACTCTAGTTAATAGAAAGTGAGAGGCTTAGAGTGCGGCTAGTCCTATTCCTGATCCTCAGATCATACTTTACTTTCTTTTTAGAGGCTACATTTCAAAAGTCCCTCAGAAAAAAACTTTCCAGACTCCTTAAACCTTCCACACAATTCTGTTTAAAAAGGTACATGAAATTGTTTTCTAAGCTTGAACACAGAGCTTGACTCAGGAACGTGTCAACAATTGTGCTAACAATGAGAAGAAAGTAATAAGCCTGGAGCCTAAATACTGTTAGACAAATTGGAAATTGTTTTTCAGTTCTACACCTTCAATTAACTCATTCAATTTGAATGGGGGAAAACTTATATTTTGAAAATATGAATATGCATTGTGCCTGATTTATTATTCAAAACACCAACCTGTTTCTGTAGGTCCTCCACTTGCTCTTTGCAGGACGTCAGCTCGGTCTGGCTAGAGTCCTGATTGTACTCTCTTCTTTTAGTGCCCACGTTGTCATAGCTTGCTGGCTGCGATGCAAATACACACTCTTAATGTCAGAGCTGGACAACACAACGTCTTCACAGTGATCAGAACCGTGTCAAATGTAGCTGGGTCAGAGTAAACAATCTCCCAACCTCAGTAGGCTTCCTCATCGTTTTGGTGCTAGCATCGTAGTTGAGCATATCGTAAGGGTCGAGCCACTCGTTGTCCTCCTGCTGGCCCACGGCAGTGAGCGACAGGCTCCACACCAAAGCAATAAAGAACATCCTGGCCGGGAGAAGACAGGCTCCTAACCAGAGTTAGATCCTTGACAGTGAAAGCAAGCACAGGTGTGCACAACTTTAGCAACGTTAGCTAAGTTTAAAGCTAATTTTTAAAGCAACTTTAGACTCACTGAATAAAACGTGACGTTTAAGGTAATATGACAGGTTGAGGCGTGGGTCACATATTAAAACTAAACCGTCTATACTGAACAAAACAACATAACAGACCTTTCCGCAAAAGGAACCGCTTTACTGTACAACCGCGTGACGCAATTTAAGTTTGAAGGCTCATGGGTAATGTAGTTTTGGGAAGAAAAAAAAAACAGTCCATTTTGGTAAAGCCGTAGTATTGATATTAAAAATCAGCTCAACCACACATGCAACTTCATAAGTAAACATACAGGAGCATTTTTTACAATTACACAAACTGAAATACAGATAAAGTATCAGGTACTAGAAATCCTAATAAGTGCTTGAGCAGATTTGCTTTCTTACACTTGCATTGATGCACACAATTTGGTAATAGAAATTTTAAAAATGTAGTATTTATTTAGGTCACAGCAGTGTTAGTGTTTCTCCAGCATCCAGCATGACCGAGGACACTGAGCAGAGGGGCGGGGTGCGGTTAGTCAGAGTGGTTTGCTGGTGCAGTTGTTTGCGATGGACATGGTCGAGGTCATAGTTGGAGCTGTTACGCTGCTCTTTTTCGTGAATTATGAGACATGCCAGGGCATAAGACGCTAATGTATATATCCCAATCAGAGTGACAGCTACCATTTGATTACGGATAGCACTTAGGTCGCCATTCCACTGTGCTGGAGTCTTTTACGACTTGTGGCGGTGAACTCCCCTGACTGTATTCATCAGGTTGAGTTCGCTTCCTGCTTGGCCTGTGCAGTCTAAGACAGATGTTTTTGCACTTTTATAGCTGTGGCTGCATTAGACAAAGGATGAAAAGGTTTTTTTGTAAAATGCTTGAACAACCAATCTGAACAAAAACTTTATTGCAAAGATTGGAATTTACACGAGAAACATTTATCAATAAACTTTTACTGCATTTTACAGTTAAGCTGTTCAGTGAATCCTCTTCCTTCCAGGGGGTTCAAGGCAAATCAGCTACATCTTCACAGAGACGTATACATAAAACCTGGATGTCATATCTCCCAGACATGTCTGAGGTCTCCAGGGCTTTAAGAAATCCAGCAAAGGTTCCAAAACAGAGACTCATGTTTATTTTGTCTGTGATACAGGAGCCAAAACTGAACCATCGTAGTTCACCAAGCTCCACAAATGCTCAGTTATAACACGAGTCCAGGGAGTTGAATAATAATAACGACAAGCAGAAACTCAAATGCATTTTCATTTTCGCCCTTTACCACTCTTCACCCCTCCTTTGCCAGCCTTAGCCTGTCGTCCCTTTCCGTGCTTTCCTTTGCCTCCTTTAGCGCGTTGTTCTTTTCTCTGCATTCCCCGCAAATCTTTCTTCATGCGCCCGTCCACCACCTTGAAGACTCCTTTGACACCAGGAGGCCGTCTCACCTTCTTCCCAGCGCCCTTTTTGCTCACAACGTATGTTACTTCTCTCTTTTCTTTCCCCAAGCCGGCTTTCTTGTATATACTGAAAGAAACACAAACAGTATTGAAATTTTCTCCTGGGTAAAACAGCCAGTTAGTTTTGTCTTCGCAGTAGGGGTGGGTTTTTATAATCGATTTATAGATTAAAATCAATTCGGGCTTGGATAACGTAAAATCGATTCATTAAAATCCTGAATCGATTTTTTAATATAAATTTATTTTGCCCGAAATGCCAGAATCTCTGGTGAAATCTCACAAAATTTCAACAACCACCAAACAGCTAAGACAGTAAATGAGAGCAGGAACACGGATTCTGCACAAAGACTTAAACACACAGCGCGACCCGCGGATCAGAATCAGTTAGATGTCGCCTTTCTCACAGTCGGGGCTGAAAGCCGACAGCTCGCTGATTCTGATCTGTGGGCGGGTCTGCGCTTTGTGTTCACGCCCTTTTTGCACTGATCATAAAGCTGTTAGTTTTATCTCTCTCCAAACAATATTGACCGAACCAGCAGCAAAAGAAGATCCAAACTACGCTTCACATAAACATCGTCATGAATTCACTCTGACTTTTACTGTTTTGCTTCCACCACTATGCGCAGCTCGCTCTCTCTCTCCTCTCTGTACTTCAAGAACAGTTTCCCGTCTAAAAATCTGTTTTCTGCATTATTCGCTTGCTTGTTATGCACAAGTCTACCGTTGTTTACAGCGCTGTCGGCCGCTTTTTTTTCTCTTTTACTTACTTCCGAAAAGAAAACCTAATTTCTGCCGTTCAATACTGAACAAATTTAAACTTTTTAAAATTTCAAAATGCAAAACGCTTAGCTGTGTCTCTAATAAAACCGCTGTAACTTCAGAGGTAATGTTCATATGTTGATTAATGGTTTTCTTTCGTTTTTGATGTACTGCAGAATATTTTTATAAAATCCCAGGCCAGGAAAATCACCTTCATGTTTTTCTGTGTTTTATCTTCAGCTACTTTGACACAAAGGCATCTGCTGTGATGCTCACACCTTTGATAAAGTCTTGCGTGTGTCAGCTTCCTTTTTATAGATACAAAAATATGTAAATGTACTGATCTGAATTATAATATTTCTGACTGTCAAAATTTCCCAGATTCAAATCGAATCGATTCGGGACCTTGTGAATCGGAATTGAATCGATTCTAGAAATCAGTGACGATACCCAGCCCTACTTCGCAGCCCCACAGATGTGACAACATACCTCTTCAGCTGAGCCATCTTCTCCCTCTCAGAGATGTCCACTGTGTTGACAACCGCTTCTGCTTTCTTCTTGGCCTGCTCCATTTTTTTCAACGTCTTGAAAAGAAACAGCGGAATTAATACATTCGGAAATACACCGATTACTTCGAAAAGCTCCTCGGGCTACAAGTGTTTTACCCTTCTCTTCTTCCTGGCCTTGGCCTCAGCAACTCGTTTGATTGGCCGAGCATTGATCTCCTTCCATTTTTGTTTGTATTCCTCCACCATCTCCTTGGTGACCGGCACCGGCCTCTTCCGGTGTTTCCGTTCATCATCGAGGAACCACTCCGGTACTTCCCACGGCTCGTCAGAGGTGGCGAACCTGAAATGGCATACACAAGGTGTTATTCGCGATCTTCACTTATTCCAGCAGGTTTAAGCCTTATTTGTCGAAAACAAATGTTAACCCGAATATACGCATTGTTAGATGCAATCAGCAATCTGAAAGGCAGATTCTTTTCCATTAGTACCTATTGGGATTGACTCAGCAAAGTTTTAGGTGATAGTACCTGGTACCACTGCTCGACTGGGGTTCCAAGCAATCCGAGCAGGTACTAAAATGTGACGCCGTCAGAGTGCGTGCCACCGATTAGCTGGTCAGTGGCGTCACTCGATGAGTCGCAAGAGCGTCTCCTTCCAAAAAATCAAAACTGCCCTTTTTGAAACCCGAAATGGCTACGAGACCACCCCCCCCCAAAAAAAAAACAACGCCATGGTCCCAGAGTCTGCCGAAAAGCCACAGATGGAGCACCAGGTTAGAAAATTGAGGCAGAGGCAGCCAGAAGGGGACAGAGGGGGGGGGGTAGCCTCCTCTGCAAATAATTAGTGGCTTCATAGTTGTATAGTTTACACATTTACAAGTTCCCTGGTTTGATCCAAGGAGGAGACACATTTGATGCTGATGGGTAAACAGCTGTATCAAATTAAGCATGAAGCTACCCGCTGTGGTAACTAAAATGATAACTTTGAACTCCAAATCTGTTTAACGTTTTGTGATTATTATTATCTTTATGTAGTTGAAAATCTCTTAATGGCTAAATTTTAAACTTAACTTTGGTTTATGAGTGTATTATTTGCTGCTAAAAGGTACTTTTTAATATGTAATTAATTTGTAATTCATTTCTGTTCTGTTTCTCTGCAGTGCCCAGAAGCCTCACTTGAAGACTCCTCACTGGGACGCTCTGTAAATTTTAAAGCTCCTGTCCAGGAGACTGGTGGAAATAATGAATACATCTGACTTACAGATGGTGTTAAAGTGAATTAACAGGATGACGGGATTACCACCACGAAGTGTGGTTGTTTGCTGCTGTGCGGTCACCCGTATGTGGCTATCCATGAGGAACAACTGCTCGGGATAATTGTGTTTTCCTGGTGAATTCTGATTTCCCGCTGGCAAAATGTTTGGGAAATTATGCAGCACCAGGCTGGAACAGTGTTGTTTACTCAGTTTGGTGTTCCTGTGTGCTTTTTGGTGTCTTTCGAATCGTTGTTAAAATTGGAACTATATTTGACGAGCTGTATAATAAGTCGGTGCTGCAAATTAAAAAAGATGTTTTGAATTTTTAACTAGAGCCTGACTGAGGCCACATTTTTGGAACTGTTGGGGACTTTTAAGGAATAAAAAGTTCTGATTATGTGGAAATAAATACACTATTACTAATGTTGTTTGTCACTGGACTTTACGATATTTTTATGTTTATTCTTTTGAAGAAATGCTACCACACATTTTGGTTTTGCTACATATTATTGATGAATAACTGGCCATCCAGCGATCCGTGTTTTGTGCCAGCTGCACTCTCAGTCGTTCTGTCGGCGGTGCTGGTTTAACCCGATGATGCGGCGGGGCGGGAGTGCCATCAGCCGGGTATGGTCGTGCGCGCTCCGTCTTTCCGAACGGATATTTTTGTAGCTGTGGAGATCAGGGAAATTATTTTGCTGCTATTGTTAATAATCATCATCATTACCATTGCATTAATAATATAATCTACAGTATTGATATTGCATTCAGATGTTTAAACAGTGTGTGTGTGTGTCTTTCAGAAAGACTAAGTTGCAGGCTGACAGGAAATTGCAGGTTTGCAGAGTGTGCCTTTTACAGAAGTGAAACCGAAAGCAGAGTCTAAGTGCAGGTTATTCTGAGGAGCTGTTTGGACGAGGCTATGTGAATAACTAGGTTATTCAAATTGTCTTTTATACTTTTATATTCTTTGATTAAGCTTTTAGTAGAGGTTCCTGATTAAAACATTTATTCAACATATACATAGTTTCAATTCGGTTATTACATATATGAGAGTGGCTTCTGTCTCTCTGTCTGGTGAGAGGTCAGGAGCTAGTCGGCGAGGTGAAATAGGGTGCAATTGTGGTTAACACACACACACACACACACACACACTCAGTTAGAGAGAATCATTTATAGGTGAAAGTTTAATCATGTTTTGCTCGGGGTTGCAAAAGAGCAGTTTGTCGCAGAACTGCTGCTGATGTGTCAAGATGATAAGCGAGCATCCGGCAGTGACAGGAAGTACCTGCCATGAAGATGAAGACAATGTTCTTTTTAAACTGTTAAAAGTCATTGTGGTTTTGATCTGACCTATGTATGAAATGGATCTGACGTTGAGGGGGCGTCATTAAATTTAAGCCCTGATGGTATAAAATATCTGTTTATGCTTTGATTAAGTCGGAGATCAGCCCTGTCTGCGAACGGAGCTGGTCTTCCCACGCGTGTATTTCATTAAAATCAATTGTTTGACCAAGCTCTTCTGGACCTGGTTGTTTGTACTCTCCTTCCTCAATATTTGAACCTTAACATTTGGGGGCTTCGTCCGGTGGTTGAGGAGGGAGAGAATTGGAGGTGTAGACGGAGAAATTCGGTGGTCTGAGGTGGTCGGACGGGCAGACATGAGTGCCAGTGGTCGAAGTGAGTGGGCATAAGCCGGCTTATCCAAAGGTAAGGCACTACCTGTTGAATTATTTCCAAAGTGTGCCAAATTGGACATTACAAATTAAAGTCTACTCACTGAAATTACTGGTGAATGTCTGGTTTGATTTTGATGAAAATCTCATGACAGTACTGAGGATTTAAATGATTGAATGCGGTTGGACCGCTAAAGGATTTAATACGGTTGGACCGTGGAAAGCAGTTGGACTGCTTTTAGTATATTAGGGAATTTGGTTATTGTTTGGGGTTGGAGCCCCTATTGGTTATAAGGTTGGACCTGCTTCAGTCTTACAGTGTGTTCACACCGAACGCGATGGGCGCGTGAAAAAAGCCCCAAATGCCCCTAACTTGACGCGTGCACATTCGCACCCTCTACGCGTGTCCAAGAAAAATCCATCGCGCCCCAAAATATCATATTTTGATGCGCGTGAACCGGAAATGTGGTAGGGATGTGGGAGGAAGTTGTGCCAGACCGGTATCTTTGCAAGATGGCAGCTGTCGAGCTAGCGCTTGAAGAGAGAGTCTCCCTTCTCTATGTACTGAGGAGAGCAGAGTAGCGGCGTAAAAGACATCCTCGCCGTACCTGGGTCCATCAGGTCCTCCAGAGGCGTGAGCAGTTTGGTGAGTTTCACCACTTGCTCCAGGAGCTGCGCCTGGATGACGGCCGATTCCAGCACTATCACCGTCGTTCACTCGGCCAGTTTGAGGACCTGCTGTCCTGCGTCGGTCCCAGAATCGCCCGCCTAGACACCAATTACAGGCGCTCAATCCCACCTGCAGAGCGCCTGTCCATCTGCCTGAGGTTAGTAAAAGTATTTAATACGTTAGTCCTTTATTGATACCTGTGCTAATATGCTAAACCATCCATTTATACACTGCTAACATGGATGTGCTATGCTAACAGTGAATGCTGTCGGTGTTTACTGAAAGCAAACTGTGGTACAGAGATGACTGTTTATAATATTTCTAGTGATCCTCAGACGGTCTCATCAAGCCCCGATTTAATTC
>NW_024582493.1:1637672-1643448 GCF_018398535.1 Haplochromis burtoni | reverse complement strand
ACATACACCCTGCCATGACACCAGCCAGTCAGAAGTGCCAGCTTGATGCCAGATTGACTGAGAACACTTTTTTCTTCTTGGCCTCAACCTTGGTGCTTCTCCCACGATTTATGGAAAAGAAAGAGCTTTATTAATAAAAAAGACTGAAGAAATTAACAACCTGAGGTGGGACATCAAAAGGCTGCATTTGATAAACACAAATATAAATCCATAATAAAATAAATTTTACCATTGGAGGAACTCCAGTGTTGATTGCAGCTCCACAGGGTAGTGTATGTTAAAGCAGTAGTAGCCGCCAAACATCAGGCAGATGGCAGAGGTTGAGAGAATGTTGTGATGCATTCATTGACAATCTTCTTGTTGATGTTCAACACGAAAGTCAGAACATGAAACTAAACAGCTTCAGCCTGATGTGAAAGAAGGCAGAAGAATCTGTGGCGCCTTTGTACAACACATTAAAATATAGCTACACTAATTAGACAGTTTCCATTAATACACCCATCTCCGAAACAGATCTCTAAACGTGCACTGCTTATGTTACTAGGCTAACGTTAATGCTAGACATGAGCTAAAGCTAAGATAACTTTATAATTTGCACCTTCACTGTCTGTAACATCACACTGATAAATAAACTAACTTAGATTATTTTCTTATGGAAGTAAATGAAGACAAGCTGTGGTTGGGGTTAAATTTAAAAAACATAAGTATTGTATCTATGAAAACGGAGAGTGTGCCTGGCTGTAGTCCACAGCAAAACTTGTGTGGAGCTGTACAGATGTGGAGCCTGATGCAGTGCACTGATTGGCCAGTTTGAATGCAGGCACTGATGTGTAACGATGCTCCAGACTTCAGGGGGAAAAAACCCAGTTTTGAGATCAGGTGCTTTTAAAATGATACAGTTGTAGTTACCATCTAAAAACTGAATTTGTCTCCATATGATAATTAAATATGAATTGATTTCACTCAACAACGTAGTATGTCTGTCGTTAGCTATAGGTCTTATCAAGTTGTTTTTGGCTTTTAAATTTTTACATCCAAATATTGCCCTTACTTACTTAGACTTAGTTCCTCCTACGCCGAGCGGCGCATCGGGCAGCTAGTGATCTCCATCGATGTCGGTCAGCAGCGACTGCTTCAGCTTCGTCCCAGGCAATGTCGACAGTTCTCAGATCGTCCATAAATGTTCGACGCCATGTGGTCTTTGGTCGGCCTTGCTTTCGCTTGCCAGTGCGTGGACGCCATGTCATGGCAATCTTAGCTGGGCGATGATATTGCCCTAACACAACATTATTTCAAGTATGAAGATGTCGGGACATATGTACCTGTTATATTACAATTTGAAGAAGAATATGCTGTATTAAATGCAGAGTGAATCAAGAATGGATTTAATGTAAAGTGGATTGGGTTTCTTGAAAAGCGCTATCTAATCCATTACAGTTTTTCTCAAATGCTAAAACACATGTCACAAACGTTACCACCAGGTTCCCCAATGTCCAAACACAACACCCTTCTCTAAAGCTACATAAACACAACCACACCTTCCCACTGCAAAACTCAAACTCCCACACCAAGAGAGCAGCTCGAAGCTGTCAAAACTGTAAACACTATACACAGCATTACACACTACAGCAAAACAATTGAAAACACAATGCTCAATTTGTGAGAAGGTTCTTTGTTTCATAACTGCCAATGCATATTTTAGAAACTGTACAGTAACGGATCGTCGTAGATCTCTGCAGAGGATTAGGCATTTAGATTTGTGAGTTTCATATGAGTAGTATAAATCTATAGAAAATCCTGCATGTACGTACACTGCTGTAACACAACTCAATGCAAAAACAGAATCTATTGCACACAACAGTAATCTTGAAAACATGAACAGGGTGTGAAGTTTTTTTATTTACGTTATTCACACCACACACACACCACAATCACTGTGCGGCATCATGTCGCTGAGCTGTTGCTCGAATCTCGTCCGTAATGATGGTGCGAGGTTGTCTTGCTCTCCCTCCTGGACCTTCTCCTCTCCCATGTTGGCCTCCTCCTCTTCCTTGTTGGTCTCTCCTCTTCCTCCTCTCATTTGAACTCCTCTTCCTCATTGGCCTGCTCCTCTTCTTCCAGGGCCAGCTCTTCTCCCTCCTCTGCATCAAATTCCTCTTCCCCTGACTCTGCCTTCATCCATTGTGTTTGTTTGGCATCTTCAGCATACTGTGCACTCTGAACTTGCTTTTACATGTGGGTACAGCATTAGCAACAAGTGTCTTCAATTTTGAGTCATTGTGTGTAGTGACTGACGCCAGGTGTGTTCCCTGTGTTCAAAGATTGGTGACTGTGGCAAGCATTTTGCATCACATGGGCTTTCATTTGAGAATATGAGCAGAGTTGTTTTGCAACATGTGTTTTAGCAAGGAAAATGTGTTTAGATTTATGAGTACAGAGGGTTGTGTTTTGTGAATTGTGTCTTCATGTGACATGTGTTTATGGTACTGGAATATGGTGGCTACATTTAGTAAATGTGTTTAGACTACTGGTCATTTGGGTTACAGGATTGGCTTTTGTTTTTTAACATTTGAGAAAAACTGTATTATTAATATGTGAAATTAATGCAAAAATCCCAATGTTATACTGCAGCATACATCCATTACCAGCACAACCATACTTACATTTAGAAATAAAACCTCTATTTCTTTCCAATAAATAAATGTAAAAACCATAGTGTTTGAATGTTATAAGGTTTATGGAACATTTCTGTTAAAAAACAATGCAAGAGTGCTTTACAGTAGGGTTATGTGTTTTTTTTTCAGAGAAAACATTTACAAAATAATTAATTACAGTTTTTGCCGATTAATTTATTTATGGCAATTTCACATCAAATCAAAAGTTGTAAACTGGTTTATAGTTTTTTGTTTGTTTTTTTTAAATTGGTTTTTCCTGCCATAGTTTTACTTTTTATCACTGTATATAATATATACAGTAGATAATAATATATAATATATGAATATTTTTTATATTGTACTTTTTTACAAACTCAGACCAATTGAAAAGTCTTCAGTTTTAAGATTGATGATTTTTGATTGATGATTTTTTTTTATAAATAAAATTTCTTCTTCGTATTATTATTGTCTATTAGTAGTACCAGGTGCTAGTTTCTGACTATACCGAGAACAGTGATAGCCCCTTTTCACTAGTGCCTACTCAGGATGGCTCTAAATTGCTCAGCTTAGTTTTAAGGGGTTTCCATCAGGTGGTAGTACCTGGTACTTTTTTAGTACCTACTTGGCCAGGGTTCCAAGCGATCTCTTAACAATATGCTTTAATACCCTTAGGCAGTACCATTAGGAGGCATAGCATGCATTTTCATGCATTTATTACTTCTAGGCTGGACTACTGAAACTTCCTGAAAAACTCCCAGTGCTGCAGCAATTTGAATCAGCTGACTAAAAAGAGGCCCTATCTTATCTTACTGACTTTATAGAACTGGATCACATCATTAGAACACTCCACTCTCATACGTGTGGTTCCTAAAGTATTAAAAGGTACAATGGGAGGCAGATCCTTCAGCTTTCAGGCCTCTCTTCTGTGGAACCAGCTTCCAGTTTGGATATGGGAGACAGACACTATCTCTACTTTTAATAATAGGTTTAAATCTTTCCCCTTTTGATAAAGCATATAGTTAGGGCTGGTTACCCTGAATCCTCCCTTAGTTATGCAGCAATAGTTTTAGGTTGTTCAGGGATTCCCATAATGCATTTAGTGTCTTCAGTCAACCTTTCCACTCACTATGTGTTTACGCACTTCTCCACTTAATTATTCAATATTATTCATCACTGGCTGTCTTCTACTGCATGTCATTGTCCTGTCTTCCTCCCCTAACCGCCACTGTAGATGGTTGCTCCTCCCTGAGCCTAGCTCTGCTGGAGGTCTCTTCCTGTTAATAGGGAGTTTTTCTTTCCCACTGTCACAAGTGCTTGCTCATAGGTGGTCATAGGATGGTTGAAGTTTTCTGAGGGTTTTTTTGTAGTATTGCAGGGTCTTTGCTTTACAATATAAATCACATTGAGGCAGCTCTTGTTTTGATTTGGCACTATATAATTAAAACTGAATTAAACTGAATTGAATTGAACTTCATGCCACCAATTGGCTAGTCAGTGCCATCAGTCAATGAGTCTTGAGAGCGTCTCCTTCACAAAAATCAAAACCGCCAGTTTTGAAACCCGGCAACGAGGGAAATGGCTGCAAAAAAACAACATTGTGGTCCCTGAGTCTTGCTATAATGACCTCACATGCATTAGGTGGTACTGGATTGTAATGGAAAACCACCAAAACCAAGTCAAGCTGAGCAGCATCGACTTCAGATGAGTTTCCATACAACTGAGTTTTTACAAAAATATCTTACTATTGTTGGTCTACATGTATGATCTTGTGTCCATGTTTGCAAATGCAGGTATGCATATGTGAAATTAAATTGGTAGAGATAAATATTTCTAAAAGTGCTAAAACGCTTAGAATATGGTCAGATCTTTAAAGTTACAGCACCAGATTTCAATAGATTGCAGATTGCAGTCAACTGAATACTGTTTTCCTACCCCTCCCAATTCAAGTGCATACTCCTAGCTATGATGGCCACTTCAGGACAACCAACTCTGGCTGCCATTTATCTGTAATGAATAAAGGCTGTCAGTTCGCTATTTGCCTCAGCAATATTTTGGGTGTCTGGGTCAATTTATTCTGGAGGAGTCATTAAAACATTGTCTGATACAAGTCAATGAGTCAATGAACCTCACTTCTGACCAATGAGAGTGATGCTGAGGTGAACTGTTAAGGATCTTCTGAACTTTTCTGGCAGCAAGCTTCACTGTTTTTGGCACTGTTAGCTGCTGTTAGCTGGTGTCAGTGCTTAGCATATCAACACCAATAAGATGTGAGAATGCAATCAGACTCTTTATCAGAAGAAAAATGTGATTTTTAGGAAATAAAAGTCCAACACTAGTAGCATAATATTAGCTTACAGCCAGCTGTTTTTGTTTTTTAGCTAGCTATTTGTTCTTAGTAAGCTGTCTAGAGACTGGAGAGAGTAGTGGAGAAGGAGAGAGACACAATCAAAGGAGATTTTGAAAATACACATGCGCAAATGCTAAATGGTCATACACATTTTGAAGAGCTATTTCTGATCTTTATATTAAAGTAAGGAGTACTACATGAAATAAAATAGTGAGGTGAAATAGTGAGGTCCATCTTAGCCACTGTATGGAAGCTGGCAGGTCAACAGCCTCCTGTCTGTTTCTTTTTAATGGATTCATTTTAGGTTTATGAGAATATATCAGTTTCTTGGAAGACATATGTAAACATCATATTTAAACAGATCGATGTATATTTATATCGCAAAAAAACGTATTTAGTTTTTTACTAAATAACGTAACAATTACTTACTGTATCTTTAATGCATTGCAGTGTTTGAATGAAACTATATTTAAGTGTCATTCTTACGTGATTATGACATCTATTAGATGAAATAAGGACATCAAAAAAAGAGATTTGTTATCTGATTTTCATCTTTCACACTTTTCCCAAGTCACACTCCCTTCTGCCCTCACTCGCCTGTCTTTTTAATCATAGCCCTTTTGTCCTGATTGAATATTTATTGGCTTATTTATTCTTAATCACAGACAGCCGCTTGTCTGTCCTATGAAACTCAAAGCCCCCTCCACTAGAAGGGAGTGCACACACACACACACACACACACACACACACACACACACACACACACACACACACA
>NW_024582493.1:1632497-1637652 GCF_018398535.1 Haplochromis burtoni | reverse complement strand
ACACACACACACACATACATTTATACACACGTACACATACATGCACTCTCACATAGTCATGCACACACACATTATGTCTACACATGCTCACATACACAATGTTAAATGCACAGCTGAACCTTTCTTCTTGGGTGCCCCTGGCGATCTCTCAGAGGGCCAGTCAGTAGCTCAGTAAGGGGCAGTCAGTCAGCGAATGAGTCAGTCTGTTAGTTAATCAGTCGGTCAGTTAGTATCATGCCTGTCAGTAGTTTTTTTTTGCTTTGTTTTATTTTAATGTATTGATATAGGGGTATGTAGGGAACAATTAAACTCCGTTGGTCATGAAATTATCCAGCAAGCACATTTTAATATTTCTAGGTTTTTTTCATTTTATTTTAAGTTAATTTCCAAAGTTGTTTTGTTATAATTTGTTCTGGTTTTTGTTGTTTTATGGTACTGTGGTTGTTTCCTTTGCTGTAAATATTTGCCAGTGGAGAGGGATCCTTTTGCGTGAACCTCAAAAAACCCAATAACACATTTAATGTAGATTATGCAATGCAAATATCAAATATCTTATTGGTTGTGGGACAGAACATGGAAAAAGTGACAGAGGAGTTCAGCAGGAAAATTGGGTAATTTTTTTCTGCAATTACATGGGAGTTCAGTGCTCATATGGTTTGCCAGCATAGTGAGAACCATGGCCAGTCCATTAAGTTGGAAGTACCTGCAAATATGTTATTTTAAAAAATAAAATAACTTTAACAAAACCTTTGAAATTGTAAAGATGAACATAGTTCCCACTTTGAAGGTGACAATTGCAAAGTCCTATTACGCTGCTTAATTACTTTATTCCTAGAACAGATATGGTATAAATTTCAACTGCTATGAGCGGTGTGTGTCCATTCATTTAATTTTCATTCACACATTTTATCCTCCGTCAGCACTCTTTGATATATGTCTGCAAGCCTGGAGAATATTATCCCACAAGAAACAAAATGTGTCTGTCTGGCCTCTGTTTTCTTCCAACTAGAATAACACCAGGTAAATGACACTCCATTTACACTCTCATTGTGTACCCTCTCTATCAGCCTGTCTTTTCCTCATGCTGTCCTGCTCTAATTAAATCACCATAGTCTCAGTGTATCAATTCTAACTTTGCTATTGAGATTTAATCGGGTGTGCAGGAGACCGGCTTGGCGGGCCGAGCAGTCCTTTTGTGATAGTCCCATCTGTTAGTGACACAAGGGCCTTAGTTTCGGCCTGGCCCAGAAACAGAGAGGGGGGTGTAAGTTGGATGACAGGATGGAAAGATCGACTGCTTCTCTTGCTGCAAATAAATTAATTCATTAATTAATACTCCCACCTTTCCATTCTCATCTATAAATCTAGGCTTCTGCTCTCAAAAGGTACGTATAAAATGCTATGATTCTAAATGACTTTATGGGTTTTTTGCCTTTTTGCTTGAGCTTTTCCACATTTGTAGGCAAACAAATAAAACCAAACAAATAAAAAATATGCTTACAAGAAAACGCCAAAATGGTATAAACGCTATGCAGCTAAGATGATACACGCAGACATTCATAATACAATAAATAAAGGCCACAAAAAGGGTGGGAGGACTGAGGAGATCAGTTTTTCTTACTTTCGAGCTCCTGTGCTTCCAATCACATTCAACTCACCTGCAGTTTTATCTCCCTGATGCTGGTCACCTGCTACAACTCACCTGTCTACATACTCATTCCATCCAGAACTACAACAGCTCAGATGCACTCACCTGCCTGTCATCCTGCTCACCTCTCAGTTGTGGATCATTGGAAACAAAGATCACCAATCCCACTCATCTTGCCACTCGCAAACTTGTTCAATCACCCTCCATGGAGCCCTCCGTTTCCTTGTCTTTACAAAAAGCTCTCTCCCACGACTGATTCACTTCTTGCCAACCATATTCTACTTGGAGTATATCTCCCTTGTTTCCAGTTGCCTCCAGGCTTGAGACTCATGCTTCAGCTTCATGTTCCACTTCATGCCGGTGAATAAATATTTGTTTTGTTAATTTTTGTTTTGTTAATTTGCTGTGTTGTGGATCCCTTGAGTCTGCTTTTTAGTTCCAACCCATGTACCGGCCTTATGGCCCCTTGACAGTAAAAACTGGCCCAAAAAATGGACCCAGCAGACCTGGACAGTGAACTTAAATCAGGGAGCAAGCACGAGCAGGCCTTCTAGTTTCTAGGAAAACAGTGTAAGACAGTCTATGACAAGATCCTCACTGCTGTGCAGGAGCAGGCTCCGCCCCCAATTGTTGCACCAGAGGCAGCTGCCCAACTTTTCTCCTCAGCTTCTCCTTCACCGCCCATGCCTGTGTTTCGTGATGCAATATCCCAACGCCTGAACTTTTTTCAACACCTTCTAAAGAACCAGCTATGCATAAAAGCAGAAAAACTACCATCACTTTATTCATAACTACAGCCAAGTGACAGCACCACTTACTTGCCTTACTTCCCCTTTTCCTGTTTGACCAATAACTTCTCCATCTCTTATGACCAGGTTCTAAGTACACAAAGCTAGATGCAATTTTCCACCAATACTGACTAACCAGAAGCAGAACTTGGCCAAATTCACCTGTCACTCCCAAATAAGTAGAACCATTTCATTCATTAAGTGCTGCTTCTGGTGGGGAACCCTGGAGAGATGTTAAGGACTTTGTGACTGCTTGTTCCACCTGTGCAAAAAGGAAGAACAATACCTGGTGGCCCTCTGGCTTACTTTAGCCACTAACCACCCCCACAGACCTTGGTCCCATACTGCCCTTAATTTTGGTACCAGCTAACCTGTTCCCTCCAGGAAGACAGTCATCCTCTCCATAATTGATAGATTCTCAAACTCTGCCCATTTTGTTGCCCTTAATAAACTCCCAACAGCTTCCAAAACCACTGAATTACTGGTAGATAGACTGGTAGGCTTTCCTTCGGCCCATCAACCGACAGCGTCACTATGCAGACAGCCACCAAACTCCTGCTTCCCATGTACAAACTTGGGGAGAAGGTATGGCTTCGAAACATTCCCCTAAAGCTCTCATTTTATTGGACATGGTGAGACTGAGTCTGTCATCATTCTGTAAAGTTCAAGTTACCCTCATCCATGTGCATACACCCAACGTTTCATGTCTCTCAGGTCAACCACGTTCCCTCCAGTCCATTGTGCTGCTGCTTTTTGAGTCTAACTCACGTACTGGCCTTTTTGCCCCTTGACATTTTTCTTTAATTACATTTGTGAAATGCTGCTGTTATCATGCAGCAACAAAATTTGCACAATATTTGTGTTTTTATTATTGTGTGTCCTATAGCTACTTGTAGCATAGAGTGCTATGAGAACTGATTAGACCTGTTGAATGGAGCTTTGTTATTAGTGTTCTGATCTGTGTGACACCGCCAGCTGCTTTTTTAACCTGCAGAGGTGCTGATTGGTGGAAATGTTTTTCAGGAAGTGAGCGTTAAAGCAAAATCACCTGTTTCCTTACATCAACAGTAGGTTGGTAGTTCAGAAGTCTGGAACTTGACAGTGCAAGAACAAGGGGACGATGATAGTGGTTACAGCAGTGATGGAATATGGTTATATTTAGGTCTGTGGTATGATTATGATGGTGAGATTAGTAACAGTGAATGTGATAGAGACGACTGGTAATGAAAATGCTATTTATGTTCAAGTTATAAACTAATTCCAACTGGGGTAACTGAGTTGTTATTTCTAATTGTTTATTTCTGTACAAAGATCTTCGATGGTCTGAAACAATTTCTTACATCACTAAAATAGTTTCCCATTAATAACAACATTCAGACACTACAACAAACACAATGCACAGGCAGGGCACCTCAGCTGGCCTCCACACGCCAGTTGACACAGGCCTGACCTCTGTTTTGTGTGTGTCCAGCCAGTTGGCCATGCTCAGGGTGGGCTGTCACTCTACTCACCACTTGCTGCCAACAACAGAGTAGGAGGAGTTGTAAGGGTGAGGTGGTGGTGGGGGCAGTCTGGCAAGGCTTAAAGACAGAAAGGGAGGATGTCTGGAAGGCCATATGAGTGTGTGTGTGTGTGTGTGTGTGTGTGTGTGTGTGTGTGTGTGTGTGTGTGTGTGTGCTTGGTGCTTGTCCCTGCCTCCTGGAGTCACTTGGTCAATTAAATTTGCATTGAGGATAAATGATTTGCAAATGATATACAAACAAGTGAATTTCCCATCCTTAAGTGGCTGTCAGAGGTTCAGGGTTAAAATGTACAGAACAGATATTGCCATTTTGAAAATGACATGAAAAAATCAAGAAACTTAACAGAAATTTAGAAATGTAATAAAAAAAACCACCAACTGATACAAAATAAAACAAAACAAACACAAAGAAACGCATGTAAAACAGCTGTTATACAACAATCATATATTACTCTTTATGTTGTTGGTTTTAAATCTCATACTTTTAAAATAATCATCATTAAAATCTGTTATTATATAATGTTTTGTTATTACTTATCAGCACTTTATGGAATCATTGAAAATGTTTACCACTGTTGTTATTCTTATGCAGATGGGAGAATCATAGAGCTGGTAGTGGGATGCTTCAGTGTTCTGGCATTGACGAGCTGTTTTGCTCTATTACAACATAAACCCAAGACTATAGCACAAAGAGATGTTGTGGAAACGTAAATGATGATGATGATGAACTATCCTTCTAGCACCAGTGATATGAATGCATATTCTCTTCTATTCACAGAGTATATGCATTTAGATTTATTTGAATGTAAATGCTGTGCATTCACATTATCTGCTGCGTTTTGCATTTACCAGACCATCTGATCATTTGGCACTACTGGTCCAATGCATTTCCACAGTATTCCTGTGTTCTACAGTAATCTATATTTACAATATAACAAACTATAGAGCCTGCTACACGTTCATTGCTATTATCTCTTACACCGTTCATGTTCATAAATATTTCTTCGTGGCAAATTAGTGTCAGCTTAAAAATAACTAGAAGTTAATGTGCAGCACTTTCTTGCACAACCATCTTTTCAGAGTCAAAAGGGGAGAACATATCCTGTCAGGGTCCTGGGACTGGGCGACCCAGGATCCCTGAGCAGTTATGTATTATATTATTATTATTATATGTATTTTGGTGTTGCTGCTGCTCTT
>NW_024582493.1:1631563-1632430 GCF_018398535.1 Haplochromis burtoni | reverse complement strand
GGAAGGACTGGCCACACCCGAAGCCACACACCTGCCGCTGATCAGGGCTCGTCGGGGGAGCTACTTAGGAGAGTCTTGGAGCTCCCACCAACGCAGGATCGTTGCATGAGACTCCACGTTAGTCATCCTGTTATTGAGTTAGTGTATGTGCATGCCCGCAGTTGTATGTGTCCTGACGGCTGTGTCTTTTGTTTCCCGCAGGAGCAGCGTGGAAGACACGAGAGCAGCGAGCACCGGGGGGTGCTGACACGGGAGCGGAGAGAGCACAGAAACACGGACTATTCACGGGGAGACACGACACGGGAGTCTGGCAGAACACGGGGATTTATTGTTACGTTGTTTCACTTTGTAAATAAACACTGTCTATACATAGAGCACCGCGCTTGGGTCCTCCTTCCCCACTCCTTCCATGGTGTGCCATGCCATACCGTGACAGAATGATCCCGCCACGTATGGACCCAGCGGTCTCCGAGGAGAGGCTCAAGAGGGAGGTGATGGACAAAATTTACCGCATGTGTGAGTTATGGTGGGAGAAGCCTGTGGAAGATTTGCGTCGCGCCGTAGAGAGGCGGCTGCAGGAGATGCTTTTTAAATTCCCCTGGCTGGTGGACTCCCTTAATTCAGTAGTCCTGGATATTCTGCTTTCAACCCTCCACCTCCACTCTCCTCCTCAGGCTGCTCACCGGCCCGGACAGCTGGTGGATTCACAGCCTGAGACGCCGGCCCCGAAGTCTACACGGAAACGACGTTCGCGCCGCCGGCGTTCCTCACCTCAGCCACATCCACAGACATCTCAACAGCCGGCTGTGGTGAGTCATATGGACAATTCATCGTCACTCACCTCAACTGTTTACTCTGGGGCTATGT
>NW_024582493.1:1568629-1601747 GCF_018398535.1 Haplochromis burtoni | reverse complement strand
GGTTTCACACAGTTTTTTGTTGGGAAGGGTACTTTTTACATTATACATGCTTCCCTTAGACAATATTATTAAAAAACACTGCATACATTTTTATAAAGCGAAATGAAGTAATCAGTTAAAGTTCAAGTATGTCTTAAAGACAAGTAGGCCTGGATGAACTGTAATGTTCTACATTCAGATGTTTCTGTTGCTTTTATATTTGGCCCTACTAATCTTAAAAGTATTGTAACTAACCAGGTAATTACTTTGGATTGAATTAACTTGGCCTCCAGTAACAATGAAGGATCTTAGAGTCCTATTTTGACCAGGACATATCCATCAACATGTACATTAAACAAATACTTGGGAGTGATTTCTTTCATTTTCACAAAAGAAACATCCTCTCGGAGAGATACTGTTCTTATATTTATTACTTTGAAGGTAGCTAAACTCTTGTAACTCTCTATTATTGTTTTAAAAGCTCTCTGAAAAGCCTTCATATGACCCCAAATCCAACAATTAGGGTACTGACAGAGACAAGGAAAAAGTATAATGGGAGTCTCTTGTGCAGTCTGCTCACAGTTTGGGTTGTATGATAGGGCCTTGGACGTCCCTTTCTGATAAATCTTGCATGTATAGTTAGGCTTCCATAGCTATGCTGTCAAGGCTCCGGCTGCTGATTGACTTTCCATAATGCACTGAGCCTTTCTCTTCACTTCCTTATTATCAGTTCATGTGTTTATATGAACCAACTGCATTAACCTTCTTGCTATTGTACGCTTTTGCTATGTGCTCTAGTTTTTTTCTCTTCTCTTTGTTTAAAAAAGCATATTCAATATTAAAAAAGGCTCAAGGACAAAATACTACTGAGGAGTTTATTTCCGAGTGTAGTTTCTATCAGTTTGCTTGTTTATGACTCTGGAAGAGTTTTTGTTTCTACACCAAAAACCTTTATCATTGATTTTTTTAAGATTCTGTCAGCTTCATCTTACATCTCTAGTTGAAAAAGCTGAGAAGGTAGAGTGGGTCATCTACTAATCAGAAGACTGGTGTTTTGATCTGGGCTTATCAAGTCTGTGTCCTTGGGCATGATACTCAACCTCAAGTTGCCCCTGATGCATCCATCGGAGTGTGCACACATGAGTCTTTAAAAGGCGTCGAATTAAGATGGACATCACTGAATACCATCTTTTTCTGAAAAAAATAGAGTTACATGGTAGTGTGGGGGTTAGCACTACTCAAAGCCAGGGTTGGGGTTTTCTGTATATGTTTCCCTGTGTTTGCACATGTTCTCTCTGGGTACTCTGGCTTCCTGCAGGATCCTAGAAAGTTGTATGGGTTAGAATGTTAGACTGGCAACTTGTCCAGGTTGTACTCTGCCTCTAGTCCTACGACAGCTGAGACAGACTCCAGCCTCCCTGTAACTTGGAATTAGATAAATGGAAGTAAAAGGATGTTAAGCATAGTTATCTCTTTATGCCCACTCTAACGTGTTTTCTTAGGTGAGATCATGCTGATTAATTTTTGAGTTTTTTATTTCCCACAAATGATAGTGTGCTCAATTTAAAATCTTTGAGATCACACATGACTTGATTTGTGACTGGTTATGTTCTGAGCTCTTATGTTGTGTCCACCAGTTAATGTATGTTGCTCCACTGTCTCATTTTTATTCTCTCTCGGTCCCGGCGTCTTTCATTCTCTCTCGTGCCATCTCTCTGTCTCTCTGTTCCTCTCCTCCCCCTCTGTCTTTGCGCTCCCTCTCTCAGCGGTAAGCCCTCTAATCTCTCCTGTTGAATCGCCTGGCAGACACATACCCTCTGTCTGTGGAGCCAGTAGGGAAGCTTCCTGTGCAGGTGCACCACAGAGCATGCACGATAGGTGCAGAGAGCATAGCAGCTTTTGGGTTACAGAGCAGGCTGGGCTTCGCATGACGGGTATGTTAAGTGTGGGTATGGTAAGTAGAAATGACATAGCAGGTATCTTGGACAAGATAGGCATAGGAGACTCTGGGTATAGTGAGGATCGTAATAGTGGGGGGTGGGTGGTTATGAGTATATGTCAAGCAGAGAGCATGTGGAAATCTCAGCATGTATGTCAGCCATGGTGACCACACTGGGACTGGCAGATGGTGGGCACAGTGAATACAGATCATGGCAGACATTTTGTGTACAGTGAGCATGGCAGGAATGGTAGCATTGTTAGTAGTCATAGTGCGACCCCATGCAGTGTGGCAGGACCAGGGGCCAAGGTTGTTGGTCGCATCTGGACTCAGGCCCAGGCTTTCTGAGATCCAAAGAGACATTTCCTTTTTCCTCATTTTGCTGAGTGGTTAGTAATTTTTGATAGTTGGTAGCTTTCCCCCACGTTACTGGCATCTCTTAATCAATGTTAATTGGCTTGGAATTAGCATATGTTAATTAATGATATTTACTTCAAATTAAAGGTATGAGTGGTCCCAGAGGGTTTCCTGTTCATCTAATTAGAACCAATTAGCTGCAATTAACACGTGTAAATGAGACAGCACTGAGTCCAAAACAAACAGTGTGTATGTACAGGCTGCTGCCCAGCTTCCCCTGTGTTGCTGAATATGCATGGGCCTGTGGTTGCTCTTGTGTCTTTTTTCTTGTGTAAAGTGCTGTTAGAAAGTATTTGACCTCTTCCTGATTACTTTTTTTTTTTGCATGTTTATCACACTTATATGTCTCAGATCTTCAAACAAATTTTACTATCAGACAAAGAAAGCCCAAATAAATATAAAATGGTGTCCTCAAATGATAACTTAATTTATTAAGAGGCATCCAAAACTACATGTGTGAAAAGTAATTGCCCTCTAAACCAAATAACTGGTTGTGCTACTATTTGAAGCAAAAACTGCAATCAAGCATTTGCGATAACTGGCAATGAGTCTTTGACATTACTATGACAGAAATTTGTTGCACATTTCTTAACATATTTGTGTAAGTTCAGCCACGCTGGGTGATTTTTAAGCCTGAATGGCCTGTTTAAGGTCGTGCCAACTGGATTTGACTTGGCCACTTCAAAACCTTCATTTATTTATTCTTTTTTAGATTTCCTGGTGTGTTTCCAACTTTTTTTTCTGCTATATAAGTACTTTTGAACTTCAGGGAAAGAACTGGAATCCTCCTTAAGGATGTTCTTGTAAAGAACAAAATTTATAACAAGTTGTCTAGTTCCTGAAGCAGCAAAGCACCCAAAAACCCTTACACCACAGTGTTTGACTGTCTGCATGCTCATTGATGCTCGCTTTTACAAAATGCTGTGTTAGTTTTACAACAGATGTAACTGCAAACATTTCAAATTCCATTTTTGTATCACCACTGCACAGAATATTTTCCCCAAATTTGGGGAGTGGGATTATCGAGAATGTTTTGGCAAATGTGACACAAGCTTTTATGTTCTTTTTCTCCTTGGCTCTCCCTCATGGATGCCATTTTCTGTCCAGTCTGTTTATTCTTTTTGAATCATGAATAATAACCCTAACTGAGGCTCGCAGTTCTTTATTTGTTGTTCTAGATTCTTTTGTGACCTACGCAATGACTCACAAATATGTAGCTATATTATATCAGGTGTCTTATCGTATATTTTACAACACACCAGAACTAACATCCCTTCCCAGCACAAACAAATAACCATTCAGGACCCTTTCACTCCCAGTTTCCCTGCTCACATCCTCAGTGCCTCTCCTATTTTTAGAGCTCTATTGCCAAACTAATTTGCTTTACAGACCTTTCTATCAAGTGAAGAAAATCCCGGAGGTGTATTAATTGAAATTCAGTCGACAGCACATCTTGTTTTGGTCTAAGAAACCACCAGCCGTGCTGAGTGTGGAGAGTAATCTCACACAGGGAAAATTGCCAGGAAATGAGAAGATGTAAACAAGGGAGAAGGTAGAAAATAAACAGAAGTCATCCAAGCATCTATTGCATCTCACAGTACTCTATTAAAAGTATACTGCCTTTTTATATGTAATTTTGGCAAATACCATCTTGCTTGGCTAATAAAAAGGGCTAGATTTTTAAAGCGAGAAATCACAAATGCAGTCTCTTTCTGTGGTCAAATTATGTCGCCAACTTTTTAAATCAGTTGTAAATACATATTCAGAGAATAAACTGGGATGCTTAAGTCAAGCTGCTATATTGTTCAAGTTTGTTAATGGGTGGGCCACAAGCTTAACGCCACAGAAAACTAGCTTATAGGCTTATCCTAATTATTGTCTTTCATCAGTCGTTAAAGAATTTGTGACGTATAGAATACATATCTGGCTGGTGTTGTTGTTTCTAGGGAAATAATTTCACCCCTCAAACAGTCCCTGGCCTGATTACAGTACAGGAACTTTACAGTTCTCATTGAGCCACTAATATAAACCCCTGTGCTCATACTCTCTGTACCTGCCCAGAATATGCAGCAATTTAGGTATCATTATTTGGATCTAATGACACTCACACATACAGGGATCCAGACACCAACCCTGAGATTGGTCATCAACCTCCCCGTCTACCTAAGCTAAAAGCTATTGTGACGGTCAAAGAAACTTGATTCTTTTCTTTTGTTTGTTGCATTTTTAGTGGGAGAAGTGTTTCATTACTCATCCAGAGTGCCTTCTTTAGTCTCACCTGACTGCAAGTTTCCCCAGCCTGGGGGTCCCATTGTATAACGACTAACACTAGCACCACTGACTAACAGTGGGCTGTGAGCTCAAGTTCATGATTTTTAATATGTAAATTGTGATTACCATGTGACCAGTGGCCATGACCACCATTCACAGAGAGAATGGCTACAATTACAGCCAGGTAAGATGGTGAAAAATGTTCTCTGTGGTCCCCTCCACAGTTCAGAGATGGTTGTTCTCTTTTCACATAAATGTCCTCCTTGACTTCCTGTTCAAATCAGCCTTCCTTCCTCTCCAGAATGTGCACATCCCCATTGCTAAAATAGTGGCCACTGGCCTACGGTTTTAAATGAACTGTAGAGTCCTAGCTTGAAGAGTTAGCTCTTCTGGGATATACTCTCCATTTAGCCAGAAGTCGCTTGGTTTTCCCAATCTATAATTCTCAGCATTACTCTGTTTAACCCAGTCCTTGGAAGGCTACACAATTTTGGGGTTTGAAAGCAACAAAGACCCATTGCTTTTAAAAAATGCATCATAGCTGTTCCAATACTTTTGACATGTCAGTTAAGCAGTGGTTGTCCTTTGTCTCTCCTGGATCACCTGGAACATTCTTTAGTCACCTTCCCAGCTTTGACAAATGTCCAGCTGGGATAATTATATTTACTCGGGGTGATGTTTTGGTGTTCTTCTGCCTCCCTGGTTGTCGTGTTTGCTCTGAACACACAGTGTTTATATATCTTACATAACCCATACAGACTTCGTAAAGTCTGGGTATAATCTGTGGGCTCCAGTCAGTAGTGATGTCCTGTTCTAACTGCTTCAGACAATCGGTCACCCTTTCCCTGTAACTACTACAAGTGTCTTGTTTCAGGGTATAATAGGTATTTTTGTCAATGAGCAGTGACAACATTTTCTTATGATTGTCTGGTTTAGCAAAACCTACCGTGGTCTGCCAGAAGGATGATGACGTTGTTCCCCTTACTGAGTGATGTGAGCGCCTTCCTCTCCTCAATGCTGATATTGTATATTAATGATTGTGAATCCAACATCAAAGCGCATTGTTAATCACTATTGCTATTTTCCGTTGTTATGCAACTGCTTTGTTTATGAGGTTAGTGAATCTACATTGACTTGAGACTGAAAAAGTCACCTTAATGAATGATGGCACATTTCTTCCTCTGAAACTCAGGTCGTCTGCTATAATCAGATGAACTGAGTCAACTTTCTGGGATTTCCTTACCTGGATGACTAGCCTGTAAAGGTCAAGGTTTGAGTTAAAAAAAAATACAAGAAAATAGAAAATCTGTGGGAGAAAAAGTGTGTTTGTTTGTGTGTATGTCAAATATTTTTGCTTTGTTCTGGTTCCCTTGAAAACACATCAGATCTCAATTGGGGTAAAAGAGTCATGCTGTATATCAATACTATATTGACTCTGTAATGTGTTTGGTATGTGCTTGAATGCATATTTAACAGTGATGAGGTACACTCCTAATTAGATGAAAGATGATGCTCTGGGGGTTCTCCTCTAAGATTTGAAATAGGACATCACTGAGCTCCTGGACAGTCTGAGGTGCAACCTGGGAGCATTAGATGGACTCGGGGTGAACCTGATCTCATCAGGGTGCAAGGGCTGAACCTGCCAGTTCTGGTATTCAATGGCAATTGAATTAACTGTCTGTGCTATATTTACTATCTGCACAGTGCTGAGTAGAGGGCCTATTTGAGCACGCTGGGCCCTCAGACCACCTTCATGAAGTCTGTCTGATATCATCTTCACACCAGAGGCCTGCTGGAGGGCATTTTGTAGAGCTCTCCCAGTGCTCAACCTGTTCCTCCTTGTACAAAGGAGCAGATACTGGTCCTGCTGATGGGCTAAGGACCTTCTATGGCCCTATTCTCCTCTCCTACAGTTACTACCTATCTCTTGGATTCTCCTCCATGCTTGTGAGAGAGAGAGAAAGGGAGACAAGGTGAAGGAGCTGGACCTGCTCAACCTCTATAGATAGTTAGATAGAATTCACCAAGAACAACTCATATTAAGAGTATGTTAACTGTAATATATTTTGAGTGGAACCATCACTCCAATGTCACATACTTTGCTATTGCAGAGAGGAATGTGTTTTCAGTTGGAATTGAATGTATCACAAATTTAAATTCATGTTTTTCTACAGGGATGAGTTCAGCCACTGTTTTCTCCTTCCTCACTTCGCTTGTATCTGGATTCCAGGTTTGTCTGGATGAGTAAAATCTACAAAGAACTTCAAAATAGCATTGTCTGCTGTCTGGGCTCAGCTCCTAAAGAGACCTGAAGCACTGGCTAGAGTGTTCTGGCAGACATAACACACATCCTTTCATTCCACCTGGGTATTATAACTTCTCCCCCATATCCATCCTTTTTGAAAAACCCCAGACTTCAATTATCCATCCAGCATTGGCAAGGTATCAATAAAGAACCCAGCAGTGACATCCGCAACTTTCAGTGCTGTTCTTTAATCATGAATAGATGCAGATTATATTTCTTTTTGTGTCCTTTCTTCTCCACCGTCAACCTCACCTAAACCCCCACCACTACCTATCGAGGTAAAAGAAGGTGTCTTGGTGAAATCCCTCCCAGCTCAGAGCAGTGCCTAATCTTGAGTCACTGGTTGTGTGGATGCAGTATTGACAGCTGCTTCTGTGTACGTGTGTGTGTGTGGCAGACTCCCCTCTTAGTCTCCAGGTTTAGAGGCAGGAGATGGCGAGGTGCTTCAGCATACTTACCACTCTAACAATCAGGGAGGTGGAGGGTGTGGGGGTAACATTGCAAAAGGTTTTGCTGCTCAAAATATAGCATCCACTGCCTTTGTTGGGTGATAAGGGAAGGTGGAGGGTGGGAGGGTGGAGGGATACGTGCACACAAGGAGTGATCTTGGGAGCTGAACAAATCTGAGAATGGCATTATGGGCTGGTAAACACAGATGCCATAAGAGGCTGCAGGATTTGCTGTTTTCCCATTTTCTTTCTGTTTTTTTCTTTTTCTTTTTTTTGGGGGGGGTGCCGAGAGAAAGGCACAATGATGAGATGTGCTAGTGGAGAGATGGAATAAGACAGATGAAATCTATGAAAAGGAAAGAAAAACAGGAAAGGAAAGGAAAAGATTTGAGCAAAAAATATAAAGACTTGAGGTATAATTTCCACATTTTTTTATTTTATGAGGTGGGCCACTGTCACTACCCTGTCTCATAATGTAACTATATATATGTGTGTGTGTGTGTGTGTGTGTATGGTAGTCTAGTAACTACAGTTGTACTGAGAAATCATTACTTTGTTTAGTGCTGATTGACACAATATGAATTCCTAGACTGACTGCAGTTGAAAAGGTTGGCTTATTGACTGAAACAATTCCAACTGGAAAACTCGTGAATCTGTGTTGCACCTGAATAGTAAAAATATTACTTTCCAAAAGTAATATTTTGGTCTCTCTTCTTTACAGACTATATGATCTGAGATGATCAAAAATGTGAAGAGAATCATAACTGAGAAGAAAAGAGAGCCACTGTGCTTTGACCATGCGCAAAGTAGAATGCAGCTATCATTACTTTACATATACATGTACATGCATGGATACGCTTGGTCCTTTGGGTGCCACCAAAATAGTTTCAATCAACTGAGACTGCAAGACATCAAAAATGTATTCTGTTGTTCTTACTCATTTCTCCTGCAAATAACCTTAAATATAAGAACTCACTGTTTACCTGTGTACAACACTTTGAGTTAACCTTTGCCTGTCTGATGAGTTTCTAATTAAATGAAAAAAAGAAAAGAAGACACACACACATCATCAGCCAATGGATATCTCATACCTGTCAACAAATACATTCAGAGACAGAATATTAACCTAGATGCATCCAATCAACACAGTGCTAAAAGGTGATTGATCTGTAGCACTCACACAACAAACAAACTAAAAATGGATACAAAAAAACATTAGCTACCAACTCCTTTCCCTACAGGTTTGACATGTGCTGAAAAATACTATTTAAAAATATATATATATATATATTATTTGCTTCATTTGTGCATTGCCGTGTTTTTGCTGTTTGTATACATTTTCAAGAAGCAGGAAAAAAACCCATCATCAGTAGTCATCAGGATCAACTGGCACGAGCTTGGTCCAGGTGCAGTCTGGACTCTTCCAGTTGCAGTCACGTCCTGTTCACATTATTGCATGCTTTGATTCTGGCAGAAAGAATCATTGAACACGTGAAAATTATCAGAAAGTTTGAAAAGGTGATGCAGTTGTTTGATTGCTGTTTCTGTTTAAAAGGTACAAAGTGTGGATCTGAAGCTACGAGTTTATGTCTCTGTGCAGCAGCAGTCTTTAATTTGCTGGGAGTTGTCATCTTGCGTTGCTCTGTTCTGAACTCGGATTTCCTTTGAAGCCGGTCTTAGAATTAACTTCCTGTTCTTCTGCACAGATTCTCATCCACAACAACTAACCGAGTCTTAAAGCACATACTTGTACACATAGGAAGGAATACAGGACAGCTGCATTCCTGCCAGTATTCAGTGTTTTGGCTTGAGGGAAAGGAGAACTTTCACCCTGCCATCGGCTGCTCAGTGGAGATAAAAGATTCCAAGTGTTTTTACCTGCGTTTGTCTCTGCCGCTCTGTATCTGGGAATTACACCAGGGAGCTGGTCGATAACGCCACTACAATCAGGCTTGCCACAGTGAGTAGCGTGTTCTCCTTTCAGAGCTGTCAAAGAGGAAAGACAATGCAGCACACCTGTAGTCTCCACTGAGAGCTTCCTCTGTTTTATTGTCAGCACAGCACGCTGGGATTGCGGCTGTGGCTCACCCCTCTGGATACTCCCTTATACTGTACAGAAAAGACTAGATAGAAAGACATGTACTGCATGCTTGCTCATGTATTGGATGCAATCATGCAAAATGGAAGTCCTGCTGCTGTAGTGAAGGACTGATTTCCAGTGTAATATTAAATAAAATAATAATTTAGAGTGCATACGCGAGCTTTCTTTGGCAAACAGAATCTGTATATATGCAGCACCTAACTTATTATTTTTCTCCCTAAACATTTACTTTTTTCTTCCAACAAGAAGAAAACTGAACGAGATTTTGAAACATGATTTCTGGTGTTTAAGAACACACGTTATTTTGAAACTGGAGAACAGAGATGTTCCTGATCATTCAGGAGTCCTCCTGGTAACAGTGTTGGAATTACAGACATTAAAGACGTTTCATGTGTGCAGATTTTTTTTGTCCCAAGGCTGAACTTTAGCTTAACGTTTTTGTACGTCATTGAAAGCAAAACCATACACACAAAAAGCTTAAAATAGTCAGAAAGTTTCCGTATTATTTCATCCACTACATCACTGAAGGTAGACTGAATAAACACTCCTGTGTCAATATCCCTTTTTTTCTTTATTTAATTCTAAGCTCACTACTGTAGTCTGAAGTTGTCCTTTCATTGGCTAAAGCCTCACTGCCACTGTCAGTATCTCACATTATGTGTGTCATTAAACATGCGCAGGAAGTGATGGGTTAGGATCATCAGTGTCTTTATTAACAAACATGTTACCAGAGACACAGAAAGGCAGAAAATGAAACAAGAGTTCTGCTGTGATTTAAAAGTCAGGAGTGTCTAACTTATCCACCTGGACTGTTTTCTGTTGCGGTCGGTGGATCAGAAATGTAAGTGATATGAGTTTGCTGCTGATCAGTTTTGAACTGACAGTTTATGCAGTATTAAAGTTAAACCCAGAAGACAAGCCCTGACTCTAGGAAGGAGCAAATTCATATATATATTTTATTTATTTAAGTAACCTTAACTTTAATAATCCTCTCAAACCAATTAAAACCTACAGATCTATAATGACATGGGACATGAAGGGCAGGGACAAGGATTTCTCCGAGGATTACAAAATTTAAACAAAATTTAAGCAATGGGAAACAAAAATAAATTGAGCTCATCTAAATTGTCCCTCCGACCAGGGGATTGCATCACTCCTCTGAAAGACACAGAAAAAGGAGGAGGCCAAGAATGTCTTTCTCCACCCCCAGCTGTGAGTGTGATGCACTTGTGTTATTTGCAAACTGAGAAACGATACAAAATAAAGAGAGTGGACATATTTCTGATTCTGTGTTGTTCGGGTATTTTACTGGATGCAGCTCTCTTCTACACAAAATTAGTTTTTTCTTAAAAACAGACTAATCTTTTCCAGGTGTAAATATGTCAGCTGTGATTCCGTGGTTAAATGTCCTGTCCTCGTGTGCAGCACAGAGAGGCTTCAGTTGGATTATTTACCTTTTCATTTATTTATTCAGTCAGTCAGTCAGTCAGTCAGTCAGTCAGTCAGTCAGTCAGACTCATCTGTAGTTTCATTGCTGTAAAGGGATTCATTGTTTTGTGTCTCAGTATATAATCTGAGTGAATCATGGAGTCTTCAGTGGGCCATAAATTGTATCTCCTTAAATTTCCCCTTTCCCCCAAAGAATAGGTGAGCTTAAAACACATTTCACGGTCCTCAACAGAAATGTAAATTACATGCAGGACAGCAAATGTGTGTAAAAGAACATGGTCAATATGACACATAAAGTATTTTATTGATGTTTGTTGCTACATATTCCCAGTAAATACACAAATGTTGCCCTTGCCGTTCCTTAAAAACCTGCATTTTGAATAACAAACAGAGAACGCCAGTAAACAAAATCTTTTTCTCTTTGTTGCTTCAAAACTATGGGCGATTGCACGCAAGTTCTCTACTTAAATGAGTTTGCACTCATTCTGTCTGCAGATTCATTTTGTTTTCTCTTCCTGTGTTGCCTTCAAAACCTCCCTTTATTCCCCCCGTGCTGTCTTTTTATGCAACTTTTAAATTGATTTCATCTTTTCTTTCCAGCACTATAATCATCCCAAAAAGCTTGCAACTTGTGAACTTGGGGAACACTAAATCCCCTCCCCATCCTCTTTCACAGACACACACATACACATTTAGACACACACACACACATACTCGGTGGCGGGGATCTTAGGCATTCACGGGCTGATGATTCCAATAATCCAAGTTCAAATACAATTCCTGGATCACAGGATTTAAATGACATTATATAGAAATTAGATTTCACATCTAGAGCAACTGAACCTCCCTCGATCCCATCTCTTTCTAATTACACTACTTTCCTCCCTGAATCTTCACCAGACTCTTTCTTCTGCTCCTCTTTTTGTTCATTCTGCTTGAATACAGCCTGGGATATTCTTTAGCTGCACAATGCATCTATTACAATACAAAGTAACCCAGGAGCTGCTATATATTCCCAATGATGGCTCCCCGGTGAATTTGGAGCTTGTGTGATTCATGGTGGGCTGTAGTGTTACAGAAAGCCAAGGCGAGCCTATCGAGTCACCTACCTGTAACTGACATAGTGATATTTACAAGAGAAGGGAAAAAGGTTTGACTAATTTTATTTAAAATTGTCTTTGGAAAGCGTTTGAAACTGGAATCACAAATCTGCTGTCAATAACATAAGTTCTTCTCTGAGATGAGTTGTAGATGACGATGTAGTTTTCATTTCTGATGTTATGTTTGCACACATCGGGCTGTCTCATCAACATATGAATGACATCAAAGTTTGCTACATGTCAGTGTGTGTGTCTGTTTGTATATTTTATGTGTCTGTAGAGCCGGAAGGCCTTAGAAAGCTCTGCTCACTAAACTAGCTTGATAGATGGATAGACATAGAGCATGGGATGCCACCATGGTTTCTGGAGGAATTTAAAAACAATAAAAACATTTTTAAAAGGCATTAAAAATTTTATTTTACCTTTTTTTAAATGATAAACAGAAGAAATAAAATCATCGCAGTCAGAGTCAGTGAGCATTTCCTTACAGTGTATAAAAACCTTTACAGCTCATTTCACAGCGTTAGCACTCTTAAAGGTACATTTGATTGAATTCATTAACCAGATGTGAGTGTGAGGGCCCAAAACTTGAAACCATATGAACAGAGTGAAGGTTACATTGTCATGGTTTACAGTGGTATACCAGAACCAAAAGAACTGCTGATTCTGAGGTGATCAGGTGAGCACTGATTTTTCATGTAATCTACGTTTAACTGCATTTTTCCAAATGTGTTCATGATCTTATGCATATCATAATGTAAAAGAAATGTCAACAGTATTGAAAGTTACTAACAGCAAGAAGCCATTTAAACCCACCAGTCACCTTCTGAGATCTCTACACTCAGGAATCAGGAATGAAAAGTCTTGAACAGTCAGACAATAAAGACTTGTGAAAGTTTACAGTAAGCCAGCGAGCCTGTACCTCAACCCAACAAAAAACCTGAAAATGGCTGTGTATTTCCCTCATCCAGGCTGTCTGAGTGTAATGGTTATGCCAAAAGGGATATAAATAAAATATAAATTTTCAAGCAAGAATGTGCATCTTAGGATGATTTCCAAAATGAGCTCCAGATGAGAGAAGAAAATGAGCCTTAAAAGTATTTTAATCCACTGCCTATAGCATCAGAGCTCTAGTTCGTGTGTTATAAGACATATGAAATGTAAACATTCCCTATTGGAGGGATTGGAAATAAAAGTTTTTTTGTTTTTCTGTTATTTGTTGGTGTTTGTTTAGTTTTTGTTTTTTCTCTAATAAGAACCGTTTGAAACAATCCTGTTCAAAGTTGTTTTAAAGATCTTTACCACAATACTCTTTCAAAGACCCAGTCCAAGCACTTAATGCATAAAATACCAAGACGTAATCAGGACTATGTAAAATCACAGTTTAAAAAACAAGATAAGGGGACTAATTTGTTCTGGGCACACTAATATCCTGACGTTTGCTGCTCACTCACTAACATACTAACACCAAGTGGTTTAACTATTTTTAGATCATGTTTTCACTGAAACACCAGGTTAAATTCTAGCTGCCTGACTTTGATGACCAGAGATCAAAAATGAATTTAATGATACTATGCTACATATGGGTGTCATGGAGGGGCAGTGGTTAACATTGGGTTTGCATCTTTTGAAGGCTCTCCCGGTGTCTGCGTGGCCTTTCCTCCCACAGTCCAAAGACATGCTTGTTAGGTTAATTGATGGTTCCAAACTGGGTGTAGGCGTAAACGGATGTCTGTCTCTATGTGTTCGGCCTGCTGTTAACTGGTGACGAGTCCAGGGTAGACCCCACCTCTTGCCCCATGACAGCTCCAGCCCCACTGTGAGTCTGGGTAAGCAGAAGAAAATGGATGGATGGACATATTATATGGAAGTAATTGGCAGAAATAAAGAGTTTTATTTCATGTTTATAGAAGTACATTCTGATCTATTTATATAATGCTAATATCAAGAAAAAAATATATATATAATTATGTAAAGAAATAGTTATGCTGGATTAAATTTTTATTAACCTAATGAGGGAAAATTCTTAAATACGGTGGGAAATCACAAGAATATAAAGATATGTGCAAATGTTCCCTGTTACTACTTTTTCTGGTGTTTTCTGAAGCAGTTGAAGCATAATTGAAATCTTCTATCAGAGCAGCATCGCAGATCGAACATATGCATTATGTTAAGTTCTTGGTGAACGTGTAAAAATGGCTACATGTTTTAAATCTGTGCTTTGAATTTGAAGTTTACTGTGAAGGTACAACTGTGCACTGTTTTTAATGGTAATAATGGAGCATGTCACCAAGCTCACTGGATAGTTTTTCTTATATCTTCTGAATATCAATAAAACTGTAGATAATGTTTCTATTAATGAATTTTATGCAAAAATGAAGATTTTACATCCGGCAGCGTTTTTTCCTGAATTCCCATGTCCATGCAGCTGGCTTGGTGAGTGGAAAAAAACCTTGGAGAAATTATGTAAAAAAAAAAAAAGCAGAGGAGTTTACCTTTTTTTCTCTGGCTACATTTTTTTTTGTGCCTACGATGACCTGAATAAATTGTCCCAGCAATAGTTTACCTTTAGGAATTGTAACCAACCACTTGAGTGTTTGCTGTAACAGGAATGTGGAACTGTGTATGTCTGTGTGACCAGGCGAGATGGGTGTAGATAAAAGGATTCTGCCAAGTCCTGATTAGATCTGCTCCTACGTTTGTCTTCCAGTATCAAGAATTACATGATTTATTAGAGTGTGTTGGGGCTCTGTTGTTGGAGGGTGTGAACTTTCCCACACCTACACCCCACAAGGGAGTGCATTCCCGCAAACTCCATGCAAATGAAGTTACTAGCTCTCTCTCTCTCTCTCATGGGTCCCTGCAGTTGTTTAACTCTCTCCTCCCCAGCTGAGGCACCTCAGGGTGACTCAGATAATTTTCTCCATTAATGAGCACCATGATTGCAAATAAGCAACAACGAAACAACAGATCGATGAACTGCCAAGCGTGAGATTAATTTGTTTAATACAAGGCAATTTATTATTTGTGGTGATTTTAGTGGATGGTGGAGAATGCTACATTCTCTCTAAAATTCAAATAAGTGAATGTACAAACTTAGGAATGTTCTCATTTAAACAGTCATTTTAAATAAAGGGGCTTAGAATTGTAGATACACAGTATGAGCCTGGACTCACTGACATTATCACAACATAACTAAACTGGGCTGTTCAGTAACAAAGAATGTCGATACACAAATTATTCTGTTTATTTGGTGAACTGTGTCTGTTAAAATACTAAATAAAGTAAACTGCATTGTATGGAGAGAACAACGTGGTAACCAAAGAGCAGATGAGTTGTTCATTAGTATCTTAAAGTATAATCTAGCATATAATCTATCGTACTCACACGCTGCTATTACTGTACGTAGTTTAATATAAAGTAGTTTATAGTTATCAGGAATATCCATAATGATATAGTTTTGAACTGTATTTTTTTTTTATTAATGTAAAGTAATAACTTCGTTTGTACTTCTTCACGACATATTTTATACACTAAAAACTAAGTTTTGATGTTATGCTTCATCCACGTCAGAGTCCACTTGTGGGTGCTCAGTGCCCCTTTTCCTGTTAAATTCCATTTCCATATTTCTCTTTTGACTTGTCCTGCAGGTATGTTGAAGCCTCCAGCCTGTTTTAGAGCCCTAGAAACAAACCATTACAGTGATTGCTAACTGTCCTTATAACTGGCTCATGTAATTAAGTGTATGTCTTAATAGTGGATTAGTTCTAATGCACAACTTAACTTATCTACATAATAATGTTATTGCAACTGATATAGTGTGGAAGCTAATTTATAACTATCAATATACAACTAAGCTATACAAGCTATATTTTGTGAAGCTATGGCGTTAGACTGTAAAAAAAACAAAGATGGAAATAGCTAGTAGTTCTGAAAATTGAACTGCAGATGTGCCTTAAACTTAAACGCTTTCCTGATGGCTTTGTAAACTCAACTGCAACATTCAGATAATGTTATATAATACAACACTTAATAACATCAAGTTATTAAGTTCACAGTTAGAAAAGAAGACAAATCAGTGTAATTCCATTGGCTACAGTTTTGTTAACCAATAAGTATACACTGTCTCTTCAGGTCTACCTGTATGTTGCGATCAACACAGCAACGAGGAAAGCTTGAGGCTTGAGGCTTCGTGGCCAACGTTACAGTGGCCTGATGACTCTTTATATATAGTTCCTAAAAACTCGAATTGGACTGTGAAATCCAACCAGGCGACAGTGGGAATGAAAAACTCCCTTTCAACAGGAAGAAACCTCCAGCAAAAGGTTAACATCAAGGTTATCATCACCTCATAAGGCTGACTTTAAAGCACGACATCACTTGAAACTTGCAAAACAAATTTGCTATGACAACCCGTTCTCACTCCCAAAGCGTAACATTTTACGCTAGGTGACAAATCGTCAACATATTACGTTTTCGGCTACCCACCACGTTCCTAAATGACGACCTCGGAAAAAGAGGAAATATGAGAACCGTCTGGACTGAACCTACACATGTTCACTCTTTTTCTTCAAATCGCTTAGAAACACGCTATTTAACATCATTAAAGTCATGGTTAAGGTCAGGAATAAGGTTATGGTCAGGCCTAGGGATAAGGTTAGGTTTAGGGCTGGAATACAGGGCTGGAACGTCTATTACCGCGGGAGCGTCATTGCACTGGATTCCAGCCATAACCCGCCGCGTACCATAAGAACGCCGAAGGTCTCCTTTCGCGTTCCTCAGGAACGCCGCGGGACGTGACAAAACGTCGACATGTTACGCCTCGGGAGTGAGAACGCTCTGGCTATGAGCATGTTGTGTTTATGGAGATAGTGATGTTGTGGTTTCAGGTACCCTGTTTCTGTTTGAATATGATGTGTAGGCTGTAAAGGTGGCAGCATTCATCTCTGATTTATTTGTAAATAAATACCAAAGTTAGCGCCTATCCCCACACGCCCCATGAAGTTTCCCGTTTGATATGGGTTCACCTGACACTATCAGCAAATAAATGAGTACCCAATGACAAGAATGTGTGTGATGTTCAATAGCTGGCAGACTTTCTATTCTTTCTCCTCACTCAGGGCTCAGCTGGACATTCTCAGAGGGGGTCAAGGTGAGTACTGTTCCTCAAAACTGTTGCTAACCATCAGTCTGCCAGCTGGGCTAATTTACAGCCCACCCTCCTCCACCATGCCATGTCCAACCTCACACCCTTCGCCTTCAGAGCCACTCTTCTACTGTTCACATGCTCTCTTTCTCCCTGCCTTCTCTGTATTCACCTCTATCTCTCTTTTTTCCATGGTTGGGTGTGAAAGCGCCAGCAGCACGCTCCAGTGGAGACAAATCAGACCTTCCCAACTGTGTCATCATAAAACATCCTTTAGGAAGGTTGCGACCTCCTCACCCTTTCAACTCATCTGTAGACACAGTGAGTCAGGAGAGGAGGGGTGCCTTCCATGCAGCAGCATAACTAGCCCATCCCCATTATCATAGAAGAATCAGGAAGTGATAGGACTGGTGACAGAGTTCAACAAAATGCATTATATGATTAAACGCTCTCCAGTAAATGCAGCGCATGCAGCGCACTGGAGAAATAAGTGTGGGGAAAATGCCAATAAATATAAGATGACTGTTAACAGTCACTTTGCTCCTGTATGCAGTAATTATGTTGGAGTAAATAAACTGAGTGCTACACATACATAAAGCACCTTCAAGAATAAACTAGCACCTCAAAAGCATATTTTAGATGATCTACATTTTGCAGGCACTGTAAGGCCACTCTGGGGCAAAAGTGACATCACTGGTGCTGCACACAGTTCAAACTGACTCCGTTTATGTTAGTTGTGTTGTGTTGTGTTTTCTCAGCAGTGGCATCAGCGATAGAGGGTGCTAAGTTAGCCTTATGTTGACATCACAATCTGTTTGCACTCTGTCAAATATTATACTTGAAATGTGCAATTCACTTGTATTTTTATTTTTATTTTATTTTTATTCCTATTTATTCTATTTATCCCCTTCGTATATTTTATTTATATATGTCTCTGTATTTATGTGTGTGTGTGTGTGTGTGTGTGTGTGTGTGTGTGTGTGTGTGTGTGTGTGTGTGTGTGTGTGTGTGTGTGTGTGTGTGTGTGTGTGTGTGTATTTGATATTTTATAAACGGCAACACATCCGAAGAAATACTGCGACTGTGATTCTTGGCAGCATGGTGAGGTTGTCAGTCCTGATACTACTGTTCCTGTGCAGCAACATTGCCCGTACTGTGTCAAAAAACAGCTCAGTACTCAAATATGGCCATGGATATGAGGTAGATAAAGAGTTTGAAGTGTACAGAATAAAGCACTGTTTGAATGTGTGATTAAAATGCGACTTGAACCTTGTGCTCACTGACTTGCAATCTGTAGTGCTTTGAGTGGCCTGTAAGACTAGAAAAGCACTGTATAAAGGCAAGTACAGAACATTATAGCACTCTGAATATGTGGATGTGTGTATGTGTACCTCAGCGACAAGTTTTCAAATATGTATGAGCTGTTTTCCAGTCAGTTTGGCCAAATTTGGGTATTTATGTGATTTTCATGTAAAATAGGTGTACCTAACCTGCAGACACAAATAATGAGCTATGCCTAATGCGCAGACACCCCCCCCCCAAAAAAAAAGACCTGGCAATCCTACTGTCTGAAATAAACAGTCTGTACATTATTGTAGTTGGCACATGTTTTTGTACTGAGAGAAGACTAGCTGTTGCCTTTGGATTTAGCCTTGACGACTCTAGACTTAAGTAGAACATGTGAGATTACCATGTTTGACTTAAAAAATAAATATTTAATTCTTGTAAAAATAAAAAGCTCAAAGCAGACTTAAAGAACTCTCTTTCTTTCTGTCTCTCTGTCATTATCTAAACAGCAATTTCTCAATGCTGTGCTAACAGTGTCTGATGTGACATCCTTCACAAAAACACCAGTTTATGGAAGCCACCTTGATATTTAGTGGGTTCTTATTTTTCAATTATAAAAACATATTTACTGCATGATTTTGTTTAAGATGTTGGGGGGTTTCTTTACTTTAGCTTCAGAGATATCGTGGTTTTGTTTAGTACTTTATGTCCCAACAATTGTTTTTCAAGCTGCCCTTTAAGTGGCTATCTTGGTTGTACGCAGTATCGCTCCTGCAAAGATTACACTCCGACACTTGAAAAGCATATACTAGCAGTCACTTATACACTCATACAGCTTCAAGCTGATCCAGCATCAGACCTCCTATTGCTTTAACCTGATGGAGCCATCAGCCAGAAGCCAGACAGGGACCAGTTGTTCTCATGGTCTCTGCTGCAGAGCTCTGACACAGGGAGAGACAAACAATTTGGCCTTCCTCCCACAGTCACAGCTCTGGGAACTAGCAGGGAAGGCAACTATGGGTTTTGTGTGTGTATGTGTGACAGAAAGACAGAAAGAAAGAGAGGTATTTCAGTGTGGTAACAAAAGAGACAAGTCATATTCACGAACCTAAATTTAAGTGTAGAAAATGTAACATACCTGTGTAGGGAGATCGATTTACAGCCAAATAGTTTGCTTCATGAATATCAAGGCACTTTGCTTTAAACAATAAGGATAGGTATATTCTTTACATGTAGACAGCCTCTCCTTTGTCTTTCCTAGAATTAAAGATGTGCAAATGCAGACTGTTTGGTCAGCTCTGAATTTTACCACACGCCTGGTAAGACAGCAAGGCTTTTTGACACAGGTCTAGGACAGAGGGAAATAGGGTCGTGTGTTGAAATGGTTAATGTGAATCTTAATAGAGGCGGCAATGTCATTATCTCCAAATCCGCTGAGCCCTCTCAACCGGGGGGGGGTCACACCATAGTGGACCACTTTACATCCCGAGCGTGTCAGGCCGAGAGACCGGGGGCATGACTGCCAATCCCATCCGGAGGATTTGTGTCGTCTTCCACCAAATTCAGTAAGCGCATGCAGACTCATAATGGTGGTTTGAATTAAGGAATTTGTCTGGGAGACATGGCCAAAGTCAACGAGCTAGTTTTGCCTTTCAGCTGCAAGAAGACAGGATGGAGGGATCGTGAAGGGTAGGGTGGGGTAAAGGCCTGTTCAAGGCACCTGAATCTTACTGCGTCCAGTGAAAACAGGCCCAAGTAAAATGAAGCCTGCCTGCTTTTAAATGAGATGAACATTGTCAGATTTACACACTGCCATGGTTTCCACCAACCCCTGATAATCCTTTCGCAGAAATTTCCCAGAATAAATTGTCCTATTAAAATGAAATGTTGCCCATATAAGTTTAATAAATTGAAAACGCTTGTTTGAATCCTTGGTAATTTGGACAGAATCCCAAGCATGTAGCAAAGGCTGCAGCAAAATAAGATTATTTGCTATGTATTATAATGTATGCAGCAGTTTTAATGCGACCAAACAGTGTCATCAAGCCCCCCCCATGAAATGTGTGCTTATTTATATGCAGTTATTCAGGTATGCAGTAAATTCCAATTACTTCTTAAGATTTCTATTTAGCATGAGGCGAAATATGACAGGGGTGCTCTGTGTTTTGAGCAGCATTGTAAATCTCGTTAACTCTTTGCAGCATATAGCTGGAATTCTGCATTCATGGCAGGGACTGCACAGTGCATATGATTTTAACAGCCAGCTAAAGTCCTGCATGGGTTTCTTTTTTATTTTATTTTGGTGGGGTTTTTTGTTTGTTTGTGGGTTTTGTTTAGGTCTTTTTGTTGTTGTTTTTTTGTTTGTTTGTTGTTGGGGGTTTTTTTATAGTTAAATTATAATACAAGACCCCCGTCTTGTATTATAATTTAACTATTTGCATTCAGAAACTACAGAGAAATGTTGATTTTCATGAAGTAATATTTGATCTATCACAGGATGCTTTGATTTTCCTGCAAAACAAAACTAATACAAAGGTCTTGAATAGACTTTTTAATGAATAACTGATTTGTGATACAATCGGTTAAAATAAACAATTATGATCTGGAAACTGCATCCTAAAACTGCTTTTGTGTTTCTATTTTGCAATTTGTGAGATTTTGAGGACATTTTCCAAATGTGTGTGGAGGATGTCATCCTCAACTGACGTGTGAGACAAACAAAGGAAGATTAACTTACGGTTATTAGTAACACACAAAAGAGAACTTTATAATCTATGAATGTGCTTTTATTTTTTAAGTAATTTAAAAGCATTTCAATACTTTAAGCTTTTTCTTTCATCTATAAAAATATCTCAGAAAAACAAAAATATATAGCAATATCATGCAATAAATTCTCATTAAATAAACGTTTACTTTAATGAATCATGTCTTCTTCGTAATATTTGTGCTTGCAGTTAAATAAATTATCTAATCTTTGGATATGTACATTTAATTTAGTGCATTTAACGGCATACATGTCCTCTTCGGTGTGAGCCATTAAAGTAATTTGAAATAATAATTAAATAAACAAATGTATTTAAAATGTGTATTACCCACAATACTATAGAGAAAAAATGGTTTCGTTTGAATAGGTGAGTGGGTGTCTGTGGGGATGTTTGCTTAGAGCAACATAAGGTCTGGGACCAGCTGTGGATTTTATTAAAAAGTTCAAGAATTCGCATCAGATTTCTCATGCTGCTAATTTTACTGTCTCGTGTGAGCTCTGATTGTAGAGTACTGAGGAGGGTGTGTGTGGAAGGCTTTGCCCCCAGGAATACAAGGACCAGCCCTGGATCGCTGAGGAAAGGCCCTCGCCGGCAAACTCATGCAAAAATCTAAGAGAAACGTGTCTCTCTGGGACAGAGGCACCGGGATTGGGCTTTTATTCAGTGGTGTCAAAACAAGTTTTTGATGGAAGAGAAAAATTCAAAATGGAACCTGGATGTACTTTGTCTAACCACATTCATTTAATTTGAATCCATTTGCATTTATTGGTTTATTTTGCACTTAAATGCCTTGTGCTTTCTGTTTTTATCACAATGGTGAATTTCTGGAGTAAGTCATTTATAAGTGTGTCTTTAACTTCTGCTTCTGTGTTGAGCTATGTTAGGAACTGCAGCATAAGTGGATGGCAGATGCTACTACCACCTCTGTGCTTAGTCCCCCGTGCTGGGCCCCCAGGGGCCCTAAATCCCTGCTGCCCTTCCCTGCAGCCCCCCTTCTGACATGTAGCATGCCGAGCCGAACGGCGCTTTGCCTATGCATTAGCCATCCATTTCCAGCGGCTGACACCTCTCCAACATAAAACCGTAAGGCGGAGGTAAAATATCTCTCTCCTGGCGAAAATAAAGCTTTGTCTGCCTGCTGATCTATTGGATATAAAAATAAAGCCGCGGCTTTGAAGCAGGCTTTACCTTATGCGCGCCTCTGGTTTTGGCGTACACAAAAGCTCCAATGAAAATGGATAGCGCGTGACTGACCGCCGTGCGTCCAACACAGAAGCATCACTCACTGCACTTCTTATTCCTCCTTCTCCTCCCCATGCCTCTCGAACAGCCCATTTTTTTATTACATGGACGTTGTTGAGGGCTGAGCTGTTTGTTATCGATCAGTGAATGTCGATAATTATGCTGGGATTTAAAGTCCAATCGGATTTGGAAATTTTTACGCCTCCATATTAAAGAATAAACAGGGGACGCTTGATTCCTGTTTGATTTTGATTTTTTTTTTCACTGAGGGGTAAATTTAAAGGTACAAAAATACCCGACTGTTATTCCTCAATATGGGTGTGTATATCTTTTTCGATGAAGAAGATTTGGTGGGAAAACAGCAGGGATTTTCCTACATTTCTCCTGCATTTGCACCTTCTATTCAGGCCTGTGGATACAAGCTATAATTTTTTCCCTGTAAAAATAATTACTATAATAAAGGAGACCACGGAATTTTAACTTCTGTGTCATCACCGACATACAGGCTACGCAAAAGTAGCAAAACAGCAATCACATTTACTTTTAAATGAGCGAAATTTTAGTTTAGTCCTAGGATTTTCCTCAGAATTCCATTTAGAAGACAATTCTACGTTTATTTCTGATCTGTCAAAGTTCAAATTGCGTTATCTGCCATAGGGCATAAATCATGTGAGCCCGTTGTCACTTGCAGCAACTGAGAAAGAAAAAGAGTTTGGTCGTTAAAGAAAAATACATCATTTAAAAAACTCATTCACGGCGTTTATTGTTTTCCACTTCTTTGATGATTTGGGGATAAACCTGCTGTTGAACTGTTTGGTATTAAAAGATGTGTTTTTATTATTTACATCTGTACAGCTGTAATGTGAGTTTTAAAGGAAAACATGAGTTTTAGCCGTGGAAGAAAGAGAAAAAAACCTTAATTTCAACATGTGAAAGCCTCTCTGCTATGCTTTATAGTTTAATGTAGTCTGCTATGCTTTATAGTTTAATGTAGATTTATCAGCAGCATCCGGTACTCCCTCACTCCATGCTTACGGGCATTTTTTTTTTTTTTTTTTTTGTATTTCAGAGCGCAGAAATCTGCTGCCGTGGCTGCAACAGCGGCAGCAGCTATCTGGCGCTCTGCAGCCATGCAGCTCGTCCCCTGAGCATTGGCCAGCGGGCGATAATATCTCAAAGGGAGTGGTTATCGCCACACATTATATTATAATCATTAGTGATCCCAGCCCTTTCACCTCGACTGCAGAATAAGCGCAGAGTACCATTAATCTAAACTAGTGGAACTGCTTTAAAGCCTGCTTCCCAGTGGCTTCATGCAGAACCATTTCTCACAGAGTCTGACTGCAGAATTTTCATCTCAGAAAAAAGACAGTTGTAGGCTATTATTATTATTATTATTATTATTATTATTATTATTATTATTATTAGTAGTAGTAGTAGTAGTAGTAGTAGTAGTAGTAGTAGTAGTAGTAGTATTTAATTGGCTGTGAAGGTGAAGTTAAACCCACCTGGTTTAGACATGGGAAGGAATACTTGTCATTATTTTTCTTTTTTTTTTCTCCAGACCGTTTCTCTACAATTACATGACTGTTATTCTTCATGCGGGCTTTAAAATTCGATCACATATGACTTGAGGCATAGAAACATTACACTTCTGAAGAAAATGAATATTCCGAACGTTTATGTATTTCTCATATACATTAGTTAGAATCTTGTCTAACTACACTGACATAAAAAAAAATCAATATGCTAATCTTTAATTCTTTTTCTATTTATCCAGGACTGTTGTCTGTCAAACGGAAATTACAAATAGAAAAAAATAAATAACGAAAAATAACATTTGCAAATTAACCAGTTGTACTCTAATAGATGTAATGCTGAGGTGTAGATGATGGATGTTATATTCTGACAACCATAAATTGGAATTATATAAATAATAACTGTAATACTGTAAACTCGCTCTTTACCCGGATTAAATTCGCCCCCTAGAGGAACGAGCCGGACTCTGGTGGCGGCCTTGTTTCTAGCTGACCCGGGTTCCAGACAGCATTACTGTTCTGGACTCCCAAGACCCAGTTCACTGACTCCTAAGATCACACACAAAAACAGGGGATGTAGATGGGTTTGGATGTGGAATCATGAGCCTCAGAATATTAGCTTGTGTGTGTGTGTGTGTGTGTGTGTGTGTGTGTGTGTGTGTGTGTGTGTGTGTGTGTGTTTGGGGAGGGGAGGGGAGGGGGAGGGTGGGGTTCGGAGATGAGAAGGGACAGCTGTAGGGAGATGATCTATAAATCCCATTGGATTTCTCTCAGCACATGCCCGGGCCGGAGTTTAGAAGTCTGGAAAAATGTTTGCTTAGAGTTGCGCTATTGGCTCAATCTCAATAATCCACATCGAGTCAACCTCGGCATATGTTTCGGGGTGGGGGAGGGCGGGGGCAGGGAGACATGGCTTCTTCTTTCATGTTAGCCATTGGGCCTTTTCTGCTGTACGACCAGCGCGTGGTGGTTTGCGTGGATGGATGGATGGATGGATGGATGGATGGATGGATGGATGGATGGATGGAATTTTGGTCCTGGCAGTGTGTGATAATGCCAGAAGAATTACTGACAGACTGGGCAGGACAAGGACAGGGAGGTGCCCATCCCCTTCTCCTCCCATACAGACTCGGTTCTTGACCGTGACGCTAAAGTTGTGGGCGCTGAAACAATTTGCGCAACCAATAAACGGCTCTCACGCGTTCTGGACACTGTTAAAATGCGTTTGTGGGCTTGTAAGCAAAATACATTATCTGGTTTTGGTGAACTCTGATGAATTTTGGATTGTGTTTCCTTGCCTGTTTTTTTCTTCTTCTTCTTCTTTTTTAATAGCAGAAACACGTTTTACTATTTCAACAAAAACAAAAACTTCACTTGGACTCTATCATTACATTTATTTAACAGACATTTTTTGTCTTAAGCTACTTGGCAAAAAATTTCTTATTTCTCGTGGACTTCCACTTCAAGTGCAATTTTCCAAAGATGAAAAACTATACAAATGATCTTAAGACAGACAGTTTGAACGCAAATGAAGTTTTTTTTATTATAAAATAAACGCATTCATACGGTATCAGTGAATCTAATTATAAATTATGCATGTCAGCGTCTGATTGCAAGTTATTTTGTATAATAATAATAATAATAATAATAATAATAATAATAATAATAATAATAATAATAATAATAATAATAATCCTGCCGAGAGCCAGCACACAGAAGAAGAGAGCAGCGAACTGTATCGAACCGTCCTCCCTGCTCCTCCCCGGTACACTCAGTTGATCAAAGCTCCAGTCGGGGGTGACATTTCTCTAGGTATTAACGGAGTCCACCGTCAATCTGCCCCCTTCTCGGCAGCCTGCCCCCGGCTGCAAGGAAGCATAACCAGGCTTTCTCAGCCATGGCTACTCTGGAATCTTCCGGTGCCTCTGTCTTATATTTTACCCCTTTCCCACAATCCATCTAATCACCTGCTCGAGCTTCTGCATTTATCCCCCCCCAAAGTCCTTCCTCTAGCCGTGCCCCTCATACATTGTTGTGGTGACATTGTGTCTCTAAACTGAGCCTGGAGGAGAGAGGGGAGACAAATAAACGTGTCATGATTAGAATTAATGATTGCATGCATCTTCACAGCCTCATTCATTACCTCAGATTAATTATCTCGCAGTGTACCAGTTCACTTGTCCGCACTTCATAAACCCCAAATCTCCTGGGCTGCTTTACAGCACTTATGGCCCTGATACAAGAACATCCCCTTTCTTAGCATGGCTAGCATGGCCTGTAGTGATCAGAATTACACTTTGGAGGAAGAAAATGATTTAAGGTGAGCAAAATAAAAGTCTTCTTGGCGAGAAACAATAAAGTTAAATTACTGATTAATTTGGCTATTTGATTTTCACTCTGGCAACAGGCCTGCTGTCAGCAAATCCTTCTGAGAAAAAGGGTCAAAAAGGGAAGAAGAAGTTTTGTTTTCTTCGATTTGAGCGCAGTGGCTGTGCCACAAATTCCAATTTACAACTTGTGCCTGCATCAGGATGAAAATATGGGTGAGAATAAAAATCTATTGCTAGTACAGGATTACAGTGGTAAGGTTAAAACCATTTTTGCATGTAATAGTGTCTTTGCCCGGAGGGGAGTTGAGATATTTTTAAGCCTATAGCCTATGTTTTGATTTTCCTTCTATTCGTTGATTAATCTGTCTCCATGAGATGAGCTGAATCTCTCTCTCCTTCTCTCTCTCTCTGGCTTATTTTAAATCAGGCAGAGATTATCCCTACTGACAGGCTATCAAAGCATCTTCAACACATGGAAATAACAACTTTTGTTGTTTACGCGGTACAAGTTTGTGTCGTGATAGCGCGTGCAGGGACTGAGAGATTTCTTTGGCTATTGTTGGATTCTGCAGGACGTTTTTAGTGGGGGGAAAAGACGAAGAAGAATGAACTCGGCTTTATAATCCAAAAGGACACGCAATACTTCCGTTGTTGATTTTGGAAAAGGGAGCGCTCAGTTGTCAGGCAGCTTATTGACCTCTCCGCCTCTCCCTGTCCTCCCTGATGGAAACAGAACATGAAAGATGCTTCGCAATAAGGAGGCAAGTGTGGAAACGGGTGAAACGAAACAAAGGAAAAGGAAATGAAACAAAAAAGAAAACGAGTGAAAAGGGTGCTGTGTGTGCGCACACAGCAAGGTATTTCCAAGCCTTATCTCTTTCTTCAAGCCAGTAACACATGTCCTGTTGAAGGGGCGCTCCCCAGACGCCGGCCCGGGAGGGAGGCAGCTGGACGTGAATGAGCGGGTGTTTTACATGAGAAGCAGCCCATATGTAAAAGGTGCTGGCGGGCTGTTGCTACAGAATGAATGGGTATCCTCGGGTCATCGGTTCTTCTTTAAAGTGCGCACTTACTTTAAGACGATTTTGTTTTAACAGCGACGACAAATGCGTCGTTTTCTTGCTGCAAATGAATTTATTAAATTATTGTCACACAACAGTCTCTGATTAATTACTCAATACTACTTTCAAATGCAAATATTGGCCAGATAGTGGGACGAAATCCATTAATTCAACGAGCATGCCCCCTCCCCCCAAAGCTAATTTAATTGAGCAAGAAAAAAAGTGTTAAATCCTCCAAGCTTGTAAATAATCAACAACACATAAAAGACGGCTAATAATCCAGCCGGCTTTTAGGCTCGTGGTGTTATTTACTAAAGGTGAACTTAAAGTGGATTGGACGTCCCTAATGAATCGTCTGGGTCGCGAGCTCCCGACTGGCGAAGAGAGCAAGCTGTCAACTTTAGAGCCTCTCCGTCTTTCACTTCCATGCTTCCTCTCAGTCACACCAAAGAGAAAGCGGCTGGTGTGTATGTGCTACTGCTAAAGACAGAAAAGCGTCACATCTCCTGAACCCAGTCATCGCTTAATAAGATCTCAGCAGTGTGCGGCTTCCCGCTGCGTAATCAAACATTTACCTAATGCATGGTGCGTTCAATTGCAAGGCTGGCAGCTAAGATTTTAACATACAGCTACTTTTTTCTGTTTTAAAATGACGAAGCCTCCAGCTATTAAATAATAAAGCAATCACACATCAACAACTTTACAGCAATGAACAAGGGAACCACCGCCATGCAGTATGCGCTACCAGCCTCTTTATTCAGAAGACGCCACTATATAGTCTCTACCTGCTCAGATTTGTCCCTCATGTGTCTCCTCGTGGCCAAAAGGCACTTTGCTCAGCAGCGGAAACGTTGTGTCTCCCTCCGCGCTGCTCGCCTCCGCCGCGGCTCCTTCCTCCAAACACATTCACTAACATATGACAGTTTGCAGGGAAATTCTTGACAATTGCTATCTTGAGTGTGTGGCATAAATAGCAGGCAGAGTCCTCGCTGGGTTATGATGGGGCGGCTTGATGGTTGCTTCCATGGCACAGCGCTGATTGGTCCGGCTGCGGCCTGACGTCAGGAGGCTGGAAATAAGGCTGGGTTGGAGCTTTAGGACCAAGACAGTGTACTAGAGATCGAGCGCATCCTTGCGTACGCACGGTACTGGAGACCGAGGGGCATCCCAGCACACTGATTACAACCGAAGCGACCGGCGAGTCCCAGCATCCTATCACAAACCAAACATCCAGGATCATCCAGCAGAGAGGAAGGGAAACACTCTTTTTTTCATTTTCTGGCTGTGTGATTTTGTTTCTCGCCGGGTTTTGAACAGTGGATAAGATGCCATGTTAAAGTACTCTGAATTATTTGTAGGCGTGCGTGTCTTCTTGTGTGACAGCTCTGCCCTAAAATCGTTTTATTAGAAGCCTCTGTCAGCACTGGCTGCCATACGACGCTCTTCTCTTTGGCCGATGCGTCACCGGGACAACCAAACCGGCTCCCCTCTTCTCGCCTGAGCCGATCGGCAGCTTCCTGTGCTGAACACCTTGGTTGAATTTTGCCACGGATCCATAAAAGGACTGATTTATTTTTTTCAACCTTTTGACTTTTACTCCAGTGAGGACGCGATCGCCAACCCTTCCTGGTTCTTTGCTTTTTGGGACGCTGAGTCTTTTTACGCATGCAGGGAGAAATCTGTGGTGACACCTGATCGACTGGCTTCTCTTGCGCACGTTTGACCCAGGAGCTCCAGGCGAATCGGGGAGGGAGAGAGCAGATACTCGGTCAATGCTCGGCCTGTGCTGTTGATTTGGTTTGTGTGTTTGCTTCGTTTGTGGGGGGTTGTTGCCCAGCCAAAGCCATGGTCCATTGCGCCGGCTGCGAGAGGCCTATCCTGGACCGCTTTCTGCTCAACGTGCTGGACAGAGCCTGGCACGTCAAGTGCGTGCAATGCTGCGAGTGCAAATGCAATTTGACAGAGAAATGTTTTTCTCGAGAAGGGAGACTATACTGCAAAAACGATTTCTTTAGGTAAGCTCGATGAAGATGGCAGAAACCCTTTGAAAAGTAATGTTTTTGTACTCCTTCGCTCTTTTACTTTTCTTTTGCATACGAATAAGACGCAGCAGGTACGCAGGGACAAACCATGAAGGAAATTATATAAAGATATTTATATATTTTCAAAAGGAGGACCAAAGGTAGTTATGGCACACAGTGAGACGAGAAAACTATATAAGAAACCCTACAAACATTAGATTAAACTGCAAACGACCTCAGTCTACCTCAAATTTAGTGGAAACACCTGTATCTTCCACGTTATTTACCATTTGAAAATATAGTCTATTAATTGTAGGTGACCACCAAAAAAAGGAAAGTATTTCTTCGTGGCTCAGACTGCTGTTACAGTTAAAATCTGCTCAATTATAAGTGAAGAAAACCTAAAAGATAACACAAATAAAAATGACAGAACATCTGGTTAGGTAACAAAGAGAATGTCCTTTTGAATTCTCTAAATAAACGAATAAAACGACCCGTCCCGTCTTTTGATTAGTAGTAAGTAATTGAAAGCTTGTTAACTTGGATTCTTATGCAAAAACAGCAACAAAAGAGGAGCAGCAACATTAAACGCGTGTGCGCTCACTCTCAGCAGGGGGAGGGTTTGTTAGGAAATCGAGGAAATCACACTTGAAGGGGTTTTTTTGTTGGGTTTTTTTACAGCTTGTTGGCAGTCGTGGGAGCTTAGAGCATCAAACCGGCGCTAGAGAAACCGCTGCCCGGTGTGTTTGCTCAGTCTGGCTGAGGAGGACGTGATAAGTGGATTTGAATAGTAAACTAGTTGAAAAGATCAGGTCCGCAGACGATGCAATCACAGACGTGCAGTCAACAAGCACCGCACGCAACTCAGCAAACATTGTTTAACAGTGAAGTAGATGGCAGGGTGATAATTTATGAGCCAAAATCCAACCTAGTTTTTAAAGACACCTCAAAATGGTTTATTTACTGAAGCTCGACGCTTAAAATACGTGTTTGCAAAGACACACAAAAAACATGTAAAATGTAAAATAGAGGTAAAAATGTAACAGATGAAATTTTTGTGCAAAGGTTAATGCAGAGAGGAGTTCGCGTTTGTTTGTTTGCTGGCTTTATGTTTTTTTAAAGAGGCAAAGCTACTGGTCAGCATTTTCTTTTACAAAAATAATTAAAAGTACAATTATAGCACAAATTATTATTATTATTATTATTATTATTATTATTATTATTATTATTATTATTATAGCATGTGATATAGAAATCTCCTAAAATAAAAAAAAACTATCTCTGTATGAATCTTCATTATTTTTGATCCGTTAAAATAATGATGGAATTAAAATGTCACATTTAACAATATTTATGACTCGATTTCATTCCTTAAATTACGTTGATATTTAATAGGATGGATTAATAATAAAATATGTATATCATACAAATATATATATGAGAGAGCAAGACAGAAATAGATGATTTGTATCCTTAAGACACAATTATAACTTCCGGATGTTTATTTTGAATGTTTATTTTTGTGTCCGTTATATAAGTCGGCCCCATCACTTTGGTGTTTTTCCTTGCTAAATGTTTAGATCATTGTCTCTTTAAAGCAAATACATTAATAAACAATAAATTAAAAATGCAGAACACCCTTAATAGCAGGAGTAACCACCTCCATCCCCCGCAGGCGGTTCGGCACCAAGTGTGGCGGTTGCTCGCAGGGCATCTCTCCTAACGACCTGGTCCGGAGGGCCCGGAGCAAAGTGTTTCACCTTAACTGCTTCACCTGCATGATGTGCAACAAGCAGCTCTCCACCGGCGAGGAGCTCTACATCATAGACGAGAACAAATTCGTTTGCAAAGACGATTACCTAAACAACACCAGTGTAAAAGACACCAACCTCCTCTCAGGTATGCAGAGTCCTGCACGTGTGTTCTGTGAGTGTGTGTACGCAGGGCGAGTTAAATAATAATAATAATAATAATAATAATAATAATAATAGATATTTATTTATTTGTTTATTTGTTTATTTATTTTTAAAGATGGACTTAACGTTTTCAACCTCACAGTGGCTTCCTCATTTCCATGACACAGCGCACGATGGTTTAAAAGCGCGAAATATTTTCTTTTCAGTTCAGATGATGGTTCTTTTGGCCTGATATGTAGCTGTGCTCAATCTGTTTTATTTTCATAATGTCAGATTTGGCTTTCTTTTTCTGTCCTTCTTTCTTTCTAATTAAGACTGTGCATTCTTTACTTGATATTTAAGCCTCCTCCGCATTCATAAATTCTGCTGTTGGTAAATTTTCATTTTGTAAAACAAATGGCTGTATGTCACAAGTAAGGCCCGAATTCAGCACAAAACAACATCACTACAAAACGATAATTCCGAAATATAACTTCTAGTTAGCAGTGTTAACGTGTGTTTGCACTTTGTCAGTGGTGATAATCCACCGAGTTAAATGCACTTTTAGAGACTCTGGCGCTTCACTGCTACGATAACACTGCTGTGTGAATATTATTCTAATATTTAGATGTCGTTTCTGCAGTAACGGCATGCAGCGACCCGAGTTTATCACCAGACTCTCAAGACCAGCTACAGGATGACGTGGTCCTAAAGGACACAGAGATAGCCGCGCTGTCCGACAAGGAGACCGTTAACAACGAGAACGACGACCAGAACCTGGGAGGGAAGCGGCGTGGCCCACGGACCACCATCAAGGCCAAGCAGCTGGAGACACTGAAAGCAGCGTTTGCCGCCACTCCAAAACCCACCAGACACATCAGGGAGCAGCTGGCCCAGGAGACGGGCCTCAACATGAGGGTCATCCAGGTAAAGAAACAGCTGCACCCAAGCAGGAGCTCTGCTTCAGCCTAAACTCAGTCTATAAGTCTATATAGACCATTATTTTTATTATCATTATTTTATCAAATGCGTGTTTCTAAATGTGTGGTCCATGTGGCCTCCTAATGCAATCCTTGATGTAGTGTCATAACTTTCGTGGTCCCCGGTGATTTAAACACGATTCTGTAGTAAATCATCTAAATCGTGCCATGTGATGCTTTCAAATATTATGGAAATAGATTCAGGGGACACCCAGGGGTTGAGGAGGTGGGCTCGCGCCTTTTTCCGTTTTATAGGGTGTTACGCACCCATTAAAAGGTGTGATGTAACAGCTTATATTTTATGGAAAAATGTCCCAGCCAAGCTGCCAGACAGCAATGACCGAGCAGGCCCTCATCCCATCAGGGAGGCTCCACCTCCCCAAGCCTCCCCTCTCATATCCTTCACCCCTCTTTAAACGAGGCCTCTTCCCTTCAAACTGCGCGGTCACATCGAATTCATTAAGCCAAAGATTGGCCGATGGACGAGGTTGATTTGGAAATGGGTAATTTATATGGGTATTTTTGATTCTTGGCGCATACGACGGGGCAAAGTCGCCAACTGGCGCCGAGGTGCTGGGAGCGCTGGGAGCGCTAGGAGTCCTGGCACAGCGCTGCCATCACGTTTTGCGACCACATTTAGCCACGCTGTGAGCATTTTCAGCCAAGTGGAAAGGCACAAATCTGTTTCAAGGGTCTTCAGATTGTATCCTCACAACAAGCGTGCGTTACAGAAGGCCAAGTTAAACAACAAACGACACATGCAACCAACTGTATGTTGTTATTATTATTATTATTATTATTATTATTATTATTATTATTATTATTATTATTATTATTATTATT
>NW_024582493.1:1491132-1568609 GCF_018398535.1 Haplochromis burtoni | reverse complement strand
TTGTTGTTGTTGTTGTTGTTGTTGATAATCCCAACTGATATTGTTATACTGATATTATTATAAATCATGGTTTATTTTCAAAGTCTATTGTGTGACACAAGAATTGGAAATACCTAATAATAAAATGTCTTAAATAAATTATATTTACGCGCCAAAATCACACAAACGTAGCCCTAAATTTATTGCAAAGTAGTCAAAGTAGTAGTGTCATTTTTTAAACTATGGGAATACATTTTTGTTTGCTTGCTTGTTTGTTTAAAAAAAGGCAAAATGCTTTAACGTAGAGTAATACCGAAAACGTGGAAGCGGGGAGATAGTGCTATTTAATGTGTGTGCGCTTGAGCGAGGAAAAGGGAGAGCATAATTAAAGGAAGCCGGCCTATAGATTAGGAAATGATAACCTCCAAGAGTCCGGTAATATATTGGTAACAACCCGCCTATTAAGTATTAATTGGAGATTTTAAACCCCTGCTGCTGCAGCCTTCAGTCGGAGTAAATGGAGGGTTAAAAGATCATTAGGGAGGTTAGATGGGACTGTCGCTCCTTAAACGGTAATTGGGCGCAGTCCTCTTCGCCGCAGAGCCTTGCGAATTTAACGCACTGGCTCAACACGCTTGCCGCATACAGCGCGGTTATTGACTCTAATAAGAAGACAGCGGAGTAGGTGCCAAGGTAAACATGATACCTAATTACACTTTCCTTTCAATGAGGATACATTTAAATGCCGACGTTTGTTTGCATGTTCAGAAAAAACAAGCAAACCATTGTTTGTTTAGATATTTATTCATAGAATAGCAGCACTAACCCCTCCCCGGCCACCCCCTTTCATAATCTCCATTTCTGCCTCTCCTCTCGTCTTTCGCCATAGAATATTGACGTGCAATCGAAATGGCGTCAGCAGTCTATTGCATATTTTCTGGGCCACATGATGTGATACACACGTACGCGTGTGTGTGGTTGCGTTTGTTCAGGTCTGGTTCCAGAACCGACGTTCCAAAGAGAGGCGGATGAAGCAGCTGAGCGCACTGGGCGCCCGGAGGCACGCCTTTTTCCGGAGCCCGAGGCGAATGAGGGCGCTGGGTGACCGGTTGGAGCCTGGGGAGCTCATCCCCAACGGACCCTTCTCCTACTATGGAGGTATGGTTGCTTAATATTTTCTTTCTTTTTTGACACGTTAAATTTCAACCTGGTTCTGACTGGTAATGTGTTCGCTAAACATTGAATTGTTAAAAATCTTTTTTGCATCATCTGTTATTTCCTATTAGCCGGTTATTTCTTATTAATGTTTTGTCTTATATGCCATTATCCTATTCCCGGGGAATTATTTAGGTCTATGCCACTTTTTAAAGACGACCAGTGAGTAGCGAGCACACTAGGTCTATCCACATTTAACCGTCTTCGTTGTTTTCACACAATATTAAATGTCAAATGAGTGCATAATGTTAAAAAATAAAATGTATGAACATGCAGTGAAAATGATGTAGTTTTCCTACTTACTGTTATTTTGGATGTATTCAAAAACAAACAAAAGAGGCTATACATGTTTTAGTCTGGGTCATCTCATCCACAGGCTTTAAGAAATGGCTTAGTATGGAATTCACTTCAAGTGAAGTTAGTTTACACCTGAGTGATTTCATACCAACGCGGCAATATTTCATCAAATGCTTTGAAATATCTGTTAATTTTCAGAGAATTCCATTTGTGTCTGGGCCTTTGTCCTTCCTGCTGAAGCAAAAAGTCTAATAATATTCTGCTGAGCTGAAAAAATTGGTCTCAGTAGGTAGAATCGCTGATGAAATGGCCCCCATTTTAATTAATTTTGTGGCCACGTTGTTCTCCCCACCCAATTGCAGTTTTGATTTAAGTGTAACGTGCTCTGTGACTAATGTAGCACAGCGAAGGTCTCTTTTTCTCTAATGCAAATCAAGCTATGTATATATATTCAATGAATTCCTCAACATCCCTGGAATTACTTCTGCAAACCCATTGTTCTCAGTCTGAGCTAATGGTGATATTTTTTTTCTACTTCTCTTGCATCTGCAGATTATCAAAGTGAATACTATGGTCCGGCAGGGAACTATGACTTTTTCCCTCAGGGGCCACCATCATCACAGGCCCAGACCCCAGTTGATCTCCCCTTTGTGCCATCCTCAGGCCCCACAGGCAACCCCCTTGGAGGTATGGACCACCCGCTCCCGGGCCACCATCCCTCCACTGAGGTGCAACGTTTCTCCGATATCATGTCCCACCACCCAGGGGATTCTCCCAGCCCAGAGCCCGGCATCCCAGGGCCCCTGCACAGCATCTCGTCAGAAGTGTTCGGCCCTAGTCCTCCTTTTACCTCACTGTCACTGAACGGGAGCGGATACAATAACCATCTGTCTCACCCGCCCTCAGAAATGAACGAGGGCACTGTGTGGTAGCTTTGCGAGGGAGCGGACTTTGCTGGCCAGAGATTCGGTAATGAAGGGTCGTGAGATCTGGAAGTGTTGGGGGACTGAGTCCAGAACAGGGACACGGATAATGACTGGGTTAGGGCAGTACCATAAACTATTTTTTCTCCTTTTTTTTGGTGATTTCATATTTATTTATTTATTTTCCCATTTGTTGTTCTTTTTGACAGGAGAGCATATTTAGCATAAAAATGATGCCCCAAAACACTGCAGCATTACGTTCAGGTGTTTTGATTGCTTCTTTCAACTCTTACCCCTACCCAGCCTGCATCCAAAAACTGGACTGAGACATCTTGTTACCCCTCCTGATTCCGGTCAGTGGCACGGCAGAGCGACCAATCCCCCAGTCCCCCTAACACTTAAAAAAAGGAAGAAAAAAAACCTTTTCAAAATCTCCTGTAATATGTCCTAAACATGAAAACATCCTTAGCTACTGTCAAAGACTTCAATAGCTTTACAGAGAGAGAATAAAGGGGCTAAGGGTTGGTTGTGTGCTGACCTGGCACAGTAGGAAGGCTGAGCGACATTCAGACTATGTGCGAGGAACTAGACGCGTCCCTTGTATTTATTCAGAAGCTCCTCAGACCTCTTGCCTCTCAAGGCTCTGCCATATTGACACTTAACCTTTTTCACAATATGTTTCTGGAGGCCAGAAGAAATGACAGTTTTCTCCTCTGCCTGGACTATTTGTTTGTTTCGGTTTCAGAATTTCAACCAAATCTGAAGAAGGCTGCCTTCAAAAGGCAAACCAGTAAAAGACTCCCTATGGATTGCAAGCCCTTTATTAAAAATGGAAGTGAACTTGAAATGGTGAGATGAAGTCTACCTTCTAAAAATCTTCTACTGGGGTTCTAAATGGGACTTAGAACAGTCAACTGTTTACGTAATATATTCAATTCAGGAGTCCAGAAGTCTCGAAAACCACGTTTTAGAACCTCTCAATCCATATAAAAATGTTCCAAGCAACCAACCAAACTTTTGTATTGATTTCATTTATATTGTACGGAGATAAAAACACATTTGCTGGGGTTGTGGTTCACTGTGCTAGTTTGTACGAGATGTTGTTTACAAAAAAGGTTAAAAAAATAAAAACACGAGTAAAGTAGACATTTGACAAATAAAAAAAATAGCACAAATATTGTTAAAGTGCTTTGCACCATCATCGCAGAACGTGTTGAGACAAAATGTAAGTGTTAAAAGGAGTAATCGAATTCTTAATTTTTTTAGTCTGCTGACGATACATTCATAAAACTGTTAATATACTTAGGTTTTATTTTTGTGTCTTTAAAGAAGAAAAATCCAAACTATTAAAAACTGATGATCAAATATGCAGCAAGCAACTGCTACATCTCTTTGAATATCAAGCCCCCATGGTATGTCTTTTATTGTTCCAATAAACCTAAGCTTATGTGACCTCCAGTGCATATTAGACCATTCACTGTATAAATACCACATGTTGACAAATGTGTTTGTAATAAACTAGAAAATATACGTCATTTTTTTTTGGGAGCAGCTATCTTAAAGTATACCAGACATTACAGTGCATTGTGTTTCACAAAGTATTGAAGGTACATTACAGCTTTTGTCCAGTTTCTTGAACTGTGGAATAATTGTCCTTAATTGCAGACACTGATGCTGATTGGTTAAATCTGAATAACTGGACTTGAAAATGATGAGCACATTTAAAATGGCATTTGGTGGGAAATGATGAAAAGACAGAAAGAAACAAAAGCAGAAGTCTAAATGAGAAGAGTGATGAAAACATGCAGTGTAGGTTTGTGATGATGATCCTTACCTGTCATCACAGGGTTTTCTTCTCGTCCCTGTTGCAGTGTTGCAACACACCCTAAACTCAAACAGAACAACAACAAAAAAACTTTTTTGCTGATTTTACTTTTTCTCCCAGCAACGGAGGAATTCAGTGGACCAGTTTGCTGCAGCGAACACAAGGGGGAGTGAATACACTCCTCATGCTGATGCAGTTTCTCCTTCCAGCTGCTTTGGCTCCAGCCTCACATTCTTCCATTCAGTTACTCGAGGTCGTCAGCTAATCACGAGCAGTTAGCTGTGCTACTGTGAAGGACAATGATGAAATTGCTGTGGCCGTGGCTCTTGTGTTTGTTATGCTTTTCTTAGCGGGCTCCAGTATTATTATTCCCTGTAGGTTTCTGTTCTTTCAGTGCAGTCTGGCGGCTGGGAAGGACATCTCCCAACTTATTTCGGCGAACATAGCTGCAGTAATAATCAAGAAGCCCAAACACCGAGGCGTGATGTTTTTGCAGGAAAAATGGAAAAATTTTCATACTTGTATGGAAGCGAGTCAGGCGGTGGGATTGTGGTGTGAATCTGGGGAAACCTTTATCTCCCTAACCCCAGCCTGTGCAGTTAGGACTGTATGCAATCCCAGTTTTCCTCCCTGCCTCCAGACTGTAATCCACCATGAATTAATCATGGTCTTGAGAGTTAACCAAGCTTGGGGAGGTGGAGGCAAAGGGTGTGTGGAAGCATATAGGTCTCTGTTGAGCCCCTGCGCTTAGAACTCCCCCTCCCCCCAGTCCACCCACCCACCGTAGTAGCTCCACGCACCGGCGACTGACCGCCCCCAGGGCCACAGCTCTTTAAATTCAAATCTCCTATTGATCGCTCATCAGCTGTTGGTGCAAACTGACCTTGTAGGCTAATACTGGAAAAATAAAATAAGCCTTAACAGCAGTGAATGGGTTTTAAATGACATTTTAAATCTCTGAGTCAGGACATTTGAATAGCCTACACACCCACTGGGAGCCAAAATAAGTGCACTTTTTGTGCATGTGTGTGATGAGAGAGGATGATGGGAAGGAGGTGGGTGACAGTAGTGACAGCGTGTGTGTGTGTGTGCTGGGGGGCTTTAATACTTAAAGGATGGCATGGGGGTACAAAATGGTTTACTTTAGAGTACAACAGGGGATCTGGCCCAGCAGACAAACAGTGAGATTCTCTGAGGGTTTTTTTTTTTTTGGAGGGGGGGGGGTGCACTCTCCATATGAGAAGCATTTGGCTGCTAGTTTTAAATGTAGAGTGGCTCAGCTGGAAGTGTATCCTCTCCTTGGAGCGAATGTAGCATAAGCACACAAACACATGGCACTGGGCCTCGTTTCTTCTCAAACAAATGACACATGTTGGGGGAAGCCAGCTCCTTGGCCAGAAATGAGAAAACGCTGTTAATCAATGGAGCGGGTTGCTTGATCGCTGAGCCTCATTTCCCTGGCTCAGTACTCAGCCAGTGGGTGATACACAGTCGTGTAACAAAATCTGATAAGCTGACCTCTGCTGATGAGCTGTTTGTTTTGCCACCTCACTGGTCTTTACACTTCCTCCTCTTATCAAAGACAGAAGGATGTGTTTAAGTCAGACCATTTTTTTTCTACTTTTTTAGTAATGTTGGGCAGCATAGTCTACAAACACCTACTATTTTACAAAGAGAGGTATGAATCAGGAGGGAGTTAACCTAGTGTTTAAGGCACTAGGTGCATTAAACACCTAGTGCCTTTTATCTGTTTTCAGAATAAGAAAAGAGATGCTCCACAGAAACTGATTGGTTAAAAGAATTGTTAGGAATAAGAATTATCAGACCTTTTAGCAATTACGAGTCATTTTAGACATTATCAGTGGCTGAGAAGAAAAAGAAGAGAGAGCCATCTCAAGAAAATGTTGATTTTACAGCAAACGGCTGACCAGGAAATCAAAGAAGTGAACTAAAATCGCATATGGTCCTAATTTTTATTGGCAACATTTTGTTTGGTTCAGTGTGAAAAAAGTTCCTTCATAAATATTTTATTGTTGCTTTAAAACACTCATGCACACCTATATCCCCCCCCCCCTAAAAAAAAAAAAACTTTATCAGTGAACAAAGAGAAGGTTCTTCCTAATATTTAAATTTAGCATTTTTAATCATTCTGCTACAAATGTTACCTTAGAAGTGTTGAATTATGTGTGACTTGAAAATGTCACTTTTGTTTTTCTAAATATTCTGGTCCTGCTTTGAGGTAGCTTGCTTACAGATAGTGATGAGTATATATTCATCCGCACCAAAGTACAAAGTAGAATTTAAACAGTGTGAACAATAAATAGAAGATTTATAAAACATTTATAAGACATGATGTGAGGCGAAAGTATTGAACGAGAGCTCACAAATAAACAAAACTCACACTACAAGCCATCATAATCCACATTCCAAAATACCATTTATTACTGCACTGTGTATCACCATGATATAGGTTAATATAAAGGTAGTTACTGATAAATCGAAATTACTGCCTCACAAATATAAAAACATATACTGACAAGAACGACTGTTTTATTGTTACTATTTACAGTTAAGTTCATAAGTATTTGGACAACAACACAGTTATATTTTAAGATTTTGTTTCTCTTCATCACACTCGTCAGTTTTAATTCAAAAATAATTCCTCATTTTTATAAGGCCAAAAACATTTGGACAATCTAAAATAATTTTAAATATGAAGATTGCTTTTAAAACTTAAATGAAAATGATTAGCAGTTAGTGATCGTCCTTCCTGATTCTCTGATTGTTTGCATATTTTTACACTTGTTTCAAAGTTTCAGATCATCAAACACATATTAATATCAAACAAAGAAAACACAAATAAACAAACAGTTTTTAAATGATTTCATTTATTAAGGAGAATAAAAAGCTTTCCAGATCGTACAGCCCTATATGAATGATTGAGACCCGATAATGGCAATGATAATATAAATAACAGGACTTTATATAAAGGCACCTTTCAAACCCCCCCACGTTTACCTTACATTAGTACAGTAAAATATCCCAAAACTGAAAATCTTTTGCAGTCAGTTACTACCTGAAATCTAGAACACCAGGATATCCAAAATGCAGCGTTTCCTTCCTCGAGAAACTATGTCAACTTTTGCCCTGGCTGACTTTGACTCTTATTTCAAGAAATCTGGCCAAACTTATTAAAGAACAAAATGTGACTATCCAGAGTTGGGACCAGGAAGCAAAGTCTTACAGACCTCTCTGCAGCTTTTCTCCTCCTATCATCCCCCAAAACCCTAACCCCAAAGGCACTGTGTATGTTTCCATACAATCGAAAGACAAACCAAAAAATAACCAAATAAAAAATTATTTTAAAAATTAACAAAGAATAATTTAACACCCACAACTGTACCTAAGGGTAAATCAATTAAATGGGGGCTATTAAACAGGTCTCTCTCTCCTTTTAGAAAATTATATAATAATTGATCACCATATTGATTTATTCTGCTTTACAGAAACCTGGTTACCCCTGAGTTATATTGTCTGTCCTCAAAGCACAGGTCAAGGAGGAGGAGTGGCAGCAATCTTCCACTCCAGCTTATTAATCAAACAAAGACCTAGAGCATTAAAGTATACCTATAACCATAACTAACAATGACTTTATGAGTTTCTTCACATATAAAATTTTAACCATTTGACAAAAAAATCATTCACAGCCATCCCACAGCAGTGCCACTGAGTAACTCTAATAACCACTGATATTTACTTAGATTGGACGACCCTTTACTGTGTTCGTTTGTAGTTTTCCAGCCCTTTATATCTGTGAACTTGTCTATGTTTAGCACATAGTTGTGACTGAAAATTATTTTTCTGTTTAAAATTTTAAAAATCTATATTCCTCCAACTATTGCAATTGGTTCTTTAAACATCTGTCATTAAACCAACAGAGTAATGATACCAAAACACAATTGTGGCTGTTGGAAGGTGTGCATTAAATGAAGCCCAAACATGCAGGATATGATTAGTGCCCTGTTTTCCATACAAAGCCACGACCTTACAGTTAAAACATTTAGGTTTTTGCCTGGTATATTAATAAAACATAACACACACACACTGGCCAAATGTATCAAATAAAGTGAACAATTTAGCTATTTCTTATTGTAACTGCAAAATAAATAAAAACATTATACATTTGATTGATTGATTGATTGATTGATTGAATCTTTATTTTGAACATGTTTCAAAGTTCTGTCCGTAGTGCTCGCCTCTGACAAAAATCTCAGTAAATGTGACTTTATAAAAGTGAATGTTTTACTTATAATTGGTAGCCCATTGCTCTATGATTTACATAAGGAAATTGCCCATGTAACAAACAATGTGTTCACCCAAAGAAGAAAGTACACTCGTCTAGCAAAGTGGAAAGTACTAATTTCCCCCTGGAGAATGTCCTGATGGTATGTGAGGTCTGCAGGTTGGCCTGATTAGCACGTGCATGGAGTGTGTCTACACCATCTGACCCACTGAGTGATATTCATTTGTCATTCACATATTGGAGACCAACTGCTGTGTTTGTTGCTCAGGGCAAGGGTTTTCTCAATGAGTTGTTTGTGTATGACTGCACTGGCAATCTCTCATCATATTACAAGGAATCCACACTTCAGTGCAAAATCTGTTTATAATTTCTTGTTGTTGAACTTGTGCATTTCCTTTCATGAACAGTGTGTTTTTGAATGCATATTTTATATAAAATTACTATTTTATAAATATGGTATCAGTATGGTTTACAAGGCCATGCTGAGCTAGTAAATTAGTTGAGTGTGTTTGGAAATTTTTCTGAAATAATCTTAGACTAAAGTCAGACAAAACAGATTCTCAGCCTTCACACTGTGACACTTGGTCAGGATTATGGGTGTTATTTTTAACAGAATCTTTTAGTGTCAGTTTGAAGTGTGCAGGGTTGTCCAGTAAACTTCATGAAAACATGCTCTGCTAGTATTAAAGGAAGCCTGTTGCAGATGGGCAAAGAAACATAACATGTGGTTAATTTTGTCACAGGTTGTATTTTGACATAGAAAATCATCTTTTCTTAAATTTAAGGGGATAGCTATGTTACCTGAACCCAACCAAGCAGCAACTAAAAATAAAAATTCAAAATAGTAAAATTATTTTTTTAAATGATTATGTTGTCAACAGCAATAGGAAACATAGTTTTAAAGATCCCTATATAGCATTGTTATTACTTTCACCTTCAGATCAGGATTTTGCCCATGAAGGAGAGGTCAAAGTTCAGATGTGACATAATATTGTAAATCTTTCTGTATGCTGTAAATACACACCGCACTTGTAGGAATCATAACTTCTAAGTTATAAATGCTTTTTGTCAATTTTCAACCAATAAGTCATCAGGCTGTCCTTGAAGAGCTTGTTGTAAGCCACATTTTAATGGATTGCTAACCTGACCCCACAGTACAGCCATATAAATGGTCTGTATTTGTATAGCGCTTTACTTGGTCCTATACACAATCATCCACCCATTCACACACACATTCACACACTGGTGATGGCCACAGCCGCCCTGGGGCGCACTGACAGAGGCGAGGCTGCCGGACACTGGCGCCACCGGGCCCTCTGACCACCACCAGTAGGCAACGGGTGAAGTGTCTTGCCCAAGGACACAACGACCGAGACTGTCGGAGCCGGGGCTCGAACCTGCAACCTTCCGATTACAAGATGAACGCCCAACTCTTGAGCCACGATCGCCCCCATATAAGATCGTATAATATTTTATCATAATTTATAGATGGACAAAAAGGCCAAAACATAACACACACACACACACAACACACACACACACACACATGTATATATAGATATAGATATATATGCACAAATGCACTCATTTAGAATTGTTTACTGTGTATTTCCCCTGATAAGCAAATTGATTTTTGTTATTTTCTGCTAGCTTAGCATTTTTTGCGCTTGCATTATCTGGTTGTGTTTGAGCAAGTGGCTGCATGCACCAGCGTAGAAAGCCCTTATCACCCAAACACACTGTAACTTAAGCTCCAGGTGCTTGCTGCCATGTTACTGTACTCAACACACATGGCCATGTTGCTAATTAAAGCAATCCTATGCTTATCCTGAGGGGGAAATACCTGGATTACCAGGATATTTGCAACTCAAACCTGAGACATGCCTAATCAATTTAAGGCCATTAGACAATTAATTCACTTTGGTAAAGGGTGGTATTTGCAAATGCACTAATCTGGCTCCTAAGTTGTCACTGTGAGTGTTGATGAGCATTATGTTCATATTTACTGAGTTCATAATGAGTATTCAGAGATGAGAATGAGCAAGTGACACAAGAAAGGAATAAACACATCTCCCAGTTGAGCATTAAGTTATATTACGCTACAGTTATGAAAAAGACGTCTGGATTTCCATTGAAAAGCAATAAACCTCTCCAACACCAAATATGCATTTTAATGTTCAAGTGAGCTTCAGCTACAGTGTGATTTCTCAGTCCCGATCTCATACCCTGTTATCAGTTAGTATGAACCTGTATCTACATCACATTTATTTTATTTATTTTTTATTTTAATCTGCTATAATGTGAAATTTGTCTATTATAAAGGTTGTCTAGTAAAACTTCAGATTTAACCTTTTTATATTAGTGGAAAATTAAAAAAAGAAATCAGGTAAAGTCCCCAGGCCTAACACTGTTTACCTAGCTAACTTTGGTGGGTGAGGAAACTTTCTAATGTTAGCAAGCTAAGATGTTCTCTAATCCATTCAGCTGTTGGGAATCATATTGTTACTTATTAGTGCAACCTTTTGACCATAAAATTAGTAACATGAACAGAACACATACAAGAGGATCACCATTTATATGACATAATTTACTCAGTCACAGGAAGCCGTTGCGTGACATCATCAATAAAACTCATGAGCCTGTCCTTGTCAGCATAGAACAGTAGACACTGTTGCAAGTTATTGCCAATGCAATAGATGTGAGAACACACAATTCAATTCCTGGATTCGTCCATAATGTTAGACTTATGAATTTGTATGAGGGGAAATACAGTGTTATCTCCATCAGCTGCGTATGGCAGAGAAAATTAGCTTATTTTGAAAAACACTAAACTGCTCTGGAAGCTACTCTATAGCTTCCAGAGCAGTGTTAAGTTATAACTAAAGAACCTGGAACATCTGGAAGAACAGAAAAACTTTTATTGTAATTTTATTTTAATGGAGCGGGACAGAACAGTAACTAATATCAAGAAGAAAATGATGACTTAGTACTTGGTGGAGAAACACTTGCTGGCAAATACAGTGGTAAGATGTTTCTTGCAGTGGTAGGTTTGCACACATCTCAGGAGAAATTCTGGCCAACTTCTCGTTACAGAAACTCTCTAAACTCTTTAGGTTTCTTGACTGCCTCTTGTCATGCCAAAATTTCAGCTACCTCCACAGACTTTCTATAGGACTGAGGTCTGGAGACTGACTGGTCACTCCATGACCTTAATGTGTTTCTTCCTTAGCCACTCCTTTCTTGCCTTGTGGTTTGTTTTTTGGTCATTTTCATGCTGAAAGACCCATCTTTCTTTCCTGTACCCAGAAAAACAGCTTGAAAGTCTGTTTCTACCATTCTGCTTGACTGTGGAGGTGGTGTTTTTAGGTCATACTCAGCATTGCTATTCCTTCAATTAAATTTTATTTATAGAGCGCCAAATCACAACGACAGTCACTTCAAGACGCTTAACATGCCGGCTTGAGTTGATGCCAAAGAGCTTGATTTTCGTTTGAGCTGACTACAGCACTTTCTCCCAAGCCTTCTCTGAAACATTTAGATGTTCACTGGAAACGTCAGTCAAGAAACTGATTCTTTAGACAGGTGTGCTTTACACACATATCGAGTTGGTATCAGGCATACCTGTTTTTGACTGACTGATTGTTTTCATGGGCACACATCCAATCTGTGGGAGCCAGACTTCTGGCTGGGTTGGCTTGCTGAGATTTGGCAGGGGATCAAATGCTTATTTCACTCAGTGGTATGCAAATCAATTTATAATTCTTATGTAACGGGGTTTTGTTTGTTTGTTTGCTTTTTGTTTTGGTTTCTGTGTGGTGGGGGTTATTCTGTCTTTTTTAACTTAAAATAAGCTACTATTTAAAAAAATCATCAGTAGCCAATAAGCTCATATACGTCACTGCCTCAGTAATCCTAGAAGCAATTAGGTATAAGATCAAGGATTCATGTAGAGAAGCCCTCCCATGGAGGTGGAACCATCATGGACAACCAAGCCCCTGCAAAGGATGTACCATTTAGAGGTTGAGGAAGTGGCAGACATCAAGAAGTCTATTGGCTAGAAGAGTTTAATGATCCAAAGGTGCATGAGGCTGCCACAGATGAAAAGACTGCACATCTTTTCAAACTGTGCCCCAAAGACTACCACCACGTAATAGCAGGAAGTAAAATACAAGCTCAAGGAGCAACAGGGGCAGATGTTGAAGGTAAAGTCCAAAATAATCCCAGTGGTAATAGGAACATTAACCCTGAAACTAGAAAAGTTCTCCCAGCAAATTCCAAGTTCAATATCAAAGGTCTCTGTCAGAAGAGTGCAGTCCTAGGAGCAGCTGAGATCCTGCACAGAACCCTCATAATTGAAAAAGCTGCATACATATACAATATGTGCATACATATACATATAGAATATGTACAGAGAAAAACCCAACAATCATATGACCCCCTATGAGCAAGCACTTTGGCGACAGTGGGAAGGAAAAACTCCCTTTTAACAGGAAGAAACCTCCGGCAGAACCAGGCTCAGGGAGGGGCGGGGCCATCTGCTGTGATTGGTTGGGGTGAGAGAAGGAAGACAGGATAAAGACATGCTGTGGAAGAGAGACAGAGGTTAATAACAGATATGATTCAATGCAGAGAGGTCTGTTAATACATAGTGAGTGAAGAAGAAACACCCAATGCATCATGGGAATCCCCCAGCAGCCAACACCTATTGCAGCATAACTAAGGGTCACCTGGTCCAGCCCTAACTATATGCTTCAGCAAAAAGGAAAGTTTGAGGTCTAATCTTGAAAGTAGAGATAGTGTCTGTCTCCCAAATCCAAACTGGAAGCTGGTTCCACAGAAGAGGGGCCTGAAAACTGAAGGCTCTGCCTCCCATTCTACTTTTAAATACTCTAGGAACAACAAGTAGGCCTGCATAGCGAGAGCGAAATGCTCTGATAGGGTGATATGGTACTACAAGGTCATTAAGATAAGATGGGGCCTGATTATTTAAGACCTTGTATGTGAGGAGCAGGATTTTGGATTCTGGATTTAACAGGAAGCCAATGAAGGGAAGCCAATACAGGAGAAATCCGCTCTCTCTTTCTAGTCCCTGTCAGGACTCTTGCTGCAGCATCATCATCATCATACATGTATTTCCTTGTATGTTTGTAGATGTTTCAGCAAATCACTGCAACCATCTATCAAATTTCTTCTGTTTATCCAAATGAAAGTTCAAGGCTGAATCAAGACTTTTGCACAGTACTGTATGGCAGGTATTTGACAGACACTTAAGATGAGTTCATTTGTGGGATCACTGCCAATCACTGCAGTGGCTCATCCCCTTAAAAAGACTCGTAATACTGGCTTAATATTTACTGCCCATCTCTATTCTGTACTATTGTACACCAAATATGTATTGTACTTAGTATATTACATTGTATTTTACCTATGCAACATTGTTTCTAGCAATGAACTATGTTCTTAACTTCCATTAAATTCCAGTCTGACGTTTATCCATACTGTCTGTATTTTACAGAACTGCAGAGTGGGAAAAACAGACTAATATATTAGCAGTGCATTGTCTTTAACCTCAGAAAAACTGGCTTGAATATTTCCGGGAAAAAAAAAATAATTCCAATTAAAACTGGTCTGTGCAGTGCAGCCAAGCAGCTCTGTTATTCAATTGCATTAGAATGAACAATGCAGCGGCATGCAACGATGCAGTTAACAGGAATTAAAACCATAGGCAAGATGACGGATTACATGAGAACCGAGGTGTGTGTGTGTGTGTGTGTGTGTGTGTGTGTGTGTGTGTGTGTGTGTGTGTGTGTGCATCCATGAACACGTTCTTTCTCTTGTTTGCTGTTTTGTCAAAGTTGTATATACTGAATATTGAAACGCGTGTACTTGAATATTAAATCAAAATGCTTGAACACTGAAACATGATTTTAGGTCTATGTTGTGGCATGATTTCAGTGTACTTGTCAGTATTTGCCAGCTGTAGTTACTGCATGATGTATGGCTCTGTTCTTGATGTATGCATGACAGTTGGCAGTCATTAATCATAGTTAGAAGATAGGACATGGTGTAGGGTCCATTTTCTCACTTGCGGTGAGTCTCATATAAGTTAATGTGTGTTCTTGAGGTCCGAGGCACTGCAGGAGTGAACTGTACAAATACATTTCATATCATTCAACTGTACAAGAATATGAAGTTTGCAATCACATAGACAATCTCGCAAATGCTGTTTTGGCACTTCTTTGAACAAACACTCTGTGTGTATCTGTGTTAAATTCACTGCAGGACAACTTTACTTTTCCTTTCCAAACTTCCCTTTGTTGTTCTGCTCAGCATCATGTTTCTTGTAGATGTGTGGGTGTGACAGTCAGAATCAGAATCAGCAAGTGTGTCTGCACTGGTAAAACACCATTGTTGTGACACACCCACCTTCACAGAGTCGACTAACCATGCATTTAATTAGAAACAAAAGCTGGAAATAATTAATTAGACAGCAGTTTTTTTTACCCTTGCCAGAGTTCATAATGGAGCAAATAGGCTGCAGAAATCTTACAGAAAATAATTCACTAAACATTAAAAGGGAAGAAAGGCCTAAAAACAAATGGTTGAACAGTGTTGAGTGTTGAAGAGTGCTTGGAAATAGTATATATTGATACAACAGATCATCTTGTCATTATGTATGCAAAAGATACAAACTACAAACTACTGAAAAATGGATAATTCAGTGTACAGTGTACCTTTACCAGATGCTATACGGTGGGACAGTTGGCTGTTGGAGTCAGCTGTTTGAATGTGAGACTGCTTCACCATAACTTTTGTTTACATTCGACCAGCGTTAGAGGCATAGCTGCTACATGTGACTCAATGGATTTTAAGTTATAGCAAATTCACCTTTTTCATCTTATTTTGATGTTTGTAAACATGAAGGTTTATGATTCCAGGAAGCTGAGGGTGCTGCAGTTCCATTCACACTCTGATGATTGCTAAAATGTCCATTTGTTTGTTTGTTTATTTGTTTGTTTTACATTAAAGACTACACTCTTGGAATCTATTTGTATCTTTCCAGTAACTTTTTCAGACTTAGTGCCATAAATTTTGTGCATACGCCAACAAAATCTCCATAAACATTTAAAGCCAAGAATCAGCATTTTATCTGAGGGGAGACTGTGCTATTCAGTAAGCTGTGGGGGTTTGTCCAGTGCCGCATGTCAGTGGGGGGATCTGCGGGTTTCTCTGTGAATTTCACATGCCCGTGGCAGCGTGCTTGGTGCTTGCTCAGATTTGAAGTTTAATTTTCCGCTGTAGAAAGAAGTTTTCTTCTGTGAGAAGAAAGAGAGTGTACAGTGGATGCTAATGTTTGTGTCACTTTTTATGGAATCAAACTCAAAGTAATGTCCGTACTTCCAAGCTTTAAATGCTGCATGGTCATACTCTGTCCTGCACTCTATTATCCATTGTTGATCAACACACCTCTGTTATCACAGACATCGCACACGCTTACGTCATTGTCATGAGACACTCTCACAAACAAACAAGCATCTGCAAGTGCACTTACAGGAAAATGACAGTAATATAATTACGTTTTTGCAATAGTAATCCCTTACTTTACTCATTACTTGAAAAAAGTAATCAGATTACTGCACGTTACTGCCTATCTCAAAATTTGGTACGTGTTCTAGCACATACATGTGATTCATGGTTGATGTTGCTCATATCACAGTCGGATCTCACCGCTATTCTTGCATCTTCAGAGATGTTCCAACTCTATTGTTCCTCCTTACTCAGCTCTCTATAATTGCCTATGTCTCCCACTTTTAGTATGTTAGCCCAAAGGGTCATATGTTTGCTTAGTTATTAAATTTCACCCTCAAAGTCAAATGTTATTAATAGGAAATAGTTATTTCATGTAATGTTATATCTTTTCAAAAATGTATTTCTATTGCTATAATCTTCAAAAGAACAAAGAATGCAGTGGGTGACCCTGTTACACCACAATCAGTGTAGGTCTTGAGTTGTTTCGTTCATTCTAACCTGTTGCCTTTCTGTCATATCATACTGCAAATTTCAAAGTGAGATCAGGGGACAATCTGACATAAGTTCATTTCAGTAACAAGATAAGGACAAACAAAGAGGGTTCAAGAGAAATGACACACTTACACTCGAATTAGTGATTTTAAAGCCCTGTGCTAGACCAAATGCCGAAAACAGAGCTCTTCCTTAATGAGTAATTGAACCATAGTATCCAATGGGCCTCTTCCGTCACTGTCATGTTCAATGAGTGCCTAAGTTACATTTAAATTGCCCTCCAGATCCACAGACATTGATAAAGGGTTTCTGCGAGGTAAAAAGCATGCTGGCTAATTCCTTCAGGCTGGGCTGAGGCAGACCAGTTGCTGTCCATCACTTCCTTGGTATTTGCATTGGCCCCAATCAGTTCAGAGTGGTGATCAATGCAGAGTCAAAGTGAGCTTTCTTCTTGCATTAGATACTGCATTCCATCACACTGTGTGTTAGAGCAATATTTTAAAGCGAAATAGCTGTTAGTAAAAAGGGGGAAAGCTATATAAAGATGTCACCAACAAGAAAGCTGATGTGTCATAGTACTAAGAAACCTGTGTTTTCAGAAAAGGACACAGCTTTGACATAAGGGTTACCTTGTGTTCAGGCAGACATAGCATTAGCATAATCTACTGAGGATGCATCAATCAGAACTGAAGCATTGGTCTGATACTGACCAGAAACACAGGAATACATATCTGGGAGAAAAGAATATTATGATTGACAAATTTGTGCGATAATGTACAGCTATGTGTAAAAGAAACTTTTGACAGAACTCTGTGCAGTCCTGTGAAAAAAGTAAACAAACCCCGTGATTTAATAGTTTGTAGAATCAGATTTTCCCGCAATAACGTGATACAATAATTTTTAGTATGGCTACACCTTTATCAGCATTTCACATTATTGTAGAGGAATACTGACCCATTCTTCTTCTCCTGTTCAGTTCAATGAGATGTGCAGCCATTAACAGTTAACATCCATCTTAAGGCTACGCCACAGCATTTAATGTTTAAACAGCTTGATTCTTTCTTGAGAATGATCTAATTTCAACCAAAATTTAGCTTTTGAAAAAAATGCTTTCGTTTTTAGTCGAGAATAGACGGGTATAAAAAGGACTTCATGGTTTATTCAGTGGCTGCAAGTTGCCCAGGTCCCATGCAATGTTCCCTCTAAGCTGCGCACGTGCGCAATTGCACACTGCTGGCACGGTCTCTGCGCACAGAAAATCTGCGTTGACCACAAAAAATATATAACCTGAATTGAAATTAAAATTAAAACTTTAACAATTCTGTTTTGCAGTGTTAGTCAGTAAGTGACTGGCTGCTCCCGTATGGGATTAGAACAATGCCACCTTATCCCACAGTCCAGCCGATGATGCGATTCACATTCGCATATAATCAACGTTGTTGACAGGCTCTGACAGCGTCCTTATGTGCCGACACCGGTGTTTTAGCAAAGCGGCTGATGTGGAGTGAAGCCACGTTAATGACAACGTGTACAACCATTGGAGATGTGAGCAGGACAGACGGAACAACTGAGGGAAAAAGTGTGGACTTTATACCAGTTTTTAAATTGTGTTGATCGGCCACGTAAAACTATGCAGTGTTTGTTATTCTTCCTGAATACTGTCGTTGTTTATATTTACTGCGGGAAGAAACGGTAAAAACGACGTTTTATAAGGAAAACGCTCTAAGCCTGTGAACAAAAACAAAACCAACCCCCACCCTTTCCTATTGGTCGAAAAAAGTACCATGTCGACCAATCAAAAAATGATATGGCAACATGGCATTTAGATGTTTAGGAAGGGGGAAGTTTTAGGAGTGACGGCAGTGTTTTGAGAGGTGAGAGATTTGCGATGTTCTTGTGTAGTTAGTGTGTAGTTAGTGTGTAGTGTAGTCAGTAGTTTAGTTGTGTGTGTCAGAACAATGAGGCGACTGCTGAATGTTACAGGTGTTACAGCAGTGATACATCTCCTGTTGTCAGGCCTGCAGGTATCAGGCTGTTGTTCTCCTTCATCTCATAGTGGACAGAAATTATTTTTTGGAGCGGCACAAATAATTTGTGTGGCATCAGATTTGATGCAGAACAGCTGATTGTTCTGTAAATAGTTTGAAATGTTTATTTAAAAACGCCTTGGCTGCATTTTTAGATAAACAGCTGCAAAAAACTTTGTCGTTTGCATAACCCAGTTACTTTTTTGAAGAAGTAACTATATAATTAATTGCCCAACATTGGTCATTATTTACTGTATTTTGCAGACAGAGAGTTACAGACTCTCTCCCAGACCACAGACTCAGACTCATGATACAAGTCAGAGCTTTATAAAAAGAAAAAGAAAAAGAAAAAGAAAGAAAGTTGTGTTTTCAAAATTGAAGTTCAAGTTATTTTTACTTCTAATAGTGTTAACATACTACACAGGTCAAGAAGAGTTAATTAAAAGTAGTCACACATAAATGTAAATGCTGTAATTTGATTATTTTTATAAACCATGTAACCTGGGTGGATTCGATGTTCTAACGTTGCTCACAGTGGTCCAAGGGACCGCTCAGGGAGTTGGTGTGTTCGCTCAGACACATGAAAAATTAGAGGGAACATTGGTCCTGTGGCTGCAAAACAACCCCAAATCCTCACCTCTCACCAATGTGCTTAACAGTTGGTACGGTAAATATTTCACCAATGTGCAGTGTTTGGGTTTCTCCGAATATACATTATGCACATCTCCACTTTGGTCTTGATTGCTAAACTAAACTTGGAAAACTATTTTCACAGGTAACATCTAAAGCTCAGATATGTGCTCAGACAAATGTTTTTTCACAGACATTAAAACACAAGAAAAAATTGTCTTTCTAGTCATTACTAGTCAACACTATATCTACCAATAATGAAATATTGCAACACTCAGTGTACTAAAATAGCATTTAAATCAAACTTTCTGACCTTTCTTTTAATATATAAATATAGAAAATACAATAAGTTTTTGCCCCTTTTCCTCCTTTTTAGGCATATTTCTCATACTTTCATGTTTCAGCTCATCAAATAGTTTTTCCTATTAGACTCAAAATACCCACAGTAACTCAAAATACATACAAAATACAATTCCGAAATGATGATTGCATTTATTAAGGAAAATAGCTATGTCCGCCTATTGTAAATTGTGAAAAAACTAACTATGACTAACTACATTCATCTGACAAGCTGAGCTCCATTCCTCTATAGCCAGTACTCAGTCCTGAGTACTGCTACATCTGTTATTAACTACTCAAATATTAAAACAAATTATTTGTCTAATACTCAAATTTGTTTGATGAGCTGTACCATTCAACTGTGAGAAATATATAAAAAGTGAATAAATCAGGAAGTGGGCAAATACTTTGTCACAGCACTGTAAATGTATGTATATTCATAGGGAAAACATATCCTGGGAAGTCTTGATTGATAGTAATTCATGAGTCTGGTAAATTGAAAAATGCTGTGGTGGGGGAAGGTTTGGGAAAAATATCCTTTTGGGAAAGAATAATCCAGTTAAAACACAATTGGAGCTTTTTTGAGTCATAGCAGCTTTGCACAGTAGAGTTTGTGGGAAAGGAAATTAAGCTTTCAATTAAATAAACAGCATTCCTGCTAAAAAATGAGGACATTTCTAATTTGTGTCATGTGCTGCCCAGCAAAGGTGTTTTGTATTTGTGCAAGCCACCATAAAAACAGAACACTATGGGTAGCACACTCACAGTCTACTTACAGTCTGGGCCGTCCCTTCTACTTGCAGAGAGCTCTGTTGTCAGTGGGTGGCAGTATACAAAAATGGGATACAGACAGTCTGTGTTGTGTTGCTGTTGGTCTGTTACTCGGCCATGGAGAAGAGCGAAGTTATAAGATCCAAAGAGCTAAAGTGAAAGCAAGTGTCAAACACAATGGAAAGTGCCCATTGCAGCCACTGTCTGTGGTTTCCATACTGTGCTTTTTTAACTTTAAAGGGTTTTGTCTCAGTTCTCGTGCTGTTGTTCCATTCCTTATTCCAGCCCACTTGTCAACCAGTCAGGATTCAGCAGATGCATACCTCATCTGCGTCCGGCATTGGCATTGGACTGTATAAAAGCGCTTCTGTGGTGGGTGAACAGAAATGTGTACGTGGATGGAAACATTTGTAGGACCATAAATTATGTTTAAGGGAATCATACAGCTAAGAACACCCAAGACTAGACAGGGGGTAAAAAGTAACCATTGTGCATTAGTTTGAGTGTGTTTGGTGTGACTGTGTGCAGACAGGAATAGGACCCAAGGTGCAGACTCCGGAGACAGTCGTGAACTCAAAAAGGCTTTAATTTGGTACTCAAAATATAACATAACCGAAAAAACTCAAAACAAACTTAAACTGGAGGAATGACAGAACACACAGCTAGGAAAACGGTAGATCACGACACGGACACAGAGAAACACAGGGCTTAAATACACAGAGGGAGCAATCAGGGAATGAGTAACAGGAGGGAAACACAGCTGGGGCAAATTAGAACTGACGAGACCAAGGAAGCGTAAACTGAACACACTGAGATAAGACAGAAACCTTCAAAGTAAAACAGGAAACACATAACACAGACTGAACAAAGACACAGACTCGCACGCACTGTAACAGAGGGAACAGAGACGTGGGACCAGGGCAGACACAGACACTGACTGGACACGGGGATATAGCAACTAAGGATACACAGAGACTCGAACTAGACAAGGGGATGCAGGTGATAGGGGAGACAGAGCAACTAAAGAAGACAGAGACATAAACCATAAGACAGAACTCAAAGAAACCAAAAATTTGAAAGTATAAATAATATCATAAACTCAAAAACCCTGGGTCGACGACCCAGGCATCCTAACAGAGTGAGTCCTGAGCTCAATCCAACTGAAAATCAATGGAAATTAAGAGTTGTGACGAGACCCAACATAAACCTCAGGAAACTGTTGCAGTTTCCTATTAAGAGTAAAACTGCTAGCTGCGATGTCTCAAAAAAAACTTTTGAATGGTATGAAAAATTACAAATGATTAAATTAAAAATACCGATAATTTTTTCTGTGCCATTTTTTTGTTTGTTGTTTGAATTAAAATAATATGTCGCATAGTATATCAGAAGCAACATGTACCCTGGATACCAACTACTTGTGTTAGTTACCAATTATTTTGGAGAAAAAAGTTTTTTGTAAAAAAAACTAAAAGGAAAGATACAAAAATAGATTAAATAGAAATGTTTCACAGTTATTTCATGCTTTATTTATTCATATTTTGTTTATGCGATTATTAACATGACCTACTCATCAGGTCTCCTCCCAGTGAGACATGCCCCGAACACCTCACCCAGAAGGCACCCAGGAGACATCCTTGTCAGATGCCTGAACCACCCTTCAGAGGATTTCCCACAGTGGGCACTCCACCCTTTTCCAGCTAAGGTCCATTGCCTCAGATTTGGAGGTGCTGATTCTCATTCCCACCGCTTCATGCTCAGCTGTGAACTGTTCCAGTGCGAGCTGGAGGCCATCACCCGATGAAGCAGAGAGGAGATTCTGAGACCACCGAAGTGAAAGCCTTCCGCCACTTGGCTACACCAAGAAATTCTGTCCATAAAAATTACAAACAGAATCAGTGACAAAGGGCAGCCCTGGCGGAGTCCATCAACCACTGGAAAAGAGTCTGACTTATTGCCTGCTATGCGGACCAAGCTCCTGCAACAGTTGTATTAGGATCGAATGACCTGTAGCAATGGGTCAGATGCCGATTCTCCCAAAGCACCTCCCACAGGACAATCAGAGAGACACGGTCGGAGTCTTCTCCAAGTCCACAAAGCACATGTAGACTGCTTGGGCAAACTCCCATGCACCCTCATGTATACTCAAGAGGATAAAGAGCTGGTCCAGTGTTCCACAGCCAGGACGGAAACCGCATTGTTCCTCCTGTATCTGAGGTTTGACTAAGGGACAGACTCTCCTTTCCAGCACCCTGGCATAGACTTTCCCAGAGAGGCTGAGGAGTGTGATCCCCCTATAATTGGAATACACCCTCTGGACCCCCTTCTTAAAGATGGGAACCATGACTCTGGACTGATCTCCAAGCAGCACTGTAGAGGCGTATCAACCAAGACAGCTCTACAACATCCAGAGCCTTCAGGAACTCAAGGCAAACCTCATCCACCCCAGGTTGCCCTGCCACCAAGGAGTTGTTTAACTGCCTCATTAACCTCACCCCCAGAGATAGTCATCCCCCTTGTCCCCAGACTCTGCTTCCTCCATGGAAGATATCCCAGTGGGATTAATTAGGTCCTCGAAGTATTCCTTTCACCACGCAACAATGTTCTCACCACCACGACAGGCACCAACCACCTTGCGGCCGCAACTCAGTGCAGTAGCTTCGGCAATGGAGGTGCTGAACATAGTCCATTCAGACTCAATTCCCCAGTCTCCCTCGGAATGCTGTTGAAGCTGTGTCAGAGGTGTGAGTTGAAGATCTCGTGGACCGGAGCCTCTGTTCCCAGCGCACCCTCACTATACATTTAGGTGTGCCGGATATGTCCAGCATTGTTCCTCACCACCTGATCCGACTCACCACCAGATGGTGATCAGTTGACAGCTCAGCCCCTCTCTTCACCCGAGTGTCCAGAACATATGGCCGCAGGTTTGGTGATACAATTATAAAATCGATCATCGACCTGCGGCCTACAGCGTCCTGGTGCTACGTCACCCAGCGAATAATTCATTTAAAAAAATTATTTCATATTTTTAGATTTTTTTGTTTGTTTTTGCTGTGTGTGTGTGTGTGTGTGTGTGTGTGTGTGTGTGTGTGTGTGTGTGTGTGTGTGTGTGTGTGTGTGTGTGTGTGTGTGTGTGTGTCGTCACTCCACTTAGCAAGCAGCCAGTTCAGTTTAATGATTTTACATTAAATTTCTTATAAATTGAAGATGAAAATGTTTTGCAAACCTGGCAGCTTTCAAGTCCTTTGCCCATTTGTCACTCCTTTTGTGTAACAGCATAAGAATTAATTAGGCTGTGTTCCAGCTGAAGTTTAGAATGTTACAGTAATTTATGAGGAGATGAGATTCCTTGGACACATTCTTAGACCTGTGTCAATTTATTATTTTTTATTGATACTCTGGTGTATGCGCGGATACAGTATGTATGACTCATAGATGGTATTACTCTGTACTGATAGAGCTAAAGCAAGATTCATTTGCAGCACCTGGGTTTTGTGGTGAGGCACACATTTTCACCATTGAGTACAAACAGGATAACAGGCAGGCACAAACTAAAACAGAAAACATTCAGAAGAACATTTAACATATATAAACAAACATAAGAGTGCAGAATACATTCTTTTCCAACAACCACACTCATGCATGTCTATAAGGCTACACTACTATGTCCATGAATGTGGGACATCGTATTTAAAGCTCTTTTAATCAAAGAACTGAAACATGTTCTTAGCATTTTTACTCTACATTAACTGGATTTTCCCCACAGTGCTGCTTTGATGGGTGAACCTTTATCAGAAAATGGCAAAAGCACAAAAAGTATGAACAAAATAATTTCCAGCTTCCACAGCAAGCTGAAGCCACCACTTAATTGAATGCATTTTTACTACTCAAAGTGTGTGTGTGTGTGTGTGTGTGTGTTGACTTAATGATACTCAGTCCATTTTCATTCCTGCTGTGTCAAATACTATCTTGTCAAAGTCACTAGTGTCTGAGAAACATACCAAGATGTTAAGATTGGACCAGGAACCCATCATTTAGCTCCATGTCTAAAGTCCCAACACAGAAAATTCGGGTATACTTCACTGGCTGAAAACGTTGTGATCCTGCCTCCTCCTGTGGACTTTGTTGCTCTTTAAAAATCTCTCATTGTCTAATATTTCTATAGCTGGCGCATCAAAACATCAGCTCCAAGGGGCACCTTGTACAGGTGACATTGTATTATACCTTGAAAGGTGTGGTGTTTTGTTTATTGCATTCATGGTGCAGAAAAAAAAAATCACCATAAATTCTGGGTTTAGAAATAAACAGTGATTTGACCTTAGTTTTAAGAACATCATCCACCAAATTCAATTTTTGTTTTTCACTTGATCTTGTGACCTTGCAACAGCTGAGTTTCTCTTATTGTTTCTTCTTAAAAATGATTCTTGATCACTCCTCCAACTCTGAGTTTGCCTGGAAACGTCGTTGTGATGAGGCCCTGAAGCTCTGGTAAAGTTTCTGACTGATAATAGGAAGCTGTCCAAATCCCTCATACTGCCCCTGTGTTTCCCTGATGCATTTGCAAGGTTGTCCATGCAGGTTCTCTTTTTTGGATTTTAATGCCGTGTAACAGCAAAACGCACACATATGACTGCTCTAGGAGCTGCAGTAGGAGGCGTTTGGGATCAATTGTGGAAAACTGGGTCTCCACGTGACATTATCTCACATTAGAACAGCCAGCTGTGTAGCAAGCATGCTCACTCCCTGTTTATAGATGGGAAGACTGTATTTTGGGCTTGCCCCTCTCGTACATGTATTGATACCTGTTCACTCGACTGGCTTTAATCTGAAAGTAATGAAAAAACAGTTGGTAATACTTTCTCCTCGTGTTTCTATCACTCACTGTGCGTGAGAGAAAACTGACCTACACCGCAATCTAATGTATCTCTCCTGATGATGAACATGAGGGTTATATGTATGTGACATCACCAACTCTATCTTTGTCATTATTTTTTCCTGATTACACGGACATCATACAGTCAATCGTAACTTGCTAACACCAATTTTGTAATCAATGCCCACAGAAAATGGGATTCCTCTAGCCACTGGCAATTAATACATTTGTGTCCTTTTTTTAACACTAGAGAGCTGAGTTTGAAATTACCAATGACTGGCTCCCAGTCATTTGCATATTTATTGCAGCTGAGGACGAGGTGGTGGTGGCAGCGGCAATGGTGGTGATGGTGGAGGGGGGGTGGGGAACTGGGGCAAATGATTGATGTGGAGCTCGCCTCCTGCATTACAAACAGCCCATTATTGCGCAGCTAGAGGAAGGGAGGGAGCAAGAAAGAGAGAGAAGAGAAGAAGAAAGAGACAGAGACAGTGAGCGTGACAGAAAGAGAGAGAGGGAGGATGAAGAGCGGTCTAGCATACAGTTGATTAAAGTTGAAGACACTGGGATCAGTCTGCACTGGAGGTTTTTGTCCACCTGCCACACCTCTTTCTCTTTCCCTCCCTTTCCTTTTTTGTTTTTTCCCTGCACCTCACGTCCTCTCACTACGTATTTTGCAGTGAAGATAGCTGGGGTGGGAGCATTAAAAGGCTGTTTTAATGGATGTTGACAAGGAGTGGACAAACAAAAGCCAAAGCCTGAGGATTTGCTTGAAAAGATTCAATCAGACATGTTTTCACTACGATTAATTGGTGGACTCAGAGGGGGAGGGATGGCAGGGATGTGGGGATGAAGGGATTGGTGAGGGAGGTGTGAATGAGTGTGATTGTTCTGAATGCCACCCCCCCCCCCTCACCCTTTCTCCTTTTCCTCTCACACCCCCATGCTTCCCTCTGTCATTTTGAGCGATAGTTTGGAAATGTCCTTTGAATTATGCTAAAGAGCAAACTCGTCCTGCCCTCCCACTACCTCCTCCTCCTCCCCGTGAATTATGAGTATTATTTCAGGGACGTGGGATGTGGTGAGCCAGAGAACAGGACTATACCACTTTGATTGAATCGGACCTGCCTCTACTTGTGTCAGATACACACTCACGTGTACGCTGATAAGATTGCTGTTATGTGCATGTTTGGGCGATTAGTATAGACAACCATGCCATGACATAGCTCACGAGGTCAAAGACGTCTTGAAGATCTAACCACGAAGCCCATGATGGCAAACAAGCTTTATCTATATCACTTTGATATTTTTGGCTTTCTTGTTTCATCATAGGCCACAATGGAATCCCAGTGTTTAGAATTTCCAGTTCCCAGTAAGACTCTTTGTCTAAAAAGATATTGATTCATTAGAACTTGGATATTATTTTAAGAATTCAGTATTAAAAATATGCAATTTCTGCATTTTTAACTTCTGGTTTTATTTTATTATCTCACTATTTCAAAATTGTAACTGTTTTCTTTCAGTTCATTTAAAATTCAGTTCAGTGTTATTTATACAGCACCTCAAGAGCTAACAGTTGCCTTAAGGCACTGTTGTAAGATTAAAAAAAAAACCTATAGTGATACAGAGAAAACCCCAACAATCAAACAAACCCCATGAGGAAGTACTTGAAAAACGTCCTTTTAGCAGGGAAAACCTCAAGCAGAACCAGGCTTAAGGGGCGGGGTGATGAGAGGGAGACAGGACAAAAGACACACTGTGGAAGAAAGATTATTTATGACGAATGATTAAATGTAAAGAGGTCTATAAATAACATAGTATTGGCTAGCACCACATATAAAACACCGGGACATAATCACGAGCCAATTAGCATGTAAAACATCACCACAAGTGGAAATGACAGCGGCGACATCGGCAACTCTCAGAAGAAGACAAAATCACACCTAAGACTGCAAGTCTGCTTCCTGGCCATAGCTATAGATAGTCACATTTTGTGGTGTTTAATAAGTTTATAAATTTTGCTTCCACTGTGGTCATGAGTGTTTATAGCATTACGTTTCTCAGAATAGAGTTCCCAATAACCAGTGTTTTTGTCACGTCTGGGGCAGAAGTTGTGTGGTGGTTGGAGAGGGAGGACCCAAGTTAGCCAAGAACAAAGATAGCACCCCAGGAGATTAAAACAAAATGTCCATCACCCGCACACTGGGGCTTGTGAAACGGAGTCCCAAAACATAGTTCAAGGGCCCGCCCGGGGCCAGGATGAAACAGTTTAGAGGGTTGGCCGAGCGGAAGGCAGCGGCGGCGACACAAATCTGGAGGTCATAAATCCGAAAAACAGCCGTGCGGAAGGCAGCGGCAGAGACACAAATCAGAAAATTGGACGCGCAGAAAGCAGCGGTGGCGACACAAATCCGGAGGCCAGCCGCGCGGAAGGCACCGTTCAGGGGGCCATTCAGGAGGCTGTCCACAACAGCAATGTTGTCCAGCCAGCAGCCTGGAAAGTGAGGTGCTGGAGGTGGCCAAACGGCAGCATTCCGGCTGCAGAACTAGACGAGGCAGGTTGCAGACGAGGCAGTTTGCAGACAACAGCGGTGATGCAAGTGAGCTTTATTGATATTGGGTGACAGTAACACAAAGAGGTGGTGAGAATTACAAAATAAACTGAACTGGGAAAGCTAGTAAGCTGACCTGAAAACATAACATGAAAGGGAGACACGAGGCGAGAAGCAGAGAGACACGGAGAAACGCTAAATAACACAGACGAACCGACAACAAGCAGAGGAATATATACTGGCATAAATAATGTTACGAACTTGCGTGTCCATGTGTTTTGGTCTGTTTGGCAGTTTTCTTGGTGTGGGGATAGTAGGTGTGTGGGATTATGGAGTTTTCTTTGGATGATTTTGTTACTTCGCCTTCATGGGATAAAATAGTGAAGTGCAGGAATGCGGATTTGCTTATTATTGCTAGTTGTTATGATATTCAAGTGTCCTATGGTGCCCACAAAGCGGAGGTTAAGGGCGCCTTGTGTCCAGGGCTGGTGGAGCGAGGCATCCTTCCTGCCCCGAAGGCAGCTGTAGAGCAGCCTGGCGGCGGGGGTGTGAAGGTGGCTCCGGAGGCTGAGCCGGAGCCGGATGCCAAAGGGCCTGTTGACGTGCTACCGGCTGAGTTGGAGTCTGATGCAGCTGAGGTGGAGTCTGATGCAGCTGAGGTGGACTCTGATGCTGCTGAGGCAGAGTCTTAAGCAGCTGGGTCTGGTACGGCCGGGGAACCCCTGGAGGATCTCCGTTTGACCCTCCGTATAAGGGAGGTGGAAACCCGTGCTAAAGAGCTTGAGGTACAAGCAATGCACCTCCGTGTCAGAGCTTTGGAGCTGGAGCGAAAGCCCTCCACATCTGGCTCTAGTCATCCTAGTACGTCCACCGCTGTCTCAACAGGTTTTGACATCACTAAGCATGTTAAACTGGTTCCCCCATTTCGTGTGGCCAAAGTGGACTCCTATTTTAACGCTTTTGAGCGTATAGCGGCCGCGTTAAGCTGGCCGAAGGAATTTTGGCCACTGCTGTTGCAATGCAAACTGGTTGGCAAAGCCCAGGAGGTGTGTACCAGTTTATCAATTGAAGATAGCCTGGACTATGACATCATGAAGAAGACTGTGTTGCAGGCATATGAGCTTGTCCCAGAAGCCTACCGTCAAAAATTTAGGAAGTGTGAAAAAACTGCCAATCAGACATTTGTGGAGTTTGCTCATGAAAAGAGTCGCAAGACCATTGCGGCGTGGATCGCCCAATTTGTCATTTTTCCAAAAAATTCAACAAACATCAGATTAACTACAGCACTATTGAAAAGGAAGCCCTTGCCTTGTTGTTAGCCCTGCAGCATTTCCAGGTGTATATCGGATCCAGCTCTATCCCTGTTCAAGTGTTCACTGACCACAATCCATTGGTGTTTCTCTCCCAGATGCAAAACTCAAATCAGAGACTTATGCGTTGGTCCCTTTATTTGCAAGATTTCAACCTGCAAATCAAACTTAAGAAAGGGACGGAAAATGTCATTGCTGACACCCTGTCGAGAGCAATTTCATAGTTTGGGAATTAAACAATAGGAGGGTTGTTTAATTCTTATGGAAGGGGGTGTTACGAACTTGCATGTCCATGTGTTTGTTTGTGCAGGTGTTGTGTCTTTTTATGTTAATTTAGCTGTGCCAGGGCCCTGCTCCGATTGGTGCGTGGATACACTGCCCTGACGTGACTGGTTCCAGCTGGAGGACCCGCCCATTAAAAGGAGGCTGGAGTGCTACAGCGGGAGAGGTCCTCACGTTTCTCCTCATGACCCAGCAGTATTCCTGTGGCAGCCGCTGGCTGCAGTGCGCTTAAAAGTTGTGGAAGTGGAGTGGGTAGGGGTGAGCTGCCGTTTCTTTTGATCACCCGTTTTCTCCTGTTTTGACTTAGTTAAGAAAGTCAGACTCTGTCTTTATTTTTGACTTTGTTTTGGTAAGGTCAGGGGTGCGGGATTTGTGTAGATTTGTTTTGTTTATTGTTTTGGCCTTGGCTCACCCTGAAGTGTTGACACTCCCGTTTTGGTTCCTTTATTTCACATTGTAAATAAATCACCTTGTATCTAACGGATTTGTTTCTTGTGGCTGCTTGGGTCTTGGGGGGGAAGCGAGTGCCTCACTCATGTTATGGCCTGGCCCTAGACGGGTCGTAACAATAAATACACACAAAGAAATTACAAAAAATGACACACAGCTGAACCTAATAGGCATGAAGAGACACAGACCTTCAAAGTAAAACAGGAAATGCACAACTGTTTTACAGCACAAACAGACACGAACAGAGCACAGGGGGGAGAACACAGGTAGGAATAATAAAACACTAAACACAAGAACCAAAACCCTAAGAACTAACAAAGACATATCAAGAAATTAAAGATTATTGATACCAAACAGAAAACACTGGGTCACCAACCCAGGACCTTGACAATTTTTCCCTTAGTAGGTGTATCGGCTCCTAGGGAAAATCAATTTGAAATGTGCAGAGGTTGTTGGTGTATCTGGGTTACTGTTTGGGGCTATGTTTCCTCCTCAAAGACACAAGGCTGGCCTTATTTCCCAATTGCTCTGGACAATCTGCTGTTGAACAGCCCATGGTGGGTAAGCTAACTTCACGTGCACCAACTACAGGGGTCTGGCTAGCTATAGGATTTTCAAAGCTGGTTAGGCAAATAGGATATATTTATCATTATTACTAAAGTATATGAAGTGTCATTGTTATTAAAGAAGGCCAAGGAATAGCTAAATATTTGACACACTAAGTATAAAAGTGCACGATGGACAGATGAAGAAGCCATGTTGCCAAGCAATTCAACTAAGAGCTAAGCTAATAGCAACGCAAGCTAGCAAGTTTCTAAAGATACAATAAGTGAATAAAATTTGCAGGTGATTCAACGGAAAGTGTACTTGATTCAGATAAAGCACATAAAGGTTACACTTTGAAATATGTGATTATATAAAGTTTTGTGATTAAACAACATTCACAGTACCTGCCGTACTGTAGTAATCCAAAAGCGAGTCATCACTAGAGGAGTTTCTGTTTTAGAATTAATTTTTTCTTTCTAAGAAATAAAATTTAGAATGAAAATTTATACGGGATAAAATAATTTTATAGTTGATAATACAAAATTTGTGTATGCTACAAATAGGAGTATTACATTAAACAAATGCAGAATAAAAAATGAGTTTTTATTTGTTTGTTTTTCAATGTATCTAAAACAAAAACATCGTTATCTGGCGGTATCCAAGTGACAGTGTTTTGACCACAGACATTGTCCCTGTGAGGATGAATTCTGACTAAATGGAATGAACTGCAATCTAAAATCTTAGCTGACAGTGATGACCATGGTGATGCTCCATGAAATATCAAATTCAAACTTTAAATCCAAAGCTGACAAAATTCAGATAATGCCCAGTAGAAACATGTTTGTATTTTTTATTAATATTTTAGCTTGCATGGGTAACCTAATCACATACTAAGTTTCACTTTCTGTATATACACCTGTAGTGCACTGATTCAGTATATTATGCAAATCCAGAGGTAACGAAGACTGCAGCAACATTAGCTTTGTGATGTTAAGCTTGGGGAGGTACGGCTCCCAGGCAACATCTGTGACTGCTCATCCCTCCTTCCAGTCTGTATCTCCGCCTCTCCAAACTTCAGATGATCCTCAGAAGTGTGGTGAGAAAGTCGGCTTTGCTTGGGTGGGGTGGGGGGGGATAAGAAGTGGGACAGTGAGAGTGCGTATACAGCAAATTGGGAGCGCCATCAAATTATACTGGCATTAAGGGGGTTTCACAGGGTGTAATCCACACACCAAAGCCTGCCCGCCACTCCCTCTGTACAACACTAAACTTTTGTCAATGTAAACGCAGCATTTCATGCTCTGCCATTAATCTGTCGGATTAAAGGATGCAAGCCATTTGAGTAGGGTTTGGGTGGGGGTATAGGAAATAGGGTGAAGGGTGGATAAGTAATGAATTCTCCTGATATTAGCTTAATACTTGGTGTCAGGTGGCAGAAATAGGTGGTAGAAGGAGGTACCTGGTTATAGTCATGCATCTTTGTCACTGTCCTCTTTCTACAAACCCACAACTACTTAGACTTCAGTGAAAAAAGTCTGAAATGTTGCCCTATCTCTTTCTCTGTTCCCTGTGATGGAATGGAGTGGGAAGGGTGATGTGCAGTTTATTTCAAGAGGGTACCCCACCTGGGGACAGCACTGGAGAACAAGCTTGTCACACTGAGGGAGATTTGCCCTCTCTCATCTGGACATGGAGGAGCTCACAGTGGGAGCTGAGGAGAATCCAGGCATGGTTTCCAATAGTTGGAGTGTTCTAGGAATACGTTGACACACACAGTGGTGTATCTTTCATTCTGGGCATAAGAATAAATGTTGGGGAGGCAGGTAAGAGGCCTTTGTGTTTTTAAGAATTAAGAGATGCTTTGCTTGTTATTTTGGCCACGTTCACATTAAGTTTAATTACCTGAAAATATTATATAAAACTGTTTGGACTCTAATTACTGCTGTGGAACTGACCATGCCAAAAGTGGGGGGGTCACTAGACTGGGGCATAACACCAAATGTCATATTTTACACCAATACTAACTAGGGTTCAAAAAGTAAAAGACACTAGAAAAAACATATTAATGAAAGTAATAAAGATTTGTTTTAGCTTTTATAGTGTTTTTCTGTAATGAGCTGTGGTCATTGTCACAATGCTGTAGAATCATTCAACCCTGGAAAAAGAACACTTCAAAGAAATAAGAGATGTATGTAATTTTTTTCATAATTGTAACTGTAACTTCTTGTTACAATTACTTGTAGTAACTTGTAGTTCAGAAAAAAACATACATAAAAGAAAAAATAAAATGTTTCCTCCTGATGAGCTGTTGAACTACAAAAAATGAAAGTTAGAAATAAAAAACAACTGTAGAGAAGAAAATGTTAAGAGAAATAACAACATACTACACGTGTCTCATCATGTACAGTCTTATATAAAAATATTTCCCCCTTCCTAATTTCTTATTTTCTGCACATTTGCCACAAAGTATGTTGCTGAAATACCTGACTGTGTAATTGAAATAAAATTTTTAAAAGGTGCTCAGGGGATCACAAGGCAGTCCCACTTCCAAATCAACAGCAGTAAAAAGAAAAACATAATTTAGCAACTGTAAATGCAATAACCAAACGATCAGTCTCTAATCAAAGCATCATTTGCAGCCTCAGGTTTAGGAGTCAAGTCACCACTGCCTCTTGTTGGGCTCGAGCTGAGGGCCCTCTCATTCTTCAGATTCTGTAGTTACCAATCAGGTCAAGTGGAGTGACCAACCTATGACAGGTGTATAATCAGGTAAGTGGTAATTGCCATGTTTAATTTTATGAAACTCTTTTGGTCATTGTATGTAGAGATGAAAAATATTGTGTGTGTGTGTGTGTGTGTGTGTGTGTGTGTGTGTGTGTGTGTGTGTGTGTGTGTGTGTGTGTGTGTGTGTGTGTGTGTGTGCGCAGCGCGCGCGCGCATGTTCATACACCACCACATGCGCTGCTCTACCTTCTGGAATAAATTGAATGTCTGTCCTCACACTATACATCAAGACAAATAATGATTTACCTACTGCCTTCTTCCCTCTTCCAGCCGAGTGCTGGCTCTGTGGATATGCATTGTGCTGGCTCCCCCTCTAAACATTCTGATGTCTCTATCAGCCTTTTCACTTGTCTCTGTTGTTCACTATCTGTGTTTCTGTTGGAGGCTCAGCCATCACGCTCTCCGTTGTCCTGCCAACTTGTACTGTAGAGCCTTGTGTTCAAGGAGAGGCAGTAAAGATATGTAGTCTTCTGCCAGCTCTTGTTTCTATTGCAGACATATTATACATTGTTTGTATACTTGCAGATAAGCAATTATCAGTTTGAACAGTTCTGACTGCCTTATTAAATGGACAAGGAAACTAGAATATCATAATAAGAAAAAAGGCAGTGTCATCACCATCTGGGGCAAAGCTTGTGTTATGACATGTGGTAGATGTTCAAAAGTGAGTATTTTAGCCAAGACCATTATCTGACACAGGTCCTAAGAGATACATCTGGCCCTTCAACTGATCCAGCTTCTGTTTGCCAAAGCTTCATCAGAAAACAGAAAAACAGGGACAAAATTGGCAACATTGGCAAGAAGGAACATGTGAAGCTCATGAAATACCAAAGGCTTAGAGAGGAGCTAGAGAAAATGTGGAGAGTGAAGGCAACAGTGGTCCTCCGTGGTAATCAGAGCACTTGCTGCAGTGACCCACTAACTGGGCGATTCACAGAATGACATCCTCTGTCTAGAAGAGTGGAGTCCAAGAAACAATGAAGATACTGTACAGAATCTTTGAGCTCCCATAGAGGATCTGAGCTTGTAGGATAAAGACAGCAGGGTGAGTGGGAGAGAGAAAATAACTCAAAATGTTAGAAATATTCCAGTGTTAGAAAATCAGCACTGCTCAGTGTTAGCCATTGTTAATCTTCAAAACTGACTAGGTTACTTTTAAACATATAACACTGTCAAAAGTGTTAATTTAACACTCAACAGTGTGGACCCATATAGACACTCTAAAGTGTTAATTTAACACTAGAGATTTTGCTGTGTAGCAATCTAGGCCTATTGTAGTATCACAAAGGGACAATTCAGGGTGCCCTGATCCAGCCCTGACTATAAGCTTTATCAAAAAGTAAAGTTTTATGACTAATCTTTAAAGCAGAGAGAGTGTCTGTCTCTCAAATCCAAACTGGAAGCTTGTTCCATTCCTCTCCTCTGTGGGTTTGAAAGCCAAAAACGTTGCATCCCATTCTACAGGGTAGGCCATTTATATGGATACACCGTAATAAAATGGGAATGGTTGGTGATATTAAAGTCCTGTTTGTGGCACATTAGTATATGTGAGGGGGCAAACTCCTCAAGATGGGTGGTGACCATGGTGGCCATTTAGAAGTCGGCCATCTTGGATACAACTTTTGTTTTTTCAATAGGAAGAGGGCCATGTGACACATCAAACTTATTGGTAATGTCACAAGAAAAACAATGGTGTGCTTGGTTTCAACGTAACTTTATTCTTTCATGAGTTATTTACAAGTTTCTCTTTGTTCACAGCCATTGACATGTCGAAGAGGTTAACACGTGAGGAGCGGATCGAAATTGTGTTGATATCTGGTGAACGCAGTAACCGGGTCATTGCAGCAGATTTCAATGCAGAGTACACCCTACGAGACCACCCATCTCCCATGCTACAGTCAGCAAACTGCTTGCTAAGTTTCGTGAAACTGGTTCAGTGTTGGATTTGCCAAAATGTGGACGCAAGAAAACTGTCACTAATGAAGAAACATCAGTGGCTGTCCTAGCTTCATTCAGCAAGAGCCCACAGCGTAGCACTCGCCGCATGTCACTGGAGAGTGGCATTAGTCGAACATCCCTTCGGCGGATATTAGCTACTCACAAATGGCACCCTTACAAACTCCAGCTACTGCAGCATCTCAACGAGGATGACCCAGATCGGCGCACAGAATTTGCAGAATGGGCAAAACAAAAATTGGAACAGGACCCTCAGTTCACGCAGAAGATTTTGTTCAGTGATGAGGCAAACTTTTATGTGAATGGTGAAGTTAACAAACAAAACCACCGCTATTGGTCTGACACTAACCCACATTGGATGGATCCCTCCAAGACTGTTGGAACAACAAAAGTGATGGTTTGGTGTGGTATATGGGGTACAACGATAGTGGGTCCATTCTTCATCAATGGAAACCTCAAGGCCACTGGATATTTGAAATTGCTACATGATGATGTGTTTCCCTCTTTATGCACTGAAGCTGGCACGTTCCCTGAGTTTTTCCAGCAGATGGTGCACCACCACATTATGGGTGCCAGGTCCGAGCATTCCTAGATGAACAGTTTCCTGGAAAGTGGATTGGTCGTCAGTGGGCCAGTTGAATGGCCCCCAAGGTCTCCCGATCTGACCCCCTTAGACTTTTATCTTTGGGGTCATCTGAAGGCAATTGTCTATGGTGTGAAGATACGAGATGTGCAGCACCTGAAACTACGGATACTGGATGCCTGTGCTGGCATTTCTCCTGCGGTGTTGCTATCAGTGTGTGAAGAGTGGGAGAAGAGGGTTGCATTGACAATCCAACACAATGGGCAGCACATTGAACACATTTTATAAGTGGTCAGAAACTTGTAAATAACTCATGAAAGAATAAAGTTACGTTGAAACCAAGCACACCATTGTTTTTCTTGTGACATTACCAATAAGTTTGATGTGTCACATGGCCCTCTTCCTATTGAAAAAACAAAAGTTGTATCCAAGATGGCCGACTTCTAAATGGCCACCATGGTCACCACCCATCTTGAGGAGTTTGCCCCCTCACATATACTAATGTGCCACAAACAGGACTTTAATATCACCAACCATTCCCATGTTATTACGGTGTATCCATATAAATGGCCCACCCTGTACTTTTAAATACTTTAGGAACAGCAAGTAAGCCAGCAGTCTGGGAGTGACGTGCTTTACTGCAGTGATATTGGAGTGAACTCTTTAGAAACAAATATTCAAGGATATTGAAATTTCAGTAGATGAGGTTTTGCACATAAGACAGTTCTTTGTATTTATTGAGCATAACTAAAAGTGAAGAAACTTTTGAGTATATTTAAAAGCTTCCATTCAACAACCTTTTTTTTTTCCAAATTATCCATGCTTCATGTGTGATAACAGGTTAGCTTAGTCTGTGTGGTCAGCAAGTAACAGATTTAGTGCCTTAAGACAAGCCATGATTAAGATGTGGCCACAATTTAGGGTGCATTACTATCTTGTGACCTTGATTTCCCTCATTGCTGCCCAACTATTACAAATGAATTGCCACAGTATAATACCTTGGGAGAAGCAGTGTTGAAGTATCATGTCTTATGAAACAAAACATAAAAAAAGAACAAATCTTAGAAGGGAAATGAGTGTATAGTTCCTATAAAAACATATCTGGTAAAAAACGAAACAATCTTAAAACGCAGACCACTATTCATCAACTAATCCTTTCAGTTGTACACACAAACAAACCCATTTAAATGTATTTCCCCACACTGTGACAAGCAACCTCCACAAAATTCCCAGTGTTGGAGAGCATTGCTGCTCCTTAGGAACACCGGGGTTTCTGTCAAATTCTGCCGTGACTCAATTCCAGAGCTTCGTCACACCTCCAAACTGATCTTAACACAGAGAGGAAAGTATAGCTACGGGGTCGAAACTGCTGGTTGGAATTGCATGGAAGAAGTCTTGACTACTTAAATCCGCTTTGATCTGAGTTTCCTGGAGAGGGGATTGCCTGCTTGGTCCTGTGGTAACATTTTTGTACCACCGCTGCTTTTTGCATCATCTCATCCTGTGTGAAGAAGTCATACTTTGCCTTTCTCTCCCCCCTTTCTCTGTCTCATGCAGACAACTGCACACAAATGCATGCAAACACACATCCACAAATCCACAGGCACATTTTCTGTCAAACATATTCTATTCCTGTCTTTCTCTCACCCTTACTCTTTTTTCTCTCTCTCCATTTTTTCTTTGACTTCCACAGACACTAATTCCCTTTCTTCAAGGGCAAGCATCTCACGGCACATCATCTGAATAAGACTTTGAGTCGCCGTGCCCTCCCAGGGCTTAAGTCCGCAGAGCCCTTCTTCCCGATCCCCTTTTTAATGTTCTAACACCAGCCTAGTGCCATCAATAAATATTAACATCCAGAGGGATGAGATATGCTGCGGTTAGGCCGTCTGTTCACTGCATGGGTCTCAGGGTGCCTGTCTCTCAGCTGATACTGAGGAAGAATTGTTGAGCCAGTGACCCAGACAAAAAAAAAAAGAAAAGCACTGGGACTGTGCAGCTCTTGTAGCTGCTATTCAGGAAATGTCTCAACCAATCATGCCATTAAATCACCTGTCAAAACTGTTGTTTCACCAAAGCAGGGTGGGGGATTTTTCATTTTTAATAGGTCTTCCAAGACAAAGACATTCTTTGGTCCTCATATCTGACATCCATGTGATTAGCTTTGCACAGTGTTACTCACAGTTATAGTAGACTTAAATCAAAAGTCTTGAACTAATGTGAAATTTTGCTGTCTTTATTTTTTATTTTAACAAAAATATTAATTTGCTCCCAGATATCTAGCTAGATAGATGTTCTTCCTTTTAAATGGTTATGCTCTTAGTCTGGCATTGATAGGGACAGTGACTGTGATGGGAGACAGCAAAGCCAATTTCTTTAATATTTTGGCTTTACTACAGCGAAGTTGTCACAATGTGTACATATACCCTGATTCTAAATCCCCAAGTTTCACATCCTCAATTCCTCTCCTCATTTTATTCCCCATCCCTTGTTTCCCACCACCATTTTAAAGCGATATCAGATATGATGTTTAATGCAACTGCATTATAAATAGTTTTCTTGTCACCCAATTACAGCTGTAATTTCTGACCTCAGGTGCAACAATGACAATATACCAGCTGTCCAGCTGCGTATCCCGCCTCTTTTATACATCAAAGGTAAAGATACCTACGTAGACGTAGCTCCCTTAGTGAGCTTCAACTCTCCTTGGTCCTCTAGTGCAGCAGTCCCCAACCTTTTTTGCGCCACGGACCAGTTTATGTCTGACAATATTTTCATGGACCGGCCTTTAAGGTGTCACGGATAAATACAACAAAATAAAAACAGTACCGGTACCAAAAAAAAGAAGATTTATTCATAACACACGGGAAAAGACCCAGGGAAACAGAGTCAAAAAAAATAACGATAAAAATCGATAAAAAACCCTGAAAAACATAAATTTCACACCCGAGCCTCAACTCCCACGGTCTGTGGCCCACGGGTTGGGGACCACTGCTCTGTTACAACTGTGTAGATTTTGTATGATTTGACATGCAGATGGCTCAGGGATAAGGAATGTTGTCTTATAACAACATCTAACACATGCTGGGTTAAATTTCTTGTCAGTATGTGTTAAAAAAAATAGTTATTGTGTGTTTTGTTCATTAAATTTAGTAGTATTTCTATTTCTCACATTTTTTTTATCTGTGCCCAAAGAGCAATGTAAAAGATCTGTGTGGAGGTGAGATGTTTTTTTGGCTCAGCTGTAGAAGGGAGTGGTGAAATGGTGTGGTATGGGACCAGTGCCAGCTGAGGAGAGTGGCACATCTGTCTCGCATAGTTAATCAACCTCTCCTCTTATAGTAGGTGCAGAGTTGGAGACAGACACACGTGGAAGAGACACTCAGTAGTAAAAGTTTTGAAATGAGCCAGCACTCAACAGTCAGGCACATTAAGTGGAGCAAACATAAGGGTGTGTACTATATATAGATAGTCTATCAAATAAAGAACTGTCTGTACAATCCCCAAGGTCATGCTCATCCTTGCTGGGAGAACTCACAGTGACTAGAGCCACACTTACCCCCAGCATACCCAGCAGAGGATGGCCACCCTGGGTTACTCCCCTAAGAACTATCACAGCTGGTTCTGGAACACCAAGCTGGAGCTGGCCGACCACTTATTTTCCTATTCCCAGTAGTTGAAAGACAGTGCCACAAGATAGCTGGCGCCAGAGAATCAGAAGGGTAACAACATCTGCTGGAACTACTGGTGAAGAAGCAGTTTGCTGGAGTGGGAGTCTCAGCGGAACAGAAGATGAGGGCTGGGAACGTAGGGCTGGTGGGCTACACAACATGATATATAGAAACAGTATGCTTTTGCAACATCTCTGCAGAAGTGCAAAAGGTGTGACACCGGCACTGTTTTAGGTATTTCCCACATGAGAATTCTGTAAGAGATTTTGACAGAATAGGACATGTCATTGATGTCATCCATAAGAGAACTGTATAAATTTCTACATACTAAGTCTATCACCCCTAGACTGATGGTCTGGTGGAGCCCCTGAATAAGACTATAAAAATCTAGGGTCATAAGTTCATTAGTGATGATGAACACAATTAGGACCAGTGATTGGATCCTCTGTTGTTTGCAGTGCAGGTGGTTCCCCAGGCCTCCAAGCAATTTTCTCCCTTTGAACTGCTGTTTAGTAGGAAACCACGTGTGGTTCTTAGAGAAAACTGGAAGGCCCAGTAAAAATGAAAATCATTAGAATTCAGTAAAAATGAAATTCAGCTGATCACGGACCTGAAAGCCAAACTATACACACGTAGTAGATTATCACATGAAACTTTTCTTTAGGCCCAATAATTACAACAACATTTGTTCAGCAGAGGAACCAGAAATAGACCATTTTCTTCAAAATAAAATTGTAAAAATGATTCATAATCATCTCACAGATATAGCATTATCTACAACTACTTTCAGTACCATTGATATTTATTTAGAGGTTTTTTTTCAACTGATCTTTCTGAGTTAACTGAGACCCCATTCCTACAAAACTGCTCAAAGAAGTCCTGCCATTAATTAATTCTTCGATCTTAAACATGATCAACCTATCTCTAATGATCGGCTATGTACCACAGGCCTTCAAGGTGGCTGCAGTTAAACCTTTACTCAAAAAGCATCTCTAGACCCAGCAGTCTTAGCTAATTATAGGCCAATCTCCAACCTTCCTTTCATATCAAACATCCTTGAAAGAGTAGTTGTCAAACAGCTAACAGATCATCTGCAGAGGAATGGCTTATTTGAAGAGTTTCAGTCAGGTTTCAGAGCTCAGCACAGCACAGAAACAGCTTTAGTGAAGGTTACAAATGATCTTCTTATGGCCTCTGACAGTGGACTCATCTCTGTGCTTGTCCTGCTAGACCTCAGTGCTGCGTTCGATACTGTCGACCATAATATCCTATTAGAGCGATTAGAACATGCTGTAGGTGTTACAGGTACTGCGCTGCAGTGGTTTATATCATATCTGTCTAATAAACTCCAATTTGTGCATGTAAATGTAGAGTCCTCTTCACACACTGAGGTTAATTATGGAGTTCCACAGGGTTCAGTGCTAGGACCAATTCTGTTTACATTATACATGCTTCCCTTAGGCAGCATCATTAGAAGACATAGCATACATTTACACTGCTATGCAGATGACACCCAGCTCTATCTGTCCATGAAGCCAGATAACACACACCAATGAATAAAGACTTGGATGGCCGCTAACTTTCTGCTTCTTAATTCAGATCAAACTGAGGTTATTGTACTCGGCCCTGAAAATCTTAGAAATATGGTATCTAACCAGATTCTTACTCTGGATGACATTACCTTGGCTTTTGCTTGTAACAATATCTCAGGCTTCCTTTCAGATTGTTTGGTCCTCCAGCTACCTTCCAGTGCCTCATGGACAGGGTGTTGTGCCCCCATGCTGCATATCCTGCTGCCTGCCTGGATGATGTTATTATCTATATTAACACCTGCCTGGAGTATATGCAGTGGGTGGCTATCATACTGGAGTCTATAAGAACACAAAGAAGTGTGATGTTTGAGGGAGGTATACCATCTAGGGCGGTGGTCCCCAACCTTTTTTGCGCCACAGGCCGGTTTAATATCAGAAAATATTTTCACACACCGGCCTTGAAGGTGTCCCAGATAAATACAACAAAATAAAATGACAAAAACTGTGGTATTTTGTAAATACAATAATAAAAGCGCATCCACTGTGTAATTGTGTAACTTTATTAGCAGCGTCCTCCTGAAATGCGCCAACAACATTGAGAGTAACATCCTCCTCTCTGCCCCTTAATGCTCTCTAGTCGCTATGTTAACGCGTAAAATATTTATTTCAAAATAAGACACACAACTACAACACGGGAAAAGACCCAGGGAAACAGAGTTAACGATAAAAACCCTGAAAAGCATAAATTTCACACGCGAGAATTGAAGTAGTTCCAGGTGGTTTGTTAAAGGGGGGAAACAGGCCCTCTGTGCTCCTCCGCACTCCTAACTTTTCTCTCCTGTTTGTCCTAGCCCTGTAGAGAAACAATGCTTAGCGATCCAATGGGCAAGTTTCTAGAGCTCCACTGCTGGGCACATTATGTTGAGCATGATTAAGCATGTGTATATATACAGAAAGTGTGTCAAACAAAGAACTGTGTACAAACCACAGGCTGACACTCATCCTTAGTGGGAGAACTTGTAGTTGCTGCAGCTACAATCTGTTTTAATGAGGTTTAGCTATTACTGTGATGCCTTATTTGATGCCAGCAGCCCTGTAAAGAGAAAGAAAACTAAAATCTCTACTATTTAGCTATTGACAATATGGTCGTTTCATCAAAGTAATTCTTATAAATTAACTTTAGCAAGCAACTGTCACTTCACTATGGAGGGACCAAGGCTAGCTATTTCTTTCTCTTTTGCCTCAGCAATTGTCATCATCTCTGATTCCTGTTCCATAATTCCTAATTTCATTTTACAAATGTCATGGTGAATTTTAACTGAATTAGCTTTTTTACTTGAAATTCATAATCTGTTATTACTTGGTCAAAAACAATTTATAATTTATCGTCAATTTATATACCTTTAAAAAATAGAGTCAGTTCGGCCTGATTTCCTGATTAAGAATATTGAGAATATCTATGGAATATCAAGGAACTGTTAAATTTGCCCTTTTTTAATGAAAATAATTTCTGATGTGCAAAACAAAATGTGAAAACCCTCAACATTTATAAGTTTCCACACCAATATAGTGCAAGACTTGGCATAATGACTTTAGCTCCAGCAACTACCGCTATAGGACACTGTCACACTCACTCCTCTTCTCTTGTCCCTGACTTCCAGCTCCCACCCCCGAGCCCAGATTCATTACAAGCTGTGGCCAGGGTATTAAGATACGGCTGCATTAACAAAGTTGTCTCTGTATCTTAATTGAATCTACCCCCGCCAGAGCCGAATCTGGATTATGTTTACCTGAAATATAAGCGGCTCGGCAGACAGAACACGGCCCCACTGATAAAACACTGGGTCTCCCCCCCCCCACCCCCTTCCCCAATCCTAATCCCCAACTGTAATTTGTTCCTCAGTGGCTGTAGCTGCAGCGATGGCAACACCTGATTGGAATTCATTCCAAGAACAGGGAAAGCATCTACAGGTAAGTTCATCTATTAAACAGTGAAGGAACATCTGAGTGCACAGGAGGTTCACATGCATGAGTACAGATCTGGCTTTATCAGCCAACTTTAAACAATATTCAATCCTCTGCTTGCCTTTTGCTGTTTTAAATATCTCTGACAGGTTGATTTGGGTGGGATTTTGGATTTGGGGACCCTACTGGCTTAATGACATGGCTGAGGTGGGGACATGCCTGGATGCCAAAGTGAGTTTCATAATTTTCCAAAGAACAAAGATTAGGAAGAAAGCACAGGTCATGGTCAAAAGAAATCAAAGTTCAAATTTCCATGTGACCTGCAGGTCCAAGGTTACCTGATTACTGTTACAAAGCTGATGGAGGCACTTTGCTTCAGGTTCAACAATAAAACAGGCAGTTCAGTTTAATTGAATGCTTAGCAAATATCACTCATTATACTAACTGATATTTGAAAACTCCATAATTATTTAATGAAATTGTAAGTAAGTATATAACTCCTAATGTTTCATAGCAATAATGATGGAAAAAAGATACATTTCATCCTGTAGCTTTCCGTATCATTACTATACTTGACCACCAAGTGTTAAGTTTGCATGTTTTTCCCACTGGTTCCCTCCAGGTAGTGCGTCTTCCTCACACAACCAAAAGACATGCCGGGCATTAGGTTAACTGATGTTTCTAAACTGGCCATAGGTGTGAACCTCCGTGTGAATGGTTATCTTTCTCTCTGCATTAGAGAGGGTGATGTCATGCAGTATGAAACATTTCCTGTGTTTGTCCTTGTGGCAGCAGAGGTGAATCAGTTGTCAGAGAAGGTCCTCCACTGCCTGTCCAGTGAAATGTGCAGAGGATGGTTAGGATTATCCATGATGGGTAATGGTTTGTTTAGTGACTTTCTCTTTAATGCAGCTTCAGTAGTGTCTAGTTTGCTGGAACTGTCTTCCTAATCAGTTTATTCAACCTGTTGATGTCACTCTCACTCTTCAGGAAGACTTAGCATGGGATTAGGCTTCTAAGTGATGTTGCTATCCTCTTTACATGGCCACCTCAAACCATGGTTTCCCCGAGTGTCCAAATTAGGAAAACCTTAAATATTTATTTATTTATTTAAGTATCATCAACTATCTGTTTGTTATTTATTTAATTATGTTTAGGATAAAGTGTTACCAGGTGTTCTTCAAATGATGTAGTAAGCAAATCCAGCTTTGTTTACACTGATGGCCAGCCTGTGAGATGATACAGGTATGTCAGGCATGGGAGACAAAAGAGGTTGCTTTAGGAAAATAGAACGCTTATTTAAAATGAAACCTCAGTGTTCTCAGTGTGGGTAAAGTTCACCCTCTGGCATTTTTAGGTATAAATAATATTTTCTTTTTTAAAGTTTGGATTTATCTGGGCAGTTTTTTTAACAACACTTTTAAGGAATTCTCAAAGACGTGAAACGATGATCAAATTATTATTTTCAATTTTTACCCAATTCATATTTTATATGAAAAAAGACACTTTTGAAATTTTGGAACTCAATAATTATGTTAACAACAAAACTGAGAAATAGCATGTCGAGACCAGACAAGGGTACATTTTATTCTGGGATTGGCACTCCACACCCCAGTTCAACACACACACATACATAATCTGGCTGGAGACCAAAAGGCTACAGTGACTAATTTTCTATGTGTGTCTGTGAAGGATAGACAGGCCAACACTAGGGGAGGTCCCACATGAGGGATGGGCTCTGCCAGAGTACTCAAAGTGCTCTATAGCGCAGTAGGTGACCTGAGCTACAGCCACCCCTTAACACATCAGTGGGATCGGTATGCATTTTGTTATGCTTGTTCAATACAGTATATTAGTTTTGCTGCGATTCTACTTTTGCATTTGTGCTCTGCCTGTTGTCATCTGCAAATACACTTCTGCAGGGAGAAAGGCCAAGCAAATTTACTCCAACATGTGTACACACAATAGTGAGCTGTAGGGGCCACTTCGACAGATGCCTCACTCTAGACCTTCCACGGACAAGAAAACAGGTGCTGGAGGCTACACACACACACACACACACACACACACACACACCACACACACACACACATGCACACACACACACACAAACAGTACTTTAGCCACACTCTCTTATCTCCTGCAGAAGGGCTTAAGATGGAAAGCTTGCTGTACAGTAATTACCACCTACCCCCACCCCCTGCTTACCGCTTCCAAACTTTCCCATCTTTCCTTTTGGTGACTGTCCCCCGATGGAATATTATCATCCTCTCCCATGTTTGGGTTCATCCCTCTACCTATCTCCTCCCACCTCTTGCTGGCCAGGAAGGAGACAACTGTACTGCTATGTCATAGACTGAGAGCAAGAAGCCCCCCACCCCTCCGGGGTTTTCATGGTGAGTCGGGCTCAGTCGGCATGCACTCGACGGGATGCAGCCTCTCCTTGGGTGACAACACAACATTCTCTGTGAACCCGCCCACCCCTCCACTTTGCTGCTATGGCTCCCATTCCCCCCATCCCAAAACAGATGCTCAGGACGAAGGCGGGCGCCATTCAGGGGGGACGTGGGTTAATTGGGGTAGTAGTGGGGGTTAATTTCAATTAAAACTTCAACTAATGGAGGTCAAGGAAGCGTCTGCAAACACCTGATTAAAACAAATGGTCCTGCCAGTCAAAACTTTATCTTGGTCAGCCTCCGGCAGAGTGTCCTAAAGAGAGAAAGAAAGAACAAAAAAGGGGGAGCAGGCAGAAGGAGAGAGAATGACTAATTGGGGGGCACTGCTTATGCAGACACATACATAGAGACACACAGCCTCTCTGCAGATATTACGCGTTGTCTGGCTAAATGTGTTTATTACAGTTCAAATATAGGAATTTTTGAAATCTGATGATGATATTTTTGTAATAAAGTCTGCTGATATGATACCTGGTAAAACCTCTTTATGCCAATTTATTTAGTGATGAAACCTGTGATAAAAACACGGAACTGTCAACTGCTGCATTAAACAAAGGATTTACACATCTCATAATGATATTGTTAACATTTTGGTTTGTGGAAAAAGTTTACAAATAGCATAATGTCTCATGACACTTGTGGTTGAGAAGTGGTAAAGGATCATATAAATCCAGTGGGCTGAGTGGACGCGGTCAAGAAATTTCATGAGTGTAAATCTGACATTCAAAGTTAAGACTAATCCAGACAGTGTCTGAAGTATTGCACATCATGTGAAATTGAAGGAGAGTGTTGATAACATTAAAAAAAAAGTTTCATTTCCATTCCTGGGAATTTTGGGGCATTCAGTATCTTCTACACTTCAACATGGCAGTAATGCTGCAGCTGCTGGAAGTCCAAATAACCCACCTCCTGGAAAGCAGAGTGTGGTCTGCTCTACCACTATAGAAACTGCCACCCTGTATGTATCTTAAAAATCACGTATATATCAAGAGTAAATGAGAACTCTAGCTTAGGGAAGTAACAGAAGGAAAACCTGGGTGTCAGCAGATATGTTGAAGTTAATTTTGGCTTCATTTAATTTATAGTCTAGATTGGTCTAGTTGAACTTGGCTGAAGTTAACTCGAAACAGTTCGGACTCTTTGTGTACAACCTGTGAATGTCTTACTTTCTGGTTTTTGTCACAGTATTGTTCTTTTTTCCCCTCTAGTCTCTACATTGATGTAACAGAACGAGTGTTTGAAAATGAGCAACATTTTTGCTCAAACTGAAACAACTGGGATTCATGCAGAGTTTTCTTTGCTTCACATCTCCAGTGCACATGTGTTTCTCACAACTTCACAGCATAGGGACGACCACTGTTTCAACCAATTAATCAAACTTATTATGAGAATCTCATATCAGAAGTGAACTATATCAATATGTAACTAAATCTAACAGCCCTATCACTGCGTCCATCCAAAATGTGGATTGTATTTCATTTTAAGAGTGAATGAACAGCAATTGGCAGTTTTCAGTGGGGTGGGTTGAGTCGTGGTCTTCACTGTAGCAAGGCTTGCTGTGCCACCCTGCTGCCAACCTGCTCTGCCAGCAGCTTTTGACATCTGGCTCTGGGCCTCAGGGAGAATGCAGGGGATGCGGCCCCCTGCTGCGGTTAAATATGGTGCAGGGTTACACCACACATCCCTTATCACTTAGCCGCTGTCTGGCAACTAACACCACCACTTTCCCCAGATGATTCATATTAACACTTCTTCATATTTATACAGTAGCCACAAGCTTCTTTTAGTGACAAGTTAGTTTTTTTTTTGTGTCATTAGTTTTAGAAATTGGAGACTGTGCTTTATAGCCAGGAAACTGTGAAAAAAAAAATACACATATATATATAGATATATGTATATGTATGTATATATATGTCCTGCTGGTTGTAAGATACCAACCGGGCATAAGAGGATAATAAGACGGCCAAAGGAGGAGATAGGAGAGAGGAGCCAATGACATCAAATAAAGGAAGCTCTTTACCATGCATGGAGGGTTTTATGGATCAAGCTTAGCAATTGAAAAGCATAGCAATACCATTTTGGTTGGCAAAAGTAAATATATAAGAATGCTCATTCAATTTAAATAATGCAACCAAATTATACAACAAAGGAATTTTAGAGAATGTACAATATAAAGAAGTATCCGAGATGAAAAGATGATAAATGGGACTAACGTGTCTGCAGGGTCACAAGCGTTCTACTGACTATTACACAGCCTTCAGTACTTGTTCAATTTTTTATATCACACTGACATCAGAGCAGTGTTTTGTCACCATCTCTGCCCCTCTATGTTTGTGTTACTGCTTTCCAGTTGTGACTGGGGGTAATGATTGGTGAGCCATAGATCCGGGATCCCATCAGTTACAACTACTCACAGTGACAGATCTCCTAAGAGAAACAGAGAGAAAGAAGAGCTGCTGTTTCCATCTTTAGCATCCCTCTAATAGTCTCATAGTTACCACACCCCCTATCCCTTTTTTCCTGCTTTCTGTCACTTGCACCTAATTCCTGTCGTTTTCCTGTATTCTGTGATTTTCTACCTTGTTTCTGTCTCCCTGCATTATCCCCAGCTCTGGAGTTTAATACTAGCAAGAGACAACTACAAGTTTATTATCAGGAAAGCACAAGCCAGCCCTCTTTGTAGCTGTGGGTATCTGACACATCACAACGCCCTGCTATTGAATCACAGTCACTTCTGGTGGTAAACACACACACATAAAAAAAGAACTTTCAAAATATATTTTTTTAGTTTATAAGATTTGGATAAAAAAAATTTAAAAAGTCAAATAAATACATAAGCTTCTCTTTTAATGTCTAATATATTAAACTCATATCACAATGAAGGGCTTAGACTGAAATTAAACGACCAATGTTTAACAATAGATGCAATTTGTCACTGAAAATCTGACAAGTGATATTCCTCAGAGTATAAAACTAATGCAATGAATGTACTCATGTATATATTCTCTAGTTCATTGATCAAAATGCTGAACTACAGTTTCTCTAAAGACTCAAAGGAGGGGAGCAGAAACTGTGCTGAAAGGGGAAAATAGAGGTAAGCAGCAGAGGTGGGACCAAGTCATTGTTTTGCAAGTCTCAAGTTAAGTCTCAAGTAATGTCAGGCAAGTCAGAGTCGAGTCTCAAGTCACTGGTGTAAAAGTCCGAGTAAGTCACAAGTCTGAAATTTGAATTTCAAGTCCTTTCGAGTCTTTAAAAAAAAAAAAAAAAAATAATGTTGCAGTTATGCTAAATGTAAATATTAGACCATGTAATTTTAAAATCTGTGTTTTTCTCAACACATGACAAAATAGTGAACTTAGAAAATATACACAAATTGTGAAATTGCACCTCTTTAAAATGCAGCTCAATTAAACCTAGCTCCAAGAATAATTTTCACCGACAGTTCTGAGATAAGCTGCATGTTATTCTTGGATGCGGTTGTAGGACCGGCTTTAAAATCGCATGACAAAAATATCATACATATTAAAAAAAACTGCATCACCAACGTAGCCTGGACAACATTTGCTAGTTAGATGAAGTCAGCTATCTCATCGTAGCATATTTATATGCATATTTATAATTATACGGTTCTTGGAGTGAGTGCATACACTCATGAAGTTTAGTAACTTCAGGTCACTGCAACAAGCCCAGGTACAGTTTACCGACGGATGGGTACAGGACCTTGAAATGCACCGTGTAGAAAGTAAAAACCATCGTACGTATCATAAGTTTATCAGTCTCACAAATTGTCTCCATAAATACACATTCGTTAACAGTTTATTAACTCCAACTCCAAGCTATTTTATGTGTTCAGTGTAAGTTGCCATGATAGGTTGTATGGCAGGCAGGCAGGAATGGTGGACCCAAAATGCAGGACTCTTGGAGACTGGACTTAAAGTCAAAATGCAGCTTTTATTGCTGGAAAAACTCTTCATGAAAATAAATGCTTACAAAAACCTCAAAGGTGAAACTAACACGAGACAAACACACAGCAAGAAGAGGGTAGCAAACATTAACGACACGACAGAGAGCAAAGGCAAACACAGGGCTGAAATACACAGTGGAGTAATCAGGGAATAGGAAACAGGAGGGAGACATAGCTGGGAGAAACTAGGGCTAATGAGACAGGGGGAAGTAAAACTGAATACACTGACATAAGACATGGTCCTTCAAAGTAAAACAGGAAACAAGAAACAAATCACAGAGACGCAGACTGAAGTAAACCTACACTAAACATGAGGGCACAAAAAACAAACTTAAGAACTAAACTCATAACCAGGACCAAACTGAAACCTAGAATAATAATAATCAGAACAGCACAACTAAAGAATCAGAACATAAAGCAAAGTACAGAAGAATACCAAAACACAAGAAACTGAAAATGTTGGGTCAAAATGACCCAGAACCGTGACAATTATAATGAATTGGAAAGCAAAAGGGAAGGTGTCTTTGTGATACTGAAAACTTTGACGTCAAGCTCAACATACCTCACTAATTCATAAAACTTCATGGTTACACCCATAGGCTTGAACCAAAACAGCATTTTCGACAGGAAGTTATTTACACTGTTACAGTGAGATATGACACTGACACCAATGTTATCCAAAAGCATTGTAGTGATGATTATGAGTTTTTGTTTTTTTTATGTGTCATGAATTTTATTTTACTACAATTTGTCAATCCCTTTGTAAAACTCCACTGGAAATGAAACTGGCATTAATAAAATCAAAGTATTTATAATACCTAGCCATTTACAGTATCAAGAGCAACAATGTGCCCTCTAATAAGCACAGATAATATATTTTAGCTTTTAGCCTTGCATGTATGTTTTGAATGTAATTCGAAGCTCATAATGAGTATTTGTCAGTCTATTCTCTGTATCGGTGTTCTTTCTCTACTGCCACATTTTAATCTTTGCCTCACTCCTTGGTTTACAATCTTCAGTCTCCTCTACCCTCGCTCACCTTTACCTTTCCTCCTTGTCAAACCCAACACCCATGCAACACAGCTTAGACTCCTATTCTACACTGATTCCCACCCACGATAGTGTTGTTAATCCTGACTGGGACTGCTCCAGTACACCCACCATCGTTTCACGTCTCCAACCTGACAGAATGGAGACGATGAGCCTGAAATCTGCTCTCTGCTATCTGGTTCTCTGTGTGTGTGTGTGTGTGTGTGTGTGTGTGTGTGTGTGTGTGTGTGTGTGTGTGTGTGTGACGCTGTATTTATAAACCTATCTGCCCATCCAAGTTTAATCTGTTAGATGCCAGCTGATACAGTAGGACAGGGTGGGCTCACTTCCTTTCATGCCTACCTGCTCACACAGTGCCAGACTGTCCTCCCTGCAGAGATTTTGCCCTTCGATCTCTCCATGCCTGAGCACAGGTAACACTCAGTGTGCATTGACACCCCACTCTCCCTGCATTTCTCAGAGCTCAGACTAAGTGTGGCTACGTATGTCTGAGTGTGTGTGTGTTACCGGCAACTTTGTTTCAAGGAGGAATATCTCCCATTTCTTCTCGCAAGTGGTTATGTTGTCATGTTTGTGTGCTCTTTGCTCTTGAATGCTTTGCTTCTTATATTGATTTTTATTGATTTTTATGCTGATTCTTTCCCTTTTTTCCGTGTGAGCTTACCTGTGATAACTTCTGGACACTTGTAGATCATTAGGACTAGAGTGTTCTTAACAGAAACAGCAACATTTTATGGTTACCTTGTCCTCAGCGCTCCGTGTGTCTGTGGCCTAGACACAGCTGAAGCCTGATTACAGCGTCTGGGCACCGAGCAGCCTCAATAGCCTGGAAAGGTGCTAACCGCTAGGCTAACTAGCAACAAGATGCCTTCCCTCTCCACAGATGACTACCACAGCCTCCTGCAGAAGATTGCAGTACTGGAGACAAAAATTCATCGCTTAGAAGTAAACGTGGAGGTAAATGGACTGTGTGGAAATGAAACAACCTTGCCTTTGATTCAAAACAATGGCGATGAGCAAGCTAGTACACAGCTAAGGAGCACAGATAACATGACCAAGAAAGTAGACTCTGTGCATTATTATAAATCCTCAAGTGATAATCCCCCCTTAGACTGTCTTGGTGCAAAACCAAGACATAAATCATGTCTCCTGGAAGGGGGAGGACGTATCACAGGCAGGGCACAGCGAGCTGAAATCTCTGAAACCGACTGGCCTTCACTTCCTACGAGACAGAGAAGCTCTTCTACCCCTGTATACGGGAGGAAACAGGACTGGACAACCGTGAATAGGAAGGTTAACAACAAACCTCCAAAACAACTGAATGTGAAACTGCAGAACAGATTTGCTCCACTATCAAAGGACCCTGGATCTATATCGGACAACCATCCATCTAAAAGCAGCGAAATAAGGTCTGAAAATCTGTTGAAAAGTGAAAGGCCACAGGGAAAGCTAAAGGCTAGGCCTGAAACTCTGATTGTGGGTGACTCTGCCGTAAAGGATGTACAAAGGATGTGCGGTAAGAACACTAAAGTCCTCTGCTTTCCTAACGATATGGTCAACAACCTGAAGGAGAGAATTCTTCAAATTGCAGATGAATATCCAACTGTGACAAACATTGTTCTGCATACAGGGTCAAACGATGTGTCCAAACAACAGTCGGAGGTTCTGAAACGGGACTTTACTGGATTATTAAAACTGTAAACTCTCTGAATGCAGCTGTATTCATCAGTGGACCTGTACCGCCGGTCAGAGGAGGAGACGAGAGATTCAGCAGGTTGTTTACACTGAATAAATGGCTTATATCAGCATGTGCTGACCACTCAGTGCATTTTATCAACAACTTTAATATTTTTTGGGAACGCAGGCATCTGTTTAAAGCAAATGGATTTAATTTTAACAAGTCAGGGGTGAAACTGTTCACCTCCAACTTGTTTTATTCCATACGTCATCCATCTGTGCTTGGTGCCAAGGCTGAGATAAACGAGGAGTTATCTCATAAAGAGGAACAAACAGTACTCCAAGAACAGACAAAGCCCAGCAGAAACCTTGAGGAGGAGCTCCATTTGCCCCCACCCGGGAAGAGCCTCAGAAAGGAGAGACATCCATGGCATCTGAGGAAGAGCCTCAGAAAGGAGAGACATCTAAGGCAAGAAGAGGGGTCCCTATTTGCCTCCAACTCTCTCAACAACACCAACGACCAGGACCAGGGACCACGACCTTCCCCAGTCCCCCAAACCCCTGACAGGCCATCACCCTCCTCCCCCTCCCTTTCTCCCTCCTCCCCACACCTGAAATTCACTGAGGAGATGATGGAGCGGGTCAATGCTGGGCTCAGATCTACCCCCCGTCCCAATCCCTTTTTGTCCCCCATAAACCCCCCACCAGAGCGGCCAAAGGTTCGCCATCGAGCCCCACCCTCAACAGAGCAATCGAAGTCACATTGCCCAGCCTCGCCCCCCTTAGTTCCTCTTCATGCCCTGTCTCCGCAGTCTGATGTGTGATGTGTGGAGGGTCCGGGCTGTGAGGATTATGGCAGTGATGACTTTTCCCAGGAGAAGCTGGGACCCTGTTTACTAGAAGGTTTTAAAATTTCTGTACTTTTAGGTGACAGGAGACATGTGGCCTGGTCAAAACACAGAGAGCTGCACTCTAAAAGATCTTTAAACATAGTAAACATACCTTGTGTGCCACAGACTGCTCCCAAACACGAGGGGACAAGTAATACCTCTAAAACACTTAAGTTGGCTTTATTAAACGTTAGATCTTTAGCTGGGAAAACATTTTTAATTAATGATTTAATCACTGAGCACAGCCTTGATTTTATGTTTTTAACTGAAACTTGGTTGGACCAAAGTAACAGTGGAGCTGTTCTCATCGAGACGACCCCTCCTAACTACAGTTTTATCAGTGAGGTCAGGGGAGCAGGAGAGGAGGAGGGGTTGCTGTCTTATTTAATGAATCATTTCAATGTAAGCAGCTATCTCCTGGAAGTTTTCAGTCTTTTGAATATGTGGCTTTACAGCTGAAGGCCCCATCCAAAGTTGTGTTTCTTAATGTTTACAGGCCTCCCAAATACTGCACAGACTTTTTTAATGACCTCAGTGAACTGCTGTCTGTGATCTGTGTTGATTTTGACTGTGTAATTATTGTGGGGATTTTAACATCATGTGGACAACCCTCAGGACAAAGGGACTAAAGACCTGAGTAACACTCTGGGCAACTTTGGGCTGACTCAGCATGTAACAGAGGCCACACATAATAGAGGACACACTCTTGACCTACTGATCTCCAAAGGCCTGAGCATTTCAAAGGTTACTGTGTCTGATGTGGGCCTGTCTGATCATTACTGTGTTTTCTTTGAAAGTAAAATCTCAGCCCACAAAATATATCAACAACAGTGATCACAAAACGGTGTATAACTGAACACAGTAGTGCAATCTTTAACCAGGTCTTCCCATTAACACCTGACCTGTCCAGAGGGTCAGTCAATGAGCTCGTCAATAGCTTCAATGCTAACATGTTAAATGTAATGGACACTATTGCTCCCATTAAGGTGAAGGTTATCTCTGGAAGGAAAAAGTCTCCATGGAGAAACTCCACACTAGTGAAAAATGAAAAAAGAGAGTGTAGGAAAGCTGAGCGCAGATGGAGAAAAACAAACCTCCAGGTTCATTATGACATCTATAAAGAGAAACTTCACAATTATAATTTACAACTGAGGAATGCAAGGAGGTCCTACTTCTCTGACATCATCACTAAAAACAGCCATAATGCTCGGGTCTTATTTTCTACAGTTGACAGGCTAACAAACCCCCTGTGTCAGTGGCAGCTGAACTTCATTCAACCATGCCTGCAATGACTTTGCCAAATTCTTCACGAAAAAATCCAAAAAATTAGACAAGCATTGGTACATCAACAGCAGATCCAGGATATGTACTGTGTCCACCAAAAAACTGTTTAAACACCATGAAACAGTTTCAACCTATTAACAGCAAAGACCTGGAGGACATCTTAGGTCAACTGAACTCCTCCTCCTGCTGTTTAGATGTCCTGCCAACAAGTTTTTTCAAAAAGGTCTCAAAGACTTTAGAGTCAGACCTGTTACAGATCGTCAACTTTTCTTTATTATCAGGTGTGTTTCCAGAATCACTAAAAACTGCTGTAATCAAACCTATACTGAAAAAGGACAATCTTGACAAGACACAAATGAACAACTACAGGCCGATCTCAAATCTCCCGTTTTTAAGTAAGATCATTGAAAAAGCAGTTTCTCAACAGCTCAGTTACTTCTTAAAACAGAATAATGCTACGATGCCTTCCAGTCAGGTTTTAGACAGAACCACAGCACTGAAACCGCTCTGACCAAAGTGTTTAATGACATATGTCTGAATACAGACAGTGGAAAAATGTCAGTCTTAGTTTTACTGGATCTCAGTGCAGCATTTGATACAGTTGACCACAACATATTACTCAAACGACTGGAGAACTGGACAGGTCTTTCAGGAACTGTACTAAACTGGTTCAAAACATACTTAGAAAACAGGAAATACTTTGTATCAATAGGTAACTTCACATCTGAGCAGACAAGTATCACATGTGGAGTTCCCCAAGGTTCCATCTTGGGACCCCTTCTGTTTAACATTTACATGCTCCCACTGGCACAGATTATAAAGAACAACAAAATAAACTATCACAGCTATGCAGATGACACACAAATATATATCACAATGTCACCAGGAGACCGAGGCCCTGTACAGGCTCTTGGTAAATGCATTGAGGAAATTAATGACTGGTTGTGCCACAATTTTCTCCAGCTAAACAAAAACAAAACTGAGGTAATAGTCTTTGGCGCCAAAGAAAAACGATTACAGGTCACCAGAGAACTTCAATCTATACATCTAAAAACCACAAACCAGGCGAGAAATTTGGGTGTAGTGATGGATGCAGACCTAAACTTAGAAAAACACATTAAGACAATAACAAAATCAGCTTACTATCACCTCAAGAATATTTCAAGGATAAAAGATCTGATGTCTCAACAGGACCTGGAAAAACTAGTCCATGCATTCATTTTTAGTAGGCTTGATTACTGTAACAGCATCTTTACAGGTCTACCTAAAAAATCAGTCAGACAACTACAGCTCATTCAGAACTCTGCTGCTCGAGTCCTCACTAAGACCAAAAAAGTGGACCACATCAGTCCAGCTCTGAGGTCTTTACACTGGCTGCCTGTCGTCAGAGGATAGACTTTAAAGTTCTGATGCTGGCTATAAAGCTCTGAATGGTTTAGGACCAAAATACATCAGTGACCTCCTGACCCAGTATGAACCTTCCAGATCCCTCAGGTCATCTGGATCCGGTCTTTTATCAGTTCCCAGAGTCAGAACCAGACACGGAGAAGCTGCATTCAGCTTTTATGCTCCTTATATCTGGAACAAACTCCCAGAAAGCCTCAGATCAGCTGAAACACTCAGTTTATTTAAATCCAGGTTGAAGACTCACCTGTTCTCAGCTGCATTTGAATAAAGCACCAAATCCACACTTTTAAGCTTAAATTTCAAAACTTACATTTAACTACTGATTTTATCTACTGTTCTGATTTTATCTGTTTTGATTTTATATACTTTGTTTGTTTGTTTGTTTGTTTGTTTGTTTGTTTGTTAATTAGTTAGTTAGTTTGCTTGTTTTAATCAATTTTAAATCATGCTTTTTATTTGTTCTTGTTTCTAATGTCTCTGTAAAGCACTTTGAATCACCTTGTTGTTGAATTGTGCTATACAAATAAACTTGCCTTGCCTTGCCTTGCCTTGCCTCTGATCAGACAGTCCATCATTTAAATATTATATTAAGAACTTATTTGCTCTATGTCTCATAAGCAGGACTAAAAACAGCTTTCTTGATATCACCCACTTTTGTACATGTCAGATGTGCAGGGGCTTGTGCTTCCATGATGGCTTCTCTTCTTGCTCTTCTTGTTTGTTGGATTTCTGCTGCTTGAGGTATTCACTAAGCACATGGTCAGTTGTGTCCATCTTCCGGACAAACTCACGCATCCTTATTTTTTCATCCTTAATAGTGGTCCTGACACTCACTAGTCCTCAGCCTCCTTCCTTGGGTTTACCATATAGTCTCAGGGTGTTGGCAATTTTAACATGTTTGAATTTGAAAATGTGCACTCCCCCCACCACAGCTTCCATTTATGTATTACTTTCAACAATATGCATCTAAAATCCATTTTTTCCATGAATGATATTTATCGCTGTATTTACAAAATGGTATGAGTCATTTGAACATAAGAACTTTCAGTATTAATTATTCACTATTAATCCGCCTGTCAGTTGTCAGTCACATATCTGGTCTTTAAGTCTGACGTCACTAGCCGTGTCTGGGCTCAAACTCCGCTGCAGGTCCATAAATCAAACGATCACTGTGGCATACTGAGAGTTGAAAAACTGTCTAAAGTCTTTCATCTGTAATAAAATGATCAGCGTTCTGCTCTACCAGGTGTAACAATTGAGTTTAACATCCAGGCATCCATGAAAACGGAATTTATGACATTTAACGGAGTTAGAAGTTAGCAGGAAGTTAGCTCGCTAGCTTCTATCTAAATACAATATAGCATGTCCTGACTGCGGGGTTTTGGAAACAAATTAAACGTACAGCTCTGTATCACTTCCAACATAAATGAAGACAGAAAACTAAACAGCAGTGACGTTTGTAGGGTTACTGAAGTTTGGCTAGCTGGTATATAATGATGTGCTACATGACCGCTAGCGACACAACTATGTGAACACAATATAAACACGCTAACTTTTTTCCACTCGATAAAAGTTAACGTGAGGACTCTCGGTGGTCAGGAACAAATTTAATCTCATGTAAAACCAAACTTCGGCCAGGAGAACAATAATTCATCCACAAGGATGAATAGGGTTAGTCATTCATATAGTGCTGCATGGGCTGGGCTGTACCTACATCGTAAGGTTTTAAAAATTAGTAGTAATAAAAGCCGAGGGAGGTCAACAGTGATCACTGACTGTTTTTAGGAGCTTTTTGAGATTAAATAGAAGAAAATACAAAGCATTTAACATGTTAACAACATAAAACCATATTAAACGCAGACTACTTTAGGCCCGGAAGCAGGATTCGTCACGTCATCACTTAAAGACCGGATAGGGAAAAAAGAAAAAGAAGCAATTCGTTCATATCTGCTTTTCCAGTTTGGCCAAAATGACTTCACAACTTGCAATATCCCAAATGAAAAAAGAAAAATATCCCTCATTACACTTCACTCCATAGTGCTTCAGGCTGATAAAGTTAACTGACCATGACACGTAGCTGCTAAACGATACCACTGATGCATTCACTTATTGGGGCATCTCTTTTTTTCATCATGATTCAAATTCTCTTTTGCATCCCCCTCTCCTCACCTGTTGAATGATTCTCTCCTTATTGATCATCTACTTGATATTTCATGCTCATTTCACTCCAAATTTGAAACCATGTCTCTCAGGTATCCCCCTCTCAGATGAGAAATCAGTCAGCCAGAGGGGATGGAGTTTCTATGCACTACTCATGTATGTATTTTCACTGAAGTCTCATTGCAGTATAGTTTATTACCCAAATCTGTATTTTAGTAAATAATGTTCACTTCCAGAGCATCACGGTGACATGGTGGTTAGCACTGTTGCCTCAGAGCAAGAAGATCCTGAGTTTGACTCCAGGGCCTTTTTGTGTGGAGTGTACATCTTCTCCCCGTGTTTCCGTGACTTCTCTCTGGGTACTCTGGCTTCCTCCCACAGTCCAAAGACTTGTAATTAGTGGGGTTAGGTTAATTGGTGATTCTAAATTGCCCACAGGTGTGAATGTGAGTGTGAATGGTTGTCTGCCTCTGTGTTAGAGACAGATTGGCGACCTGTCCAGGGTGTACCCTGCCTCTCCTGTGGTAGCTGGGATAGACTCCAGCCCACCCACAATCATGATAAGGATAAGTGGAAGAGAATGGATGGATGGGTGTTCACTTCCTTTACATGATCTATCCATTTTGAAATGAAACTTAAGACCCATCCAAGTGTAACAGTTGAACTTGTCAGACAAGACATTTTTTCACTCTTCTATTGTCAATTGCAATTGTAACCTCAGTTTCCTGGTATGGTTTTTCTGCTGCTATAGCCCATCTGTTTCAACGTCATATTACTGTTTGATTAAAAAGATCAGCAGCAACCTAATTAAGTGGCGTTACATGATAGTAACCCAAAACATACCTCCAAAGCAAGAAAACAGTGTTTAAAGTTGATACACATTGAGGTCATGGAATGGCCTAGCCGGTCTCCACACTTCAATCCTTTAGGTTGGAGTGACCAAGTGGCAGCCAATCTAAAGGATTCAGATTGTTTCTGTACACAGGAGAGGGTCAAAATCCCTCATGAGATGTGTGCAAACCTGATGACCAACTACAAGAGATGTCTTACCACTGTGCCTGCAAACAAGGGGTTTTCCCACCAAGTACACCACGTCATGTTTTACTTGGGGATTAAATACTTATTTCACTGACTTATCAGGATTTCAATTCAGTCAAAGTCTATTCCCCGTTTCAATCAAACCACAGCTAAGGATGGTTTCTGAAAAAAATTCATTGTTGACAGTTCCATGCCAAAACCACCATATAATTAAGTGATTGTGGCCTACTGAGTAAGCACTATCACACCTGATAACAACTGATAATTCAATAAGGGGAGATAAGGTACAGGATGAATAACTATTCCCTCTTAACATCTAGATCGAAGTGGTGCACAAATGACATAATCACAGTGATTTAAAGAACAGGGAACAGAGACTGGCTTTGAAAACATGAGGATATGTGTTACTGTGTTACCATTATAATAATAATGGATTGCATTTATATAGCACTTCTCGAGACCCTCAAAGCGCATTACAATTACACTATTCATCTCTCACATTCACACACTAGTGGAGGCAGCTACAGTTGTAGCCACAGCTGCCCTGGGGCAGACTGACAGAAGCGAGGCTGCTGTATCGCGCCATTGGCCCCTCTGGCCAAGACCAGTAGGCGGTAGGTGAAGTGTCTTGCCCAAGGACACAACGACCGAGACTGTCCGAGCCAGGGCTCAAACCAGCAACCATTCGATTACAAGACGAACTGCCAACTCTTGGGCCACGATCGTCCCCATTATGACAACAGAACTGAGCCACAGACATGGAAAATGTAGTTGACAAAAAGAAAAACACAAAAAGATTACCTCCAATACAGGACTGCTGCCAGATATTAGAACACAGACCTACTGTGTTTAATTTACAATAAACCATAATCCATCTATTGGGCCAATATAATTTAAAGCTCATGTACTACTTTTAGCTCTCAGATTAGTGCTCAGGTCTTTCAAAAGTGTTTGTGAGGTGATGATTTTAATAAAAAATAATATAAATCTATTTTATTTAAATGTTTTTATATTTGTATATCATTCTGCATTTCAGACTATCATTCAACCACCACCTCCCCATCTCTGCCACTACCAGCTATTTTTATTTTATTTGTATTTTATTTTATTTTTATTTTATTGCTGTTTTTGCAGCTCTTATATTGGATTGCAACATGTTGAATTTGACAGACTTTTTCAAACCCAAAGGAATTTGTCTTTTCATGGGATCAAATTGAGGATTTTTTGTTTAATAGGTGAGTATGTACTCCACTATCCTATTGAGTCACTAGTATAAGCCGCATGTCACTGGAGAGTGGCATTAGTCGAACATTCCTTCGACAGATATTAGCTACTCACAAATGGCACCCTTACAAACTCCAGCTACTCCCGATCTGACCCCTTTAGACTTTTATCTTTGGGGTCATCTGAAGGCAATTGTCTATGGTGTGAAGATACGAGATGTGCAGCACCTGAAACTACGGATACTGGACACCAGTGCTGGCATTTCTCCTGTGGTGTTGCTATCAGTGTGTGAAGAGTGGGAGAAGAGGGTTGCATTGACAATCCAACACAACGGGCAGCACATTGAACACATTTTATAAGTGGTCAGAAACTTGTAAATAACTCATGAAAGAATAAAGTTACGTTGAAACCAAGCACACCATTGTTGTGACATTACCAATAAGTTTGATGTGTCACATGGCCCTCTTCCTATTGAAAAAACAAAAGTTGTATCCAAGATGGCCAACTTCTAAATGGCCACCATGGTCACCACCCATCTTGAGGAGTTTGCCCCCTCACATATACTAATGTGCCACAAACAGGACTTTAATATCACCAACCATTCCCATGTTATTACGGTGTATCCATATAAATGGCCCACCCTGTACTTTTAAATACTTTAGGAACAGCAAGTAAGCCAGCAGTCTGGGAGTGACGTGCTTTACTGCAGTGATATTGGAGTGAACTCTTTAGAAACAAATATTCAAGGATATTGAAATTTCAGTAGATGAGGTTTTGCACATAAGACAGTTCTTTGTATTTGTTGAGCATAACTAAAAGTGAAGAAACTTTTGAGTATATTTAAAAGCTTCCATTCAACAACCTTTTTTTTTTCCAAATTATCCATGCTTCATGTGTGATAACAGGTTAGCTTAGTCTGTGTGGTCAGCAAGTAACAGATTTAGTGCCTTAAGACAAGCCATGATTAAGATGTGGCCACAATTTAGGGTGCATTACTATCTTGTGACCTTGATTTCCCTCATTGCTGCCCAACTATTACAAATGAATTGCCACAGTATAATACCTTGGGAGAAGCAGTGTTGAAGTATCATGTCTTATGAAACAAAACATAAAAAAAGAACAAATCTTAGAAGGGAAATGAGTGTATAGTTCCTATAAAAACATATCTGGTAAAAAACGAAACAATCTTAAAACGCAGACCACTATTCATCAACTAATCCTTTCAGTTGTACACACAAACAAACCCATTTAAATGTATTTCCCCACACTGTGACAAGCAACCTCCACAAAATTCCCAGTGTTGGAGAGCATTGCTGCTCCTTAGGAACACCGGGGTTTCTGTCAAATTCTGCCGTGTGCAAGATAGGTGCAGCACCTGAAACTACGGATACTGGATGCCTGTGCTGGCATTTCTCCTGCGGTGTTGCTATCAGTGTGTGAAGAGTGGGAGAAGAGGGTTGCATTGACAATCCAACACAATGGGCAGCACATTGAACACATTTTATAAGTGGTCAGAAACTTGTAAATAACTCATGAAAGAATAAAGTTACGTTGAAACCAAGCACACCATTGTTTTTCTTGTGACATTACCAATAAGTTTGATGTGTCACATGGCCCTCTTCCTATTGAAAAAACAAAAGTTGTATCCAAGATGGCCGACTTCTAAATGGCCACCATGGTCACCACCCATCTTGAGGAGTTTGCCCCCTCACATATACTAATGTGCCACAAACAGGACTTTAATATCACCAACCATTCCCATGTTATTACGGTGTATCCATATAAATGGCCCACCCTGTAGATAGTTACTCCACTTTGAAAAACATCAGTTCCAGTATTGGGAGTTTTTAGCTGTTGCTTTAAATGCAGAAAATGTCAGACACTTTGGAATTTCAGTCTAACTATGTTGGTGTCACCAGCTTACACGAACACAGGTATCTGCATGTGTGTGTTTTTGTGTGCAGCTCAGCTTCCTATGGAGCTTCTCTCCATTCCCACAGTGCCTTGCTCAGTGTAGTCTGTCCTGGCCATCTGCCACACAGGGCAGCAAGCTGGGTGTTGTTGCACCTATGAAACACTGCTGGTGGGATGGTACACAGAGAACAGCGGGGCTGGATATTGTGCTTCACTGAATGAAGACCACCTTGACGCTGTAGATTCTCAGGTTATTCCCTACAATGTATTTCAGTCACAAATATTTTTAAATGCTAAGCACCTCTTTATTAAGCAATAAGTGTAGATTATAGGCTAGATATATAATAATTTGAATCCTCTAAAACTCTCTTAAGCATTTTAAACATAATAAATGGGTTTAAATGGTTTGTAATGTAGTTGGAAGTCTTTATCTCGACATTTTGAGTGATTGTTGATGTAATTGTCAACAACTATAATTTATTATTCGAAAGTGTTAATAGCATAACTGGCATTTAATTAATGAAAACTATGTGTGTGTGAAAAATCTAATATTTCATTAGATTCACAATCATTGGTTTAGCAAAATCATTACACAGTGTTTTAAAGCTTGAATTAAATGTGTTTAAGAAGATTCAAGGGTAGCTTTAGAACATTTTATGAATGATTTGTCATGTTGGTGATTTAAAAGAACATGAACCAAATACCGAGCACAGCAGGCCATGTGGACTAAACAAAGAAACATCTCTAACCATATTTATTAGTGTGTAAATGGTTGTGGTTATATACAACTTGGCTCACAGTGCAATATTGGATCACTTCCTGTTCCTGTTACAAGTTGCGTGTTGTGTAGCATAATATGTGTAACTCAATTAATTACAAACTTTCAAGTATTTACTGTAAGCTACATGTGCTGAGCTGTGTCCACAAAAGGACGTGAGCTTGGTACAAAATCTGAGGTGCTCTCATTTATAGAAATTTGGTCAAATTTATTAAACACCTCAAAATCTAGAGTTGAGGCAAGGAAGCAGAGTTGCAGTCATGTGCACCTCTCTGCAGTTTCTCTTCTCCTGTCATCTCCTTGAAACCCACTCCCCACAGAGACTGTATCTGCTCCCACACCACCAAAAGACAAACCCAAAACCAGCAAAAACATTTAGGTATAAAAATCCACAGTGAAAAAAATAACATACTCAACTGCACGAATAAGTAAATCAATAAAATGTGGACTATTAGACAAAAAAAAAAGCTCTCTTTGAAATGAAATTATTTAACAATTGATTAAGGTATTGATTTATTCTGCTTCACAGAAACCTGGCTACAGCACGATGAATATGTTAGTTTAAATGAATCAACATACAGAGTACCCAACTGCTTCCATCTAAATGTATATGATCCCACAGGTTAGTCACACTCTGCTCTGACTAATGAAATAAAAACTGGACATTTAACAGTTTTCCTGAAAATCCTCTTGTCAGAACATTTTTACAATAATGGATTAGACAGTAGTACACAATAAATTTAATTAAAGTAATAGTACTATAGTTAGGTTTAGGGAAGTGATTCCTCCATCGTCATTTTCTAATATGAGTCATTCCATGTCCAATAAACCAAGTTAACCGCTCCAAATTCAACTTGCATAAAAATGTCATGGCAGAATATTTGAACATTTATAATGCTTGTGAAATTTTAGCTATGATAGATGAGTTTCTTAAAATAAAAAAGATCTGACAACCCACTTTCAGAATTTTTTTTTCACAAACTGAAATCTAAGGTAATCTGAGTCAGCTTTGTGGAGAGCTTTCACAAAATGTCTTCAACACTTGTGAGAGAAATAGATAAACAGATAAATCTCTAATGGGATTCAGTGTAATCTGAATACATGATTATACGATTTGCTGTACTGATGGCTGTTGGGAGTTTCTCTCGAGCTAGTAGGGGGTCTACTTTGAGAACCTGAAAAACTTCAGAAAACATTCTCAATCCGTTTGAATGATGTTGGCCGATCCAGTTTCAACTCCTCTGAGAAAGCTGTCCACCAACTATCCAGAAGAGTGTTAATTAATTTTTCACTGTTTTTTTCAGAAGCAAATTTGTGAGGTCAGACACTGATCCTGCATGAGAAGGCCTGCATCGCTGTCTCTGCTCTAATTCACCACAAAGATGTTCTGTCGGGTTGAGGTCAGGATTGTGTGCACACCAGGTAAGTCCTTCCACATCAAACAATTCAGAGATGAGTTACTCCTCTTAACTCGGTAACCCTGGTACGCTGAATCATTAGGAGTTCCCTTCACTGGAACTAAGGAAACATCTGAAACTGAACTCCTGAAAACGACCCCACACTATAATCTCCCCTCCACCAAACCCAGACTGGATTTCCAGACAGAGAAGTATAATTCATCGCTCCAGAGAACTTGTCTTCACTGCTCTAGAATCCAGTGGCAGCCTGCTTTACACTACTGCGTTCCAAAACTTTATATTGTGCTTAGTGGTGTACGCCTTGGAACCAGCTGCTCAGGCATGCAAACCCATTCCATGAAGCTCTCCATTTACTGCTGCTGAACTAATCTGGGTAATACTTACCCTAATTTGAAGCCACGTGATGTCTGAAGGTCTGTAGCTACTGACTTTGCAGAAAGTTGGTAACTTCTGTGCACCTCAGCATCCACGGATCTATAGTGGCTTGCAAAAGTATTCGGCCCCCTTGAACTTTTCCACATTTTGTCACATTACAGCCACAAACATGAATCAATTTTATTGGAATTCCACGTGAAAGACCAACACAAAGTGGTGTACACGTGAGAAGTGGAACGAAAATCATACATGATTCCAAACATTTTTTACAAATAAATAACTGCAAAGTGGGGTGTGCGTAATTATTCAGCCCCCTGAGTCAATACTTTGTAGAACCACCTTTTGCTGCAATTACAGCTGCCAGTCTTTTAGGGTATGTCTCTACCAGCTTTGCACATCTACAGACTGAAATCTTTGCCCATTCTTCTTTGCAAAACAGCTCCAGCTCAGTCAGATTAGATGGACAGCGTTTGTGAACAGCAGTTTTCAGATCTTGCCACAGATTCTCGATTGGATTTAGATCTGGACTTTGACTGGGCCATTCTAACACATGGATATGTTTTGTTTTAAACCATTCCATTGTTGCCCTGGCTTTATGTTTAGGGTCGTTGTCCTGCTGGAAGGTGAACCTCCGCCCCAGTCTCAAGTCTTTTGCAGACTCCAAGAGGTTTTCTTCCAAGATTGCCCTGTATTTGGCTCCATCCATCTTCCCATCAACTCTGACCAGCTTCCCTGTCCCTGCTGAAGAGAAGCACCCCCAGAGCATGATGCTGCCACCACCATATTTGACAGTGGGGATGGTGTGTTCAGAGTGATGTGCAGTGTTAGTTTTCCGCCACACATAGCGTTTTGCATTTTGGCCAAAAAGTTCCATTTTGGTCTCATCTGACCAGAGCAGCTTCTTCCACATGTTTGCTGTGTCCCCCACATGGCTTGTGGCAAACTGCAAACGGGACTTCTTATGGTTTTCTGTTATAGGTTTGTAGCTTGAACCTATTCGCTGGAACGTTGAAGGACAATATAATTACACGCAAGCAAGACACGAAGTAGGCAAAGTTCTTCATGTTTCTCGTGCACGGGAGAGAACCGGACAAACGCCGTTCCTTCGCTTGACCCCAGTTGCTCTCGTCCGTTCTCCCGTAACACTGCTCTTTTATTGAGGTTACATGAATATGCATAGGTTCATTAACATATGACGTCTACATACACACAAAGAGTACCTTGCCTGTGTGTGTGTGTGTGTGTGTGTGTGTGTGTGTGTGTGTGTGTGTGTGTGTGTGAGGTCAAGATGTGACCCTGTGAAGACTCCCCAAAGCTGGTGCCAGGAGTCTAGCGGTCCATCTGAACAAAAGGCTCTTATACTTAAACAGATATACGTGTGTTTGCTATGCCATATATCAGCAAGAGAAGATACGACCTCTCCTAGGAGGTGTGTGATCTATGCCAGAACACTCTGTAGAGGAGTGAACGCACTCCCTCTTCATGCTACACAGAGTTGTTACAGACCTCCTAGGATGAGACATTCTTTCAATCTACAAATGATTATATACTTCTAAGCATATATGAGTAAATATTTCTAAGCATAAATGACAATCAACAATACAAAACCTAACACTGTTAACAATGCTTTCTTCTTGCCACTCTTCCATAAAGGCCAACTTTGTGCAGTGCACGACTAATAGTTGTCCTATGGACAGATTCCCCCACCTGAGCTGTAGATCTCTGCAGCTCGTCCAGAGTCACCATGGGCCTCTTGGCTGCATTTCTGATCAGCGCTCTCCTTGTTCGGCCTGTGAGTTTAGGTGGACGGCCTTGTCTTGGTAGGTTTACAGTTGTGCCATACTCCTTCCATTTCTGAATGATCGCTTGAACAGTGCTCCGTGGGATGTTCAAGGCTTGGGAAATCTTTTTGTAGCCTAAGCCTGCTTTAAATTTCTCAATAACTTTATCCCTGACCTGTCTGGTGTGTTCTTTGGACTTCATGGTGTTGTTGCTCCCAATATTCTCTTAGACAACCTCTGAGGCCGTCACAGAGCAGCTGTATTTGTACTGACATTAGATTACACACAGGTGCACTCTATTTAGTCATTAGCACTCATCAGGCAACGTCTATGGGCAACTGACTGCACTCAGACCAAAGGGGGCTGAATAATTACGCACACCCCACTTTGCAGTTATTTATTTGTAAAAAATGTTTGGAATCATGTATGATTTTCGTTCCACTTCTCACGTGTCACCACTTTGTGTTGGTCTTTCATGTGGAATTCCAATAAAATTGATTCATGTTTGTGGCTGTAATGTGACAAAATGTGGAAAAGTTCAAGGGGGCCGAATACTTTTGCAAGCCACTGTAGCTCTGAATTTTGTGTGACCTGACACCGCTGATCAGCTGCTGTCACTCCCAATTACTTCCACTTTTTCTTTATATCACTAACAGGATTCATATACAATTTAAAAAACTAAATACCATTACTTTTTTCTTAGCATAAAATTAAAACATCTAAGAGGAACTAAAATTCCCATCTTATGAAGAATTGGAAGTAAATCATTTGGGATTAACATATGCAGCGTATCAGAAAACAAGTCAGCTCCAATCAATGTAAATTAATTTATAATAAAAGTCGACAAGAATGCCCATAATATATGTTACAAACTAAAAACAGTGTTAAGAGAGAAGTAAAGACTGTTTGTGTAATTAATAGATATGACAGCTAGTTTAGCATTTTATCCCAAGAGTTAAAAATTCCTAATGTGTGGTATGAGTGAGAGTCAGAAGATTTACACCTGTGTCATCCTGGAAGATGGCAAAAGACAAATAATAAACATGAGTGATAACAGAAAGATAAGCAAGTAATTGTTAATATTAATCAACATCATTTGCATTATTAGAAACTTAAGTATTTTTACTACATGTGCATTTCACCAGGTGGCTTCAATGTACCTCTACCCCTCTGATTTAACTGTCAACAAAACTGTACTTGGTATTGATGGTTCATCAAAAATACATTAGTCTGGCCATGCCCAGTGATGCACACTTGAGAACTGACCAGACTTAAGGCTTCAGTCAATTTTCATCTAGTACAGTAAAGCAAGTAAACCGTGACCTGCCTTCAAACAACCAGCCCTGTAAATGTCATCTATAAGGCCGACTCATTCGTTTCCTACAAAATAAATTCCCACAAAAGACTGACTGTAAGTATATTTAAAAGGCAAATTCAGCCAGAAAGAACCCTCTTATCCACTCCTCTTTTTTTTCCCAAGAGCTGGAGGTGCTCTTTTAATTTCCCTCTCTGAAAGGTCATTCACAATGTTCTCCATCTTCACCTTAATTGATTCTTTAAATGCAGCTCATCCTGCACAGGGAGAGGCAGGGAAAGAAACCAAAGGGGTGTTTACCTTTAGTTATGGTTAAAGGCTTTAAAATTGTTACCTATCTAGTCCTAATTGCATTGTTCATGTAGCTTAAAGACTTGATATGTACACCTCTGGCATGACAAAATCTTGGACATAATAAATAAGTAAGTGGAAAGAAAATGGCCTTTTTATTCAGAAAGGCCTGGTAAGCCTGTCTTTTGACAAATGCATTGAAAGTGAACTGGACCTTGGTTGTACTAAATGCCAACATTTTTACAATAACTGTTCTCTTTCAATTGGAGGCATTAATAGTTACAAAACAAATATAACATTTATTAAAGTTGTGGTCTGCTCTTCATCTAAGTCACAATTAGATTAAACAACACAATCAAACCAAACTAATAAAAGACAAGCATGTCCTTAGTGGAGAAATCAAATAATCATTTAAAGTCCAAGCATGGAAACTTCTGTGCTTGTGACAAAATCTACAGTAGATGCTGCCAGGTGGAGGAGATAAGATTGGACATGTGTGCCCTAAAGGTGCCTGGCCTTTTAAATTCAGGCATTTAAAGTTTGGTTACTGACAAAGCTTGCTCCTCCCAAGGAAGACTGGTCAGTGTGAATCAAGCCTCAATTACAGCAACTTTCATAGGACCTTAGAAGAAGTATTGAGGAGATGAAAAAACTGAAAAAGCACAGTGACGCTTGAGACAACTGCCACACATGTATTCACCAACTCACAGTTTCTGTGGGTCCACCACCAAAAACCATCATGTGTTAGAGCAAACCTCATGTGATCTCAATGAGCTCATGGTGCCCATGGTGTCCTCATCACTGTCCCTTGCCCTGAGACTATAACGGTTCATTTGAGTGCAATAAATCTTTAAGAAAAAAATGTGTTTTAAAGTTTATTAACGTAAATCAGAACAAAAACATACAAAGCCTTCAAACTATTAAACCAATTCACAGCATCAAAATGAAAAAATACTTTCTTCCCACCAAAACCCAGTCTGTTTATCGTGGCTAATCACTAACAGAGAAAGATGAACATTTTTCACCACTTGGCAATGTGGAAAAAAAATCCGACCTTTACCATGAAATAAACCAATATTTATATTAAACAATTAAACAATGAATATCGTGAGTAAAAAAAAATGTGACCATGAAATATAGTAACAAAGTCATCAATGATCAACTAAATAGAGAGTAAGTATTACACCTTTTATTAAAAAGCAATACACAAAACACACTAAATGTAAACTAACTTAATAAGAAAACTGTAAATTATATTATTTGGATTAGAATGAATTAAATTGTATTTACTAAACATTTGACGTGAACTGAGTCACATGCAATTCATTACTGGAAGAAACTGGCTTATATTTTCTCAACATCTTTACAACAATTATTCAGATTTGCTGAACAGATCAAACACTATCAACAAAGAAAAAATGGGGATCAATAGCTTTACATGCTTAAAAAGAATACCAGGTAAACACTGATTTATGCAACTCTTCAATTTTTATCTACAGTTTTTCAAGTTTTCAGAGTAAAAAATGGACATTTTCAAAATAATGAGTGTCTTCTCTTTCAGGGACAGTCTTCAACAGTCCGCTCCATTACAGTAGGAATTTACAAGACTTGCTACAGGTATCTGAGATCCCGCTTAAAGACTTCCACACTCTTGGAAAGTCAGCCACACAAGTCAGAAGTTTCATGGCCTTTGCCGTGGCTCCATGATTATTTATCTGTCTTGATTTTAATCATTTATGAAGTCAATTATTTGTGAAGCAAGATCATCACACATCATCCTGAAAAAGTAACAATTGCAAAAAAGTAAATAATATAAATGTTGATTTGTTCGTCATCACATTTCCAAGAACGTTTTGATCAAAAACTATCACAACACAAATACCAAATCCAATACCAATACCAAGGGATAATCCAGTAAAACACTACTACAGCACTACTACACAAAGTGAGTAATGAGTCACAGTGTATACTGGGAGGCAATTTAATTAGGTTCTTCTATACAACATAATGCCATCCAATCTGGTTCTTCTATAATTCTGTAATGTTCAGTTTTTTCTTGATGCTGTCATAGGAATTCAAATGAAGTGGCACTTATACACTATATTCCATTTCTAGTCTAATTGACCTCTCAAAGGATGTTAGACTACAAGCCACATTAACTATGCATTCACTTTAAGCACTTTATCCATCTCACATAAATGACCAATTTAGAATCGCTAAAACCTTACATGCACTTGTTTGGAATGTGGGAGGAAGTCAGAGAGAGCCCAGGCAGGCCCAGGTTTGAACCATATAGTGACAGTATTTTACTTAACAAAAAAACATAATTAGTGGAGGTGTTGCACTGCACTACTGCATTAGCTGCTCTAAAGGTCAGCTGGTTAGTAGGAAACAGAAAACATGCAAAATAATAATATGAGAAAAAAATTCATCCGCTAACCTGATAGTTCTGCCCTTGAAATGGAAGAGAGCAAGAAGCCAGGAAACTATTCCCCCTGAAACTTATTCAGGTCACTGCAGTTTCAAAATGCACATAAACATTTTTATTATGTGGAAATTACTATTTTTTATCTACTAAATATTAATTGACCTCTAGCCCACTTTTTATATGATAAAGTCAACTAAACTAAACTATAACTACAAACCAGATTCCAAAAAAAGTTGGGACACTAAACAAATTGTGAATAAAAACTGAATGCAACGATGTGCAACATAAATCACGGAACAAAAGTTGAAACTGAGAAAATCATTTTAAGGGAAAAATATGGTGATTCAAAATGTCATGGTGTCAACAAATCCCAAAAAAGTTGGGACAAGGCCATTTTCACCACTGTGTGGCATCACCCCTTCTTCTTACAACACTCAATAGACGTCTGGGGACCGAGGAGACCAGTTTCTCAAGTTTAGAAATAGGAATGCTCTCCCATTCTTGTCTGATACAGGCCTCTAACTGTTCAATCGTCTTGGGCCTTCTTTGTCGCACCTTCCTCTTTATGATGCGCCAAATGTTCTCTATAGGGGAAAGATCTGGACTGCAGACTGGCCATTTCAGTACCCGGATCCTTCTCCTACGCAGCCATGATGTTGTGATTGATGCAGAATGTGGTCTGGCATTATCTTGTTGAAAAATGCAGGGTCTTTCCTGGAAGAGATGACGTCTGGATGGGAGCATATGTTGTTCTAGAACCTGAATATATTTTTCTGCATTTATGGTGTCTTTCCAGACATGCAAGCTGCCCATGCCACACGCACTCATGCAACCCCATACCATCAGAGATGCAGGCCTCTGAACTGAGCGCTGATAAAAACTTGGGTTGTCCTTGTCCTCTTTGGTCTGGATGACATGGTGTCCCACATTTCCAAAAAGAATTTCGAATCGTGACACGTCTGACCACAGAACAGTCTTCCATTTTGCCACACTCCAGTTTAAATGATCCCTGGCCCAGTGAAAACACCTGAGCTTGTGGATCTTGCTTAGAAATTGCTTCTTCTTTGCACTGTAGAGTTTCAGCTGGCAACGGCGGATGGCACGGTGGATTGTGTTCACTGACAATGGTTTCTGGAAGTATTCCTGAGCCCATTCTGTGATTTCCTTTACAGTAGCATTCCTGTTTGTGGTGCAGTGTCGTTTAAGGGCCCAGAGATCACGGGCATCCAGTATGGGTTTACGCCCTTGACCCTTACGCACAGAGATTGTTCCAGATTCTCTGAATCTTCGGATGATGTTATGCACGGTTGATGATAACTGCAAAGTCTGGGTAACACCTTTCTGATATTGCTCCACTATCTTTCTGCGCAACATTGTGGGAATTGGTGATCCTCTACCCATCTTGGTTTCTGAGAGACACTGCCACTCTGAGAAGCTCTTTTTATACCCAATCATGTTGCCAATTAACCTAATTAGTGTTAATTGGTCTTCCAGCTCTTCGTTATGCTCAAATTTACTTTTCCCAGCCTCTTATTGCTACTTGTCTCAACTTTTTTGGGATTTGTTGATACCGTGTCATTTTGAATCAACATATTTTTCCTTTGAAATGATACATTTTCTTGGATTAAACTTTTGATCTGTCATTTACGTTCTATTCTGAATAAAACATTGCCATTTGCCATCTCCACATCGTTGCATTCAGTTTTTATTCACAATTTGTTTAGTGTCCCAACTTTTTTGCAATCCGGTTTGTAAAACAGGGGGGTTAAACGGGTTAATACGAGCTTTCATACCTGTAAAACAGAATTGTTCTAGATGTTTCTGTAATGTGTGGTGTTTTCATAATGCAATCAAAAGTGGGATGAAACTGATTGTGCTGTTACAATTCTGGTACAGAAATAGATGTCACATAGAAATACAATACTGTATTTCTCTAGCTGGGCCCACGTCCTCATTTTAGGATTGACAGTGTTCTAGTAGGTAAAGGCGAATGCTTGGACATGAACTAAGCTGCAGTTTGGGGAAGGCCTCGAAGGGGACTGGCGACAGCTCCTGGGCCTGGCTGATCCCCATGCACTAAATAGAAGTGAAGAAGTTAAAGAATTGAGAACAAGGAGGGAGGGAGGGTGGGGCACGTAAATGAGAATGAACAGTTTGCAGAACTGGAGGGAACCTATATAGATGACAACCCAAAGGAGCGTGTTTGGAGGCGTGGTCCAGCTCCTGAAATTCAGATACATAATCTCCAATTCACTGCACTTAGATGTAAAATGTGACTTTCTGATTTGGCTTTAAAAAGACAGCTCCTTTTCAAGTGAATCTGGTTTAAAGCACAAAAATTAACAGAATAATCCTCAGGGTTAGTTTTTTTTTTCTCTCTTAATCTATAGTGTCACACCGATTTACCTTCCCTATCCACTTATCACTTATGTATTGCCAATACCAAGCAGTTTAGTTCATCAAGGAAAATATTTTATCTTTGAAATGTTCAGCAGCAGCAACAGCAGCCTTCTCCATCTGTTTGCAGCCTCCCAAATGTTTGTGAATGATAATGGCTATTAATTTAGTTTTTACTGCATCACTGTGTGTGAGAAGAGCATCTGGAGCATTTAGTCACACCAATAAAATGTATGTACAGACAATGAGGCACTCCAATATGACCATAAAGCTCCATTTTCTTAGTTTTACTCTGCCATCCAGTGCAGCTGCACAGGCAAGTCATCATAAAACTGGCTACGGGCTTCTGGTTTGACTTCAGTTGCTCTTTCTTCTTATCTTTTGGACAATTTATTCTGTACCAGTCAGAGTATTTTTTGTATTTGCCTTGGTATGCTAGTAAAAATCTTGTATGGCAGATTTTAGAGCCTATTAAAAAGTAGGACATAGCCCAAACCAGGAACCTAGTTCCAAATTAGAGTCATAAATGTAGCTCAGTTCATATTCCCTTTTCACTGATGTTATTCTATATAGTACAAATATATTTTTCCATAGGCGGTTTAAGCATCTTTCTACATTATTTGCTGCATTCTGACTCTACATGAAATTTTCTAAATAGAATAAATGCACCTAGATAATATGGAGGACCACAAGAGCCACGTGCATCGAACTAAAGACTTCTGTGCTTAAATAACGAATTGTACAATAAATTATGCATTTGTAAATTCATTTTTTAAAGATATTTATTCAAACATTACTAAAGTAATTTATCAAGCTAAAGAATTAAAATCTCAATAAAAACCTCATTTCACAAACCATTTTGGAATTCCAAATTAAAAAGTCAATTTTCAAAATTGTTTTTAAAACACAATTTAAAAAACAGAAATAAGTAAATGGACTCAAAACTCAAAGATATATTTCTGACATTTAAAATGGCGATTTCACTATTCATTTGAAAATCCATTTCCCTTTCCTGTTAGCTCACAAATGAGCTATCATATTAGCTATTGGATTAGCTCTGGGATTGGCTATCATGTTAGCTATTGGATTAGCTCTGGGATTGGCTATCGTGTTAGCGATTGGATTAGCTATCTCATTTCTGAAATCCCGGAGCAATGCAAATTAACCGCGCGGGAGCTCTCTGATTGGTTGGACAGACACAGGCTGGCTACCTGGATTTTTCTACACTTCTGTTTGTGCTCATAGCTTTGCACTGCTGAAAAGAGCGTGTGCTTGTACAAAGTTAATTCAGCCTCGGGATTTAAACTCTGCCCAATACAGCTAGGTGAAGAGTGAAGGAGCTCTGCTGAACCTCCAAGTGTTCACCTGTGGACTCAGTCTGACTCAGTCCACGTGTTGAAGGTAACGTGCTAACATGCCTAACACTAGCACCACCAAATGTAGCGCTGTAATTTTAAGTCCATCTTAGCTTATGAAAATATTACCCAGCTGTACTAGCTAGCTGTTTTTTGTCATCTAATGCTCTTCACAAATAGAGTTTGAAGCTTTGCTTCAAAGGATTGCCTTTCATGTGTTAATGTTTCGGTTCAAATCGGTTTGATGTTTGAAGAAATAATAACTTCCCTCAAGTGACTTAAACCAAAAATATTGAGCCTATTTTGAAAATGTAAGGATTATAAGGAACAGATATTTGTTTAAAAATGTATAGAGTAAAAAGTAAAAAGTAGTCAGAAAGAAAAACTACTCAAGGAAAGCAAAGATACCTGAAAATTCTACTTAAGTATAGTAACAAAGTATTTGTACTTTGTTACTTCCCACCTCAGCAAGTCACTCAGTAATCATGCCACACAGACAGCACACTGTTAAATGTTTAGTCTGATTCACCACGCTGACCACGGTGGTAGAACTTAGGTGTCCTCATTCGTTTTTGTCATGCTCATCAGATCCCAGTGGCTTGTTGATGATTGAGGCACCTACTGACCAATCTGTGAGCAATGATTCATGCCAACCAGCAGATTAATGATGTTCATCAGCTCCTCCCCACACACCAGCACTGACCCAGGTTACAAACCTTCCTTTCGTGCTCCATCACTTTTATCAGATCACCATGTGTAATAGTGTTGTAATGCAGGCCGTTCCAGCAGGCCTGGGACAAGTTTCTGCCCAGGTACAAACTCTCACTCACCAATGTAATTACTGCCTTTCTGACACGCTAAGAATCTCTAACCTGTAAGCTAGTGTTTTATCTGCTTTTTTTCTTCTCTGTTTTAACAGAAAAATGAATTATTGTTTATAGCAATGTTTTAAAAATTAAAATATAGCTGTTTTCCCTTTTTTTTTCTTTCTTTCACAATAGAAGTTTGCATCACTGTTCGGGTATCTGTAATTTACTTGACAATTAATTATTTTCATAACTTTTTACTTTTATTCCCTATCATTTGTTTACTTTCTGGTCTCAAAATAGCTTCAGTACTTGAGGTTTAAACACGAATTCAAGCAAATTTCTTCCCACCAATGTGTACCTTCAAACATCAAACCAATTTGTGCGTAAATGGAGGGAACATGTATCCATCACCTTGGTTTATCCAATCCAATGTTAATTATATACCACTTTTTAAAAAACCACACGGTTTTAGAACATTGTGACAGTGTGACTACTTGACAGAAAATGACGATGAATCCATATTTTTGTACAGATTTGGCCTTTTAAAGGTTCAAAAACTTGTTTTGCCCCCCTCCCATTTCTTCTTGTCGCTTGTTGAAGCTCGACTTGGAACCTTGTTAAGATCCAATCATGCAAAATATGATTTTGTTTGCCATTTTTCAAGTGGTCTTAAACTTTTAATTGTGACTGTAGCTTGTCATTATAACACACACACAGAAACATGAAGAGGGGTGGGTGGGAGCGGGATAGAAATACACAACAGAAAACACACAATAACAAAGTTGGGAATGTAACAGAATAAAATGCAATAGAAATAAATAGATCAAAATAGAACAGAGAGTGATGGCTCTTATAAGAGCATTTGGGTTCACAGAGGATTCATACTTTAGAATGTACATATAGGCATTGTCACGGGTCTGGGTCCGTTGGACCCAGTATGTGGAGTTTCATGTTTTTGTTATTCCATGTTTGAGGTTATTATGTTTTGGTTTTGGTTTGCATCAGGGATTGTTTTCTTGTTCTCTTGTTGTGTTTATGATGATGGTTATGTTTATTATTTGAGGTTCATGTTTAAGGATTCTCGGTTGTATCTCACGTTTAGTTTAGTTCAGGTTCCATGTGTCATTCTGTCTGTCTCTCAGTGTCAGGTCTGCGTCTTGGTGTGGTGTTCTCATTTCCTGTTCTATTGTGAAGGTCTGGGTCTCATGCAAGTGTGTTCGGTTTTACCTTTGTCTCGTCTTGTTGATTATTCCCAGCTGTGTCCACCACCTGTGTGTAATTCCCCTGTGATTCTCTGTGTATTTAAGTCATGTCTTCCATCATTGTAGTTGCTGGTCCATCTGTGTATTCCACCCTGCCTCATCTGCGTGTTCTCCCTGCTGTCCGCCGTTAGTCTCTTCTGGTCGTTCTCGTTAAGGTTTGTGCTCTGTAGTTTAGTTGATCCCAGTATAGTTTAGTTCCAGCTCCATTTGCCGTTTGTATTTACTTTCATGTTCAATAAACCACCTTTACACCTTCACGACTGCCTGCATTTGGATCCTCCTTCATTTCCCCCACACGGCTCACCTCACTCACCGTGACAGTACGGACCAGCCAGATATGGATCCAGCGGCATTCACCCCACCCACGGAGCTTCGGGACCTCATCACGAACTCCGCTTCACAAATAATCAACCTGTGGCTAGAGCATGAGGGAGAAGCATTCCTCCACGTTCTGGAAGCCAGACTGCAACAGCTGCTCACGGATTATCCTTGGCTATTGGACTCACTACACCCACTCGTGCAAGACTTCATCCTTCACGAACTTCACCTGCACCCACCAGCCGCTACCGCTTCCCAACCCAGCCGGACGCTGGAGGTTTTGCCCGGCCCGCCGGAGGTTTTGCCCGGCCCGCCGGAGGTTTTGCCCGGCCCGCCGGAGGTTTTGCCCGGCCCGCCGGAGGTTTTGCCCGGGAGGAAGCGACGATCGCGCCGTCGGCGCGTCGCCCCACAGCCGGAGATTAGGATTTCAGAACTGCCGGCTGTGGTGAGTGGAAAAGACGCTCCGTCTGTTTCACCAGTTCATATGACTGTTTATACCGGGGCTGTGTTCGTTGAGTCAGCTGCTCAGCCGGTAGCTCGGTTAGCTGCCCAGCAGTCGCTAACTCAGTCTGCCACTCAATCATCACTTCCATTACAGTCACAGTCAGACCCAGTAGACACCATGTTACAGTCCATAGCCCAGTCAATAGCTCAGTTGGCAAGAGATTCATCAGTCTTATTATCAGTTCAGCCAGCCACTCCACCACCTGTTACTACTTCGCTACCTGTAGCTCAGTGGCCACCAGTTCAGCAGCCTGTCCACTCATTTACCCAGCCTTTATCCTCACAGCCTCATTACAAGCAGGGAACACACTCCACACAAACTTTAGCTGGTTCATTTAAGCTGGCCATCTCAGAGACAGTTGCTCCCTCTAGGGCCTCCCCAGAGGCTGGGTGCCAGTCACCAGCCGACTCTGGACCCCTAGAGGTCGAGATGCCAGCACCAGCAGCTTCATTAGAGGATTTTACTGAGCAGTCTCGGCCGTCATCCCCTGCTGAGAGCTCCAGTGAGTCCGCCCCTCTGCCCCTGTCCTCTGCTGGAGGACCAGAGGGACCC
>NW_024582493.1:1427737-1491107 GCF_018398535.1 Haplochromis burtoni | reverse complement strand
ATTCAGCCGTCGATCCCAGCTGGAGGGCCTGAGGAGCCCGCCAGCCTCAAGTCTCGTCTGCTGGGGGTTCTGGAGAACCCAGCCAGCCTCAAGTCTCGTCTGCTGGGGGTTTAGGAGAACCCAGCCAGCCTCAAGTCTCGTCTGCTGGGGGCTAGGAGCCCAGTCCAGCCTCATGCCACGTCTGCTGGAGGGCCCGAGGAGCCCGTCCAGCCTACGCCTCGCTGGGGGTTCGGGAACCCAGCCAGCCATCTGTCTGCTGGGGGTTCTGGAGAACCCGCCAGCCTCAATGCCTCGCTGGGGGTTTAGAACCCAGCCAGCCTCATCAGTCGCTGGGCGTCCGTCGCCTGGCGCTGGGGGCCGGAGCCGTCAGCCCATGTCGCTGGAGGCCAGGAGCCCGTCCAGCCTCAAGCCACGTCTGCTGGAGGGCCCGAGGAGCCCGCCAGCCCATGTTTCGTCTGCTGGGGGTTCTGGAGAACCCATCCAGCCTCAAGCCACGTCTGCTGGAGGGCCCGAGGAGCCCACCCAGCACCACGCCTCGTTAGCTGATGGTCCTGGAGGACCCAGCCAGCACATCCTCACATCTGCTGATGGTCCTGGAGGACCCAGCCAGCACGTCCTCACACCTGCTGACGGTCCTGGAGGACCCATCACTCACACTGCAGCATTCACGCCACCGCCTATCACGCACTGCCTACAGCATTCACATCATCGCCATTCGCATCACCGCCTGCAGCTCCGCTGCCGTCAGGTTCCGCAGCCGTCCCGCTGCCGTCAGGTTCCGCAGCCGTCCCGCTGCCGTCAGGTTCCGCAGCCGTCCCGCTGCCGTCATCATCTTCGCTCTCGGTCCAGCTCTCCGTCGTCTTCATCATCTTCGCCTCGTGTCCGCCGTCGCTCCGCCCTCGTCTGGTCCAGCCTCTCAGCTCCGCCCTCGTCTGGTCCTGTGGTTGCCTCGCCGTCGCCAGCTCGACCTGCCGCCTGTCTGCCGCCGTTCCAGGCCTATCATCAGGGGGACGGCCTCCGGAAAGGGTTTGTGCCGCCGCTGGCATCGCGGCCGCCCTCCGGACCTGCTCACGTCGGCCGCCAGCTGCCTTCCGAGGGGTCGGCCTCCAGAACTGTTTGCCCGTCGCCGCCGTTGCCGTGCGTGCACGGTCGGCCCCAGAACTGTTTGCCCGTCGCCGCCGTTGCCGTGTGCACGGTCGGCCTCCGAACTGTTTGCCCGTCGCCGCCGTTGCTGTGTGCATGGGGTCGGCCCCCTGACTGTGTTATGGACTAGTGAACAGTCGTGTTTTGGTTCTGGACTCTGTGCTCCTGGTTTTTTGTTTCGGGCCCTCCTTCCTGGCCCCCTCCGCCCGCCCTGGCTTGGTGCTTTGCTTTTTTGTTTTGGGGCTGTCGGGAGCCAGCCCTTGAGGGGGGGTACTGTCACGGTTCTGGGTCCGTTGGACCCAGTATTTTGAGTTATTTGTTTTGGTTTTAGTTTGCATCAGGGATTGTTTTCTTGTTCTCTTGTGTGTTTATGATGATGTTATGTTTATTATTGAGTTCATGTTTAAGGATTTGTTCTCGGTTGTATCTCACGTTTAGTTTAGTTCAGGTTCCATGTGTCATTCTGTCTGTCTCTCAGTGTCAGGTCTGCGTCTTGGTGTGGTGTTCTCATTTCCTGTTTTATTGTGAAGGTCTGGGTCTCATGTGAGTGTGTTCAGTTTTACCTTTGTCTCGTCTTGTTGATATTCCCAGCTGTGTCCACCACCTGTGTGTAATTCCCCTGTGTTCTCTGTGTATTTAAGTCATGTCTTCCGTCATTGTAGTTGCTGGTCCGTCTGTGTATTCCACCCTGCTCATCTGTGTGTTCTCCCTGCTGTCCGCCTAGTCTCTTCTGTCGTTCTCTTAAGGTTTGTGCTCTGTAGTTTTAGTTGTTCCCAGTATAGTTTAGTTCTCCTTTGCCGTTTGCCTTTTCTTTTGTTCAATAAACCACCTTTACACCTTCACGACTGCCTGCACTTGGATCCTCCTTCATTTCCTCCACACGGCTCACCTCACTCGCCGTGACAGGCATGTGTATTTATAAGATTTGTGCATTTAGTATGCACACACACAAACACACAGCATAGGAATAAGTTGACAATAAAGTTAGCACAGCACAGTAAAAAGGTTGGCTAGATAGCACTGATATTATTGCCACAATGCATGTGCAGTTTGTGATTTTATTGTAAATTCTCTTTGTGTGAGGGATCTTTGATATAATACATCGGAGGCTGAGACACACCTGGGAGCTGTTAGTTGACTAAGTCATCTGTGGTTCATACTGTCATCAGCAGCCTTCTAAAGGTTGAAGATTTTTCTCAGTCCTTGCCAGATTGTTGTGTCGACAGTGGTGACATGTTTGATTGCCAGAAACAGTCTCTGGTGAGTTGGCTCAAGCCCAAGCTTCCTAGCCTAATGTTCATCTTGTGTATAAACAGGTCAGTCAGACTTATTTTTCAACTATTCACAAATTGTTTTCCTGGTTAGTTCGATGAGATGTAGAGCGCTCAGGTTTGTCCAAGTGTTGCTTAGTTTCAATTAAATTACTTCCTATGTTGAGTTTATTATTAACTTTAAATGCTGCAGCTCACTGAATGTTTATTCTTCGACAGGGAAGGAAGAGTGTGGTGGATTTTCTGATACTGGCCGAGGAAACTTGCTAGGCAAAAAGACTACACAAATGAGTCTCTCATTTGTTTCTATGTGCGTTAGAATGGATGATCACATTCATGAAAGTTGTTGCCTGAGGGCCTAGAGTTGCTGGTTGGTTCAACACAGAGAGGTTCTGCTTCCAGAAAGGAAGCCACACCAAAACAATGGGGGAAGGGACATGTGATAGGAGGCACTGATTCAACCTGATGCAAATTTGAAGGGTTCACTAACACCCGAGGGAAAGAGCAGGAGAATTGCAGCAGGTGAGTGTACTGTGGGGAGATGGGACACTGCTGTCAGCGACCAAAAGATGATCCTCACTCATAAAAGTCGAAACCTGGCAGGCAAAATTTTCCAGTGCTTCCCCCCGATCTCATTTCCCCTCCATTTAACCCATACCACAATGCCTGTGGTGAAAATTATTCAATTTCCAAGCTTCACCTGACACTGAGGATACACAAAACTTTTGGACACTAAATTAGTAAAATGTCTTTGAATGGACCCTCTTCCCAAACCTCCTGACATATCTGCGCTAAATGGTCACCATCTACGCCTGAAAACCAGGCGTAGATGTACCAGGTCCATGTCATTTCTGCTCTCTGGCAATGACCAAAACTACACATTTTTGAATCACCACATGACCTGTCTCCCAATACTGTATTTTTTGGTCATAAATGTTTTTTGCAGTAGGCAATCTTTGTTAAACAGAATCATACTTTCTGTTGACCCACAGTTACTACAACAGATGAGAACATTCAAATTTACATAGTTCTTCAGAATTTGTCAGAGAAGTATGTTGTTCACACGCCCTTTCATGCACAATGGCAGGGCCTCCAACTCTGCTTCCAGTTGCTTTTACCAGAAAATTTGTTGCCAGATCAAATGGGATCACTGAGATGGTGTAACCATGATTCTCTCCAGCCTGTACCACTCTGATGTGTGAACCCGGGAAAACTCTCAAACAGAAGTTGCTGTAATCATTCCAAATGATGTCTTTTACCATGACTGGTACAGGGTGCCTCTCTGAAGTTTCTACCACTGGATTTTGAGGCATTGCACCATAGGGACCAGCCAGATTTAACCACAGCACAATGCTCCTCAATTTATCCAGAACCACGTGGAGTCTTTTTGCACTGCCTCTGTGCTGTTAATGATGGCCCTTCTTTCTTTCACCTGTGATCCAGAGTGGAGAAAAGGCCATGCAGAGACTCACCTGCAAAGTTTCTAGACTCTCGCCACAGGCAAGCACCTCACACCCCGACCATGTCTGTGGTAGTCACTGACTACTGTAGGTCTTGGTACCTCTCTTTCTCTTCCCACAGCATGGCGAGCTTAAGCGTGCCTCTGACACAAGGATGATGTCAGGTGTGGTCTTGAAAATGTGTTGGAAAACTTGAGTTTTCTGCCAAAGACCGGTGACAGCTGCCAGTCTTGTGTTGTGTTAAAAAGACTTGAAGAGGCCTCAGTATAATGTTATTAGGGGCTTCTCTCCTGCTCTAAGCACACTAATGACTTTCTTTGTGTGGTTTGGCTTTTGGCAGATGGTGATGGGCACTACAGATGCTCTCGGCAATGGTCGTGCCGCCAGGGGTAGTGACCTTCTGATCAAAGGTCCCTTTCCTCTGGCACGTTCCATTTTTAGAGGATATTAAGGTGCATAACCTTAATACACATTACTTCGTTTCCCTAAATTCTTGCTCCTGATGAACTAAACAGTATTAAGTCCAAATCCTTAAGCAACATCAGTAAAATAACATTTTTGATGATGGTTAATTTTGCATGCACAAAATAAAGAACATTAAATATCAAATGATAAGACAGCTTAAAATATTGCTTCGCCAAACATGTTGCATACCACTTATATCCGGATCCCATTAGATGGTGATGGTCATAATGTTATTGGTCATGATTATGGAGGGAGTGGTCTTCTTGCTTGACTCCTGAATTATGAAGGCATAGTTACAGCTTTTTTTATCATGATTGTTCCAACATTAGCAATAAGGTCAACGTTATGACATGCTGATACAGTCACATATTTGTACTTTTTCATTGCCTGATTACTAGTGACCATGTAGTCATAATACTTCTAAACTCAAACACTTTCACATATCACGACAATCTGTGAATTTTGGTGGATTGTGCGGAGAATGAGCGATATCACTGACGTTCTGGTTCTTTAAAATTCCAACCCTTGTAATTAAGTGATATTTTTCACCAGTGAAACCAACACAGTATGAACACATGGGGTGGAATAAGATGTGGCTTTTTAGTTCAATTTTCTGTATAATGTAATTCTCTTTTCTTAAGTCCTCATAACTTCTCCTTCACACCTTTGTTTAACCTTGTTATATTTCCATATCAAGAAAAAAATCATTAAAATGTGAGGTACGAGGTCTTTTTTGGACCTTCCCATACACACAGGATGTGTTTGCCTCTGGAGTTTGTACTTCCTCAATCTCCTAAACCACAAAAATTCAGCGAATCTGAGGAACAAGAAAAAGACAGGAAGTAAAATCACCAAGAATACTAAAGGGATGAGGTACTTTCAAAACATTTTTTCTTGGCCATCCTGAGTGGATAATTTGTGTGTTGGAAAACAAAACAATTTGTTGTTCTTAAAATCACATCTAACCTTTATTTGCACGAGTTCATAGGCAAAAGAGAACTGAAAAAAGCTCATCTCTCTCCTCTCTCATATTTACCAGTTTGCACCACAATCTCACCTCTCAATCACCTTGTTATGTAGTATGTGCCCTTAGCTGAAATTTTGCCTAACTGTTTCCTGGCTCCACAGGGGTGAATGTGCCCAACAAATGTGATCTATGGCATACAAATGAGCCCTGTAATTTATTCATAAATCATCATGGCTGCTTTTGCTGGCAGGGCCCTTTTTAATTGTCTTTGATTAACAGAGGCATGTGCTGGAGATAGACCGTTGGCTGTGTCCAGGTCCCCCTTTGTTCTCAGGTAACATCGCAGGTTTCCCAGGGAAATCATGTGTCAGAATGGAAGGAAACCAGCTTCATATCAGTACTTTAGTTCTGTGTGTGTGCATAGAGCCACATACAGTATAAATGTAAAGACTGAAACTGAAACAGCATACATATACACACATAAGCTGCGTACAGTTTTGTAGATGTTGCCAAAACAGGCATATGTGCATGCAAGTAAAAAACATATATAGTTTTTGATTTTTTTTTAACTATTATTATTGATATATGGTGATTGGCAGTTCCATAAGCTACTTGTAAGTTATAGTTACAGCATAAAATCAACACATTTTTTAAATGAAGCACCTCTAGGCTCCTATCTTTGTTAAATAGACTATTAAAATTTGATTTTATTCGTTTATATTTGATTTAACCTCTCTATAATGGTTGTCTGTGACTTAGTGTTTAATTGCAAAATAATTAAGGTTTGTTAATGTAATAAATACAAAAGAATCACATCCACTTATGAACAGCATAGGGAATAGTGTCATCGCAACAAAAGCCACTACGCAAAACTGCATTTGCTCTCTTAAGCACACTTCTGACCCTCAAGCACAGTATTCTTTCAGCTCTATTCAATAGGCAGCTTACAATGCCACTCCATCATGTCAAAGCCAATAAACAAGTGTGCTGAAATTGAGTAGCCAGATAGAATGTGCACTATTGATTGTGTTTTTGTTTGCTGTGTGGAAATGCTCATTATCAGTGGGAAAGTCATACTGGATGCAGCTTCAGCCTAGGCACTGACAAGGTGTGTTTCCTTCAGCTGATAGAAGGCCTCAAAACAAATATTGATCTAATGGGCAAATATTCATAGATAATGTGCAACAGCATTTTATATGCAAAATCATGTGTTTTGCCCATTTCTGTCTTTTAGTGGCAGTGCACTCGGTGCAAGGAAAGCACATTAAACAACATGTGTTACAATATTTATTGTTTTTAGAACTTCTTAAAGGATTATATGTCTAACACGAGGACATAAGGAAAGCATGAGTCTTATATGTTCTTCACATGTACACACATTTTTTAAATTTAAATTTAGCTGAGCTTGAGCTTTAAAAAAAAAAGCTATGTTTTAAAGTGCAGATTTTCAGCTTTTATTCAAGGGATTAATAAAACTATAGCATTCACTGTTACAGAATTAACACTATTTTTATACACTGTCCCATTTAAAAACAAAATTGAACAAACTAAGCTCATTTTAAATGTTAGGATTGTGTTCAGTACATTTCAAGAACAAGGCTTTTTGAAGAGCAAGGATGATGTGCAGAGCTGCAGTAACTGTAAAGGTATAAAGCTGATTAGCCATACCATCAATATGGGCAAGAGCTACTGTAAAGAAGAAAAGTGTCAGACAGCGGCAAAATGTCTTCATATTGAGACAGAATAATATAGATGTAATGTGTGTTTGCTTCTTGATTGTTGATGGTAGCATAGGTAGCATCAGAAGAAGTTGCACAGTGTCTTTGTGGAGCTAGAAAAACACTGCTCAAAAAATTAAAGAAGCACTTGCAATCAGAGTATAGCATCATGATTATTAAACTTCTGGGATATTGATCCGATCGGTTAAGTAGCAGAGAGGTTTGTTCGTCAGTTTCAGCTGCTTTGATGTTAATGAAAAAAACAACAGACAGAAATGATTTTGCAGATCGAAATCACTGACATTGTTTCCCTCCTCATCATTTCTGATTGTTTTTTCACTAGTTTTGCCCTTTTTTTGTTTTTCACTCTAATCAGTGTCACTACTGGTACCATGAGGCAATACATCTACAGAGGTAGAGTCCAGGTAGTCGAAGTCCTCCAAGATGGCACATTGCCAGAAGGAGCACATATGCTCTCAAGACCATAGAGGGGACTACAGGAGAGAGGCAGTTACTCCGGAGAGTTGGACAGAGCAGTAGAAGGTCCTTAACAATCAGCAGGATTAGTATTTGCTCCGTCCTGCAAGGAGGAACAGGTTGAGCACAGAAAGAGCTCTACAAAATGACTTCCTGCAGACCACTGGGGTGAATTCCTCTGACCAAAGAATCTAAAACAGACTTCATAAGAGTGGACGACACCCAACATCTTCTAGCGACCCCTGTGCATACTGCCCATCACCATGGAGCCTGACTGGCATTTGCTATAGAATATCAGAATTGGCAGGTTCATCCATGGCACCCTGTAGTTTTTACAGATGAGAGTAGGTTCACCCTAAGAATATGTCACTGATGTAAAAGGGTCTGTAGAAACCTTGGAGAATGTTATGCTGCTTGTGAGCGTTTAGTATGGGCAGTCACCAACTTGTACAGCTAGGCAACGGCATCCTGACTGCCATTACGTACTGAGATTAAATCCTTGGACCCATTGTCAGACCCAACACGGGTGCAGTGGGTCCTGGGTTCGTCCTGGTGCACAATAATGCCTGGCCTTATGTAGCAAAAGTTCCTGGAAGGAATTAATACCACTGACTGGCCTCTACACTCACCTGACCTAAATCCAGTAGAACACCTCTGGAACATTATGTTTCAGTTCATCTGATGTCACCAGGCTGTACATCAGAGTGTCCAGGAACTCAGTGCTGTGCGTAACCAGAAGGGACATGGTAGGATAGAGAGCAGAGACTATCTAACCATTTGGAGACAAAACTAGAGAGTAAAGCTTGTGGTAGTTTGAAATGTGCAGAGAAGGGATAATGGATACATTAGACAAAGGATATTGAATATGTAGCTGCCAAGCAGGGGGAAAAGTCTTCATGGATGTAGTGGATATAGTAAAGGAGGATATACAGGAAGTTGGTGTGACAGAAGAAGAGTCTAGCAGTAGATGAGATGAGCACACATGATCAGCTATGGTGACCCCATAACCAGGCAAAACAAGAAGACTGAAGAAGATCTGAAGTCTAGATCAGATGGACATCAACAAATGCTGAGTTTCCTCCTGTGAGATGCTCTGCAAGCTGCTTTCAGCAGCTGCAAACAGGGTTTACAGTGGTTGACAGATGAGGTCAGATGACAGATGAGGTTTGTAGAGTTCTCTAAGCATAGTCTCTTCGGAAGTCTAAATCTTGAGTGTAGCCAGTTGTTTGCATTTTGTTGTAAGCCCTATGCATTTACATTCAATAAGGCATTGTAGACTTTGATATGCCTAACCACTCAATACTGTTTTTGACTTGACTAGATATTGTGAGGTGAGCTTTTTTAAGAAAATAATTACTTGATCGTCCACCTTTGTCAGGGGTCAAGTTTTCTTTGACAGGTGAGGAACCCTAAGGTTAAGTAGCGATGTAGTGTGGGTGAAAGGAATCACTTAGAAATAAGTCAAAATCATTTGTATTATGAGCTCCAAATTCAAGGGAACATGCCTCACCTGACTATGAAGTGTCTTGTTAGTCAATTGACTAATAAAGCAAACAGGGAACTGAAGATCTCTCTCTCTCGCCCTATGACAGCTGGGATATGCTCCAGCGCCCCCCGCGACCCTGAAAAGGATAAGCGGAAGCGAATGGATGGATGGAACTGAAAATAGGGGACTAAAGTAAAAAAAAAAAACAACTTGCCCAGTTTTTTTAATTTTTTTGAGGATTTAATTTAAATATTAAAAAATAGTGCTTCCCATGTGATGATTATATAAGCTGTTCGGTATATTTATAGAAAATGCACTATATTGTGATACATTGTTATCAGGATAAAAAAAATGACTTATGTCAGGATACAAGAATTTGGCAGAGTTGGCAAAATCCAGAGATTCTGTTTTCAAGTAGGAGTACAAACACTATTGTTAAAAGCGAAGTCTGATTCAACTTCTTTACTCAAGTAAAAGTAAAAAATTACAGGCTCTGACTCAGGAAAAAAGTAAAATATCTCTTTGGAGGAGGTTTCTATTTTTGTGCAAAGTTAACTGAACCTTGTGTTATATTAGCAAAATGATAATATCAGCAGATGGGAATACAAACTTTAGTCTAGCTTTGTTTCCTAATTATACTCAGCTTGAATCAGAAAAAAAAGAAGGAAAATAATGTTCCCTTTATCGTAGAGGATGACTTTGCCTCTAAACAGGAAAATATGTACAGTCGGGGGTTAAAGTGGGAGATTTAGCAGGCGGGGGAACCCTAAAATTGGTTGTAATGGTTTAGTGTGGGGAAAATAACCCAAACTCACAATAATTTCTGTTGAGAGCGCCAGTAAATTTTCTCACAGCTGCCTTTTCTTGCTCTTTGTGGATTTACACCACTTAATTCAGCCAGATGTCAGCAGATGTTTCATGTTTCATGTCCTGGCTGATTTCCTTTACACTCAAAATATGTAATATAATTAATCCAAAGTAACTATTTTGTTTTGAAAATGTAAGAAGTAGGAAGTACAGATATTTGTTTAAAAATGTAGGGAGTAAAAGTAGTCCTGAAAATTTTACTTAAGTACATTAACAAAGAATACTTTGTTACTTTGTTACCTCCCACCTCTGGATTTTGGTCATATTGCACAGCCCTAATTAGCACTAAACACAGAATCCGAATGTAGCAAAAGAGAATATTTCTCAGCTCCTTGGTCAAACTCGTGTACTAGAGCCTGCTAAAGCTGGAGATACTCTTTTTCTAAAAGATGAGAATGCTTATTTTTTTCACCACTTGATTTCTTTGTGTGTCCACTCTCTTTTCTGCTCTTTCAGTTTGTCATAAAAGGACAAAGAAGGCTCTTTCAAGTGCCAACCGCCTGACTATCTTTGCAACACTAACCTGTACAAGGTTATGTTGCTGAGAGGGGGTTGAGGGTTATTCAGAGCAGATTGGCTAAGGCTACAAATGAGGAGGGAGCATTAGTAAAGGTGGAAAAGGTTGCCATCTTAGAGTGAGCATGATTGATGTGAGCACAGCAGCACTCATGCTAGGCCCTTGCTGACTGTCGCTGCAGCAACAGGCAGGAAGAGGAAGTGGGTTGACCTGGGGGTCATTGTGACAAAATGCTTAACAACAGTAGCAAAGCACTTTGGGTTGTGGGTCAGGGTCATATGCATGAACATAGACACAGGTTGCTGCTGTATCTTTTGGATTCAGGGCCTGGAAGTATAAAACACTTCTACGTCGTAATGACTTTAAAGTGCTTCAGAAACACAATAAAACCTTGCAGAGTTGGTAAGTGTACTGGATCACATAACTCATATTTTCATTTCTTTGCTGTAATCATAATGTAGTGTCTGGTATGAATGTGTTTCCCCCCCAAAATGGAATCATGGTCATTTTTAGGTTAAAAATTCTTGTTGTTCTTGCCTAAGTGCTAAACGTTGGAAATATTTAAAGCTTTTAAATCTCAGCACAAAAACATGTATAAAATGTATTTGAGCATCTTCAGTTCAGTATATGAGCATAGAAACCCCACAGAATTGCAGTCTACTTGAGTACTTGTAGCTACAGTGTATGTGCATTCTATTTCATGTGTATGTGTATTCATGCCTCTTTTATATATGTACCTGTGTGTCCTTCAGACAAGCTCAGCATGCTGAGCAATAGGTAGCAGTTAGCTGGATTTTATATTCTGAAGCAGAGGCAGAGGAGGCAGACCCTGACCTCAGCTTCAGTCACCCAGAACCACAACTCCAGGTCTCATCTCCATAGGAATCAATAGACTACAGTAATAATGGTGATCTATGGGGCCAACATCAAAGAAGGCACTGACCTTTCCAGGCTGGAGGTTGGGGGATGACCACCAAGCTCCACATGCATGCATGTGTGTGCAGAATAAATGTTTTGTCAAAGAACAAAGCTCACTGATGTGTATGCAAGGTACACACTTGTATGTATACACATCCAGTGGCCCAGGTGAATATATAGAAAAAAGCGTGCATATTCAAAGGCTACCACAGACAGATTTTTATTTGCACATGAAAAAGAAACGTTTATTAAGTATCTTAGTTTGCTTGATTTGCTGTTTAAAATGATTTATTTCATGAATTTGGTTTCATGTCTTGCATGTTCCCACTGTTAATATTGTGAATATTGTTTTTAATGGGAGTCCCCCATTATTGCAGTGGGTTCTAATGATAAGCATATTGAAATGCTTCAGTTTCTCTGTTAGACATTTTTGGCACAATTGTTTCATAATAGTTACAATTCTTGAATTATAGGAGTCATATGTTTGTTGAGGCTTTTCTCAGTTTTCCTTGTATTAAATTGAATATGCATGTCTATATTCCCACCTTTGACTTTTGACCAAAAATCTCTTACACAGTTTGCCCTTAAGTCCAAGTAAATGGACAAAACACACATATGGGGTGATCGTGGCTCAAGAGTTGGGAGTTCGCCTTGTAATCGGAAGGTTGCCGGTTCGAGCCCCGGCTTGGACAGTCTCGGTCGTTGTGTCCTTGGGCAAGACTTCACCCGTTGCCTACTGGTGGTGGTCAGAGGGCCCGGTGGCGCCAGTGTCCGGCAGCCTCGCCTCTGTCAGTGCGCCCCAGGGTGGCTGTGGCTACAATGTAGCTTGCCATCACCAGTGTGGGAATGGGTGGATGACTGGTTGTGTAAAGCGCTTTGGGGTCCTTAGTTGAATTGAAATTATTGATACTATTGGATTAAAACTATATTCCAGGTTAAATGATGATCTTCTAAATTAGTGAGATGCCATTTCCTCTCCAGCTTATCAGTTATCTACTTGATGAGTTATACTTTGAGAGTTAGGGTGTCAAGTACTTCTGATTTGAGGGTTTATATTTTAAAGGAGCTACAGTAGGCAGAGTTGTGCACAATGAAGATGTAAATTTATTAACAAGATAACTTTCCTCTGTGGGAGTAGTGTTCAATTAGCTGCTCTGCACTGTGTTAGTACGAGGCATTGAAGATGACAACAGTGGAGGAAATATAGCCTTAACCTTAGTTGCAGCACTTTAAGAAAGACATCTACTGTGATGAAATCTACTCCCCACTGCTGTGTAATAAATTATTGTAAATTTAAATGTTATCAGGAAATGATCAGCAAAGAGGGTTTTCGGGAAACACTATGCCATTTGTTAAAACAAGATCTAGAGCGTTATTGAAGTGGTGGGTTCTTTTACATTTTGAGAGAATTCACAAAGCAGGAACTCCAGCAACACTTGAAGGAAGATGAACAACTTTAATAATAGACCAACGCGTTTCGGCTTGTGGCCTTCATCAGGGTCATAGTAAAACATTTTAAAGTGTTGCTGGAGTCTGCTTTGTGAATTCTTTTATCCTCTCCATGCACCTTGGAAGCAGGTGAAGTTGTGCCAGAAATTTTTTTTTGCTACATTTTGAGAGAAGACAGTTCAGTCTAATAAGCCTTGTTGAGGCAGTGACTTTTAGTAAAATCACCCACAATGATTATTTTATACAAGCTGAACACTAAATCAGACAAAAGCTCTGAGTAACGCCCGGGTGGGCGACAGATAACAACAAATACAACTGGTCTTTGAGTTTTCCAGCTACAGTGAAGGCGTAGTAGGTTGGAAAATGCTACAATCAACCCCCTAAATTTAGAATTTTTCTTAACAAGAGTCAAAATGACAGCAGTATGTCTTTTCCAGAGGATTGGTATATTAAGTACTTTTAGAAGTGTGAGTTAATGAGACAAGCAATTGACAATTTTAGAAAATGTGTATTAGTTTGATAGTATTAAGATCTTAAGAGAAAAGTTCTTATAAGCATGGTGTTAGCAGTACTCTGTCGCCATGTTGTACTTTAATAACATCATGTTTAAGAGTAACGGTGTATTGTGCACAAATGCTGTGGAAATGTTGTATGGAGGTTGTGTGAATATTGCGTTATTTATCCTTATGCATGTGTTTTGTGTTTTACCTTAAGTCAGGAGTGTGTGAATCATTTTGAAATTAATTATTATTTATAACTTCATTTAGATTTGTTTGCAAAATATATGGGTTTAACTGTGGAATGGTTTGATTCGATATGATTTCTATTGTGTGTTAAGTTATAGGTTAATGAGTGAATTCCATTGCATTGAATATCATTTTCACATTTTGTGTGATGGTGGATATCAGTAATAGCTCAAGCTGATTTAGTTTTGTTGAATACTGGGTCCAGGTCATACCAAATTTGAAAATCAGTAAAATTTCACATTGCCTACAATGTTTTATAGATCATAAAAAGTTCAGAACAATATACTAGGCCTCGGGGGGATGTGTTTACAGCTTATAGAAGACAAAGATTTAAGTCAGTTCTGCTAAAGTCAGATAAATATAATGAAATACATCTTTTCAGTATGTAATGCTTCAAGGTCATAGGTCAAAGGCCAGGGTCACAGGAATTAAGAAATAGCATTTTTCCATTGGATCATCTCCAAAAATTAAAGTGTTTTTTTACTTACTGTTATTACTTTCATCAGCATAAAACACCAACATTTTGGTAAAGCTCTTGTCTTTCGGTGGGAGGTGGTCTCTCTGAGTGCTCTTGCTTACACGCTGCTGGGTGGGTCTGCATAACTTTCTTCCCTCAATAAATGAAATCATCAAATTAAAAGTTGCATTTTTACTCAGGTCATCTTTATGTAATATAAAAACATTTGTTTGAAGATCTGAAACGTTTAAATATAACGAATATGCAAAAAACAAAAACATCAACAGCGAGATAAATACTTCTTCACAGCACCGTATATATTGATAGTTTTGATGCTCCTCATTGCACTTAGACATCAGAACACTGCAATAGAAACAACTGTTTGTTTAACTTCAATTCAGTCACCGACATAATTATATACCACTTTTTAAAAAACCACACGGTTTTAGAACATTGTGACAGTGTGACTACTTGACAGAAAATGACGATGAATCCATATTTTTGTACAGATTTGGCCTTTTAAAGGTTCAAAAACTTGTTTTGCCCCCCTCCCATTTCTTCTTGTCGCTTGTTGAAGCTCGACTTGGAACCTTGTTAAGATCCAATCATGCAAAATATGATTTTGTTTGCCATTTTTCAAGTGGTCTTAAACTTTTAATTGTGACTGTAGCTTGTCATTATAACACACACACAGAAACATGAAGAGGGGTGGGTGGGAGCGGGATAGAAATACACAACAGAAAACACACAATAACAAAGTTGGGAATGTAACAGAATAAAATGCAATAGAAATAAATAGATCAAAATAGAACAGAGAGTGATGGCTCTTATAAGAGCATTTGGGTTCACAGAGGATTCATACTTTAGAATGTACATATAGGCATTGTCACGGGTCTGGGTCCGTTGGACCCAGTATGTGGAGTTTCATGTTTTTGTTATTCCATGTTTGAGGTTATTATGTTTTGGTTTTGGTTTGCATCAGGGATTGTTTTCTTGTTCTCTTGTTGTGTTTATGATGATGGTTATGTTTATTATTTGAGGTTCATGTTTAAGGATTCTCGGTTGTATCTCACGTTTAGTTTAGTTCAGGTTCCATGTGTCATTCTGTCTGTCTCTCAGTGTCAGGTCTGCGTCTTGGTGTGGTGTTCTCATTTCCTGTTCTATTGTGAAGGTCTGGGTCTCATGCAAGTGTGTTCGGTTTTACCTTTGTCTCGTCTTGTTGATTATTCCCAGCTGTGTCCACCACCTGTGTGTAATTCCCCTGTGATTCTCTGTGTATTTAAGTCATGTCTTCCGTCATTGTAGTTGCTGGTCCGTCTGTGTATTCCACCCTGCCTCATCTGCGTGTTCTCCCTGCTGTCCGCCGTTAGTCTCTTCTGGTCGTTCTCGTTAAGGTTTGTGCTCTGTAGTTTAGTTGATCCCAGTATAGTTTAGTTCCAGCTCCATTTGCCGTTTGTATTTACTTTCATGTTCAATAAACCACCTTTACACCTTCACGACTGCCTGCATTTGGATCCTCCTTCATTTCCCCCACACGGCTCACCTCACTCGCCGTGACAGGCATGTGTATTTATAAGATTTGTGCATTTAGTATGCACACACACAAACACACAGCATAGGAATAAGTTGACAATAAAGTTAGCACAGCACAGTAAAAAGGTTGGCTAGATAGCACTGATATTATTGCCACAATGCATGTGCAGTTTGTGATTTTATTGTAAATTCTCTTTGTGTGAGGGATCTTTGATATAATACATCGGAGGCTGAGACACACCTGGGAGCTGTTAGTTGACTAAGTCATCTGTGGTTCATACTGTCATCAGCAGCCTTCTAAAGGTTGAAGATTTTTCTCAGTCCTTGCCAGATTGTTGTGTCGACAGTGGTGACATGTTTGATTGCCAGAAACAGTCTCTGGTGAGTTGGCTCAAGCCCAAGCTTCCTAGCCTAATGTTCATCTTGTGTATAAACAGGTCAGTCAGACTTATTTTTCAACTATTCACAAATTGTTTTCCTGGTTAGTTCGATGAGATGTAGAGCGCTCAGGTTTGTCCAAGTGTTGCTTAGTTTCAATTAAATTACTTCCTATGTTGAGTTTATTATTAACTTTAAATGCTGCAGCTCACTGAATGTTTATTCTTCGACAGGGAAGGAAGAGTGTGGTGGATTTTCTGATACTGGCCGAGGAAACTTGCTAGGCAAAAAGACTACACAAATGAGTCTCTCATTTGTTTCTATGTGCGTTAGAATGGATGATCACATTCATGAAAGTTGTTGCCTGAGGGCCTAGAGTTGCTGGTTGGTTCAACACAGAGAGGTTCTGCTTCCAGAAAGGAAGCCACACCAAAACAATGGGGGAAGGGACATGTGATAGGAGGCACTGATTCAACCTGATGCAAATTTGAAGGGTTCACTAACACCCGAGGGAAAGAGCAGGAGAATTGCAGCAGGTGAGTGTACTGTGGGGAGATGGGACACTGCTGTCAGCGACCAAAAGATGATCCTCACTCATAAAAGTCGAAACCTGGCAGGCAAAATTTTCCAGTGCTTCCCCCCGATCTCATTTCCCCTCCATTTAACCCATACCACAATGCCTGTGGTGAAAATTATTCAATTTCCAAGCTTCACCTGACACTGAGGATACACAAAACTTTTGGACACTAAATTAGTAAAATGTCTTTGAATGGACCCTCTTCCCAAACCTCCTGACATATCTGCGCTAAATGGTCACCATCTACGCCTGAAAACCAGGCGTAGATGTACCAGGTCCATGTCATTTCTGCTCTCTGGCAATGACCAAAACTACACATTTTTGAATCACCACATGACCTGTCTCCCAATACTGTATTTTTTGGTCATAAATGTTTTTTGCAGTAGGCAATCTTTGTTAAACAGAATCATACTTTCTGTTGACCCACAGTTACTACAACAGATGAGAACATTCAAATTTACATAGTTCTTCAGAATTTGTCAGAGAAGTATGTTGTTCACACGCCCTTTCATGCACAATGGCAGGGCCTCCAACTCTGCTTCCAGTTGCTTTTACCAGAAAATTTGTTGCCAGATCAAATGGGATCACTGAGATGGTGTAACCATGATTCTCTCCAGCCTGTACCACTCTGATGTGTGAACCCGGGAAAACTCTCAAACAGAAGTTGCTGTAATCATTCCAAATGATGTCTTTTACCATGACTGGTACAGGGTGCCTCTCTGAAGTTTCTACCACTGGATTTTGAGGCATTGCACCATAGGGACCAGCCAGATTTAACCACAGCACAATGCTCCTCAATTTATCCAGAACCACGTGGAGTCTTTTTGCACTGCCTCTGTGCTGTTAATGATGGCCCTTCTTTCTTTCACCTGTGATCCAGAGTGGAGAAAAGGCCATGCAGAGACTCACCTGCAAAGTTTCTAGACTCTCGCCACAGGCAAGCACCTCACACCCCGACCATGTCTGTGGTAGTCACTGACTACTGTAGGTCTTGGTACCTCTCTTTCTCTTCCCACAGCATGGCGAGCTTAAGCGTGCCTCTGACACAAGGATGATGTCAGGTGTGGTCTTGAAAATGTGTTGGAAAACTTGAGTTTTCTGCCAAAGACCGGTGACAGCTGCCAGTCTTGTGTTGTGTTAAAAAGACTTGAAGAGGCCTCAGTATAATGTTATTAGGGGCTTCTCTCCTGCTCTAAGCACACTAATGACTTTCTTTGTGTGGTTTGGCTTTTGGCAGATGGTGATGGGCACTACAGATGCTCTCGGCAATGGTCGTGCCGCCAGGGGTAGTGACCTTCTGATCAAAGGTCCCTTTCCTCTGGCACGTTCCATTTTTAGAGGATATTAAGGTGCATAACCTTAATACACATTACTTCGTTTCCCTAAATTCTTGCTCCTGATGAACTAAACAGTATTAAGTCCAAATCCTTAAGCAACATCAGTAAAATAACATTTTTGATGATGGTTAATTTTGCATGCACAAAATAAAGAACATTAAATATCAAATGATAAGACAGCTTAAAATATTGCTTCGCCAAACATGTTGCATACCACTTATATCCGGATCCCATTAGATGGTGATGGTCATAATGTTATTGGTCATGATTATGGAGGGAGTGGTCTTCTTGCTTGACTCCTGAATTATGAAGGCATAGTTACAGCTTTTTTTATCATGATTGTTCCAACATTAGCAATAAGGTCAACGTTATGACATGCTGATACAGTCACATATTTGTACTTTTTCATTGCCTGATTACTAGTGACCATGTAGTCATAATACTTCTAAACTCAAACACTTTCACATATCACGACAATCTGTGAATTTTGGTGGATTGTGCGGAGAATGAGCGATATCACTGACGTTCTGGTTCTTTAAAATTCCAACCCTTGTAATTAAGTGATATTTTTCACCAGTGAAACCAACACAGTATGAACACATGGGGTGGAATAAGATGTGGCTTTTTAGTTCAATTTTCTGTATAATGTAATTCTCTTTTCTTAAGTCCTCATAACTTCTCCTTCACACCTTTGTTTAACCTTGTTATATTTCCATATCAAGAAAAAAATCATTAAAATGTGAGGTACGAGGTCTTTTTTGGACCTTCCCATACACACAGGATGTGTTTGCCTCTGGAGTTTGTACTTCCTCAATCTCCTAAACCACAAAAATTCAGCGAATCTGAGGAACAAGAAAAAGACAGGAAGTAAAATCACCAAGAATACTAAAGGGATGAGGTACTTTCAAAACATTTTTTCTTGGCCATCCTGAGTGGATAATTTGTGTGTTGGAAAACAAAACAATTTGTTGTTCTTAAAATCACATCTAACCTTTATTTGCACGAGTTCATAGGCAAAAGAGAACTGAAAAAAGCTCATCTCTCTCCTCTCTCATATTTACCAGTTTGCACCACAATCTCACCTCTCAATCACCTTGTTATGTAGTATGTGCCCTTAGCTGAAATTTTGCCTAACTGTTTCCTGGCTCCACAGGGGTGAATGTGCCCAACAAATGTGATCTATGGCATACAAATGAGCCCTGTAATTTATTCATAAATCATCATGGCTGCTTTTGCTGGCAGGGCCCTTTTTAATTGTCTTTGATTAACAGAGGCATGTGCTGGAGATAGACCGTTGGCTGTGTCCAGGTCCCCCTTTGTTCTCAGGTAACATCGCAGGTTTCCCAGGGAAATCATGTGTCAGAATGGAAGGAAACCAGCTTCATATCAGTACTTTAGTTCTGTGTGTGTGCATAGAGCCACATACAGTATAAATGTAAAGACTGAAACTGAAACAGCATACATATACACACATAAGCTGCGTACAGTTTTGTAGATGTTGCCAAAACAGGCATATGTGCATGCAAGTAAAAAACATATATAGTTTTTGATTTTTTTTTAACTATTATTATTGATATATGGTGATTGGCAGTTCCATAAGCTACTTGTAAGTTATAGTTACAGCATAAAATCAACACATTTTTTAAATGAAGCACCTCTAGGCTCCTATCTTTGTTAAATAGACTATTAAAATTTGATTTTATTCGTTTATATTTGATTTAACCTCTCTATAATGGTTGTCTGTGACTTAGTGTTTAATTGCAAAATAATTAAGGTTTGTTAATGTAATAAATACAAAAGAATCACATCCACTTATGAACAGCATAGGGAATAGTGTCATCGCAACAAAAGCCACTACGCAAAACTGCATTTGCTCTCTTAAGCACACTTCTGACCCTCAAGCACAGTATTCTTTCAACTCTATTCAATAGGCAGCTTACAATGCCACTCCATCATGTCAAAGCCAATAAACAAGTGTGCTGAAATTGAGTAGCCAGATAGAATGTGCACTATTGATTGTGTTTTTGTTTGCTGTGTGGAAATGCTCATTATCAGTGGGAAAGTCATACTGGATGCAGCTTCAGCCTAGGCACTGACAAGGTGTGTTTCCTTCAGCTGATAGAAGGCCTCAAAACAAATATTGATCTAATGGGCAAATATTCATAGATAATGTGCAACAGCATTTTATATGCAAAATCATGTGTTTTGCCCATTTCTGTCTTTTAGTGGCAGTGCACTCGGTGCAAGGAAAGCACATTAAACAACATGTGTTACAATATTTATTGTTTTTAGAACTTCTTAAAGGATTATATGTCTAACACGAGGACATAAGGAAAGCATGAGTCTTATATGTTCTTCACATGTACACACATTTTTTAAATTTAAATTTAGCTGAGCTTGAGCTTTAAAAAAAAAGCTATGTTTTAAAGTGCAGATTTTCAGCTTTTATTCAAGGGATTAATAAAACTATAGCATTCACTGTTACAGAATTAACACTATTTTTATACACTGTCCCATTTAAAAACAAAATTGAACAAACTAAGCTCATTTTAAATGTTAGGATTGTGTTCAGTACATTTCAAGAACAAGGCTTTTTGAAGAGCAAGGATGATGTGCAGAGCTGCAGTAACTGTAAAGGTATAAAGCTGATTAGCCATACCATCAATATGGGCAAGAGCTACTGTAAAGAAGAAAAGTGTCAGACAGCGGCAAAATGTCTTCATATTGAGACAGAATAATATAGATGTAATGTGTGTTTGCTTCTTGATTGTTGATGGTAGCATAGGTAGCATCAGAAGAAGTTGCACAGTGTCTTTGTGGAGCTAGAAAAACACTGCTCAAAAAATTAAAGAAGCACTTGCAATCAGAGTATAGCATCATGATTATTAAACTTCTGGGATATTGATCCGATCGGTTAAGTAGCAGAGAGGTTTGTTCGTCAGTTTCAGCTGCTTTGATGTTAATGAAAAAAACAACAGACAGAAATGATTTTGCAGATCGAAATCACTGACATTGTTTCCCTCCTCATCATTTCTGATTGTTTTTTCACTAGTTTTGCCCTTTTTTTGTTTTTCACTCTAATCAGTGTCACTACTGGTACCATGAGGCAATACATCTACAGAGGTAGAGTCCAGGTAGTCGAAGTCCTCCAAGATGGCACATTGCCAGAAGGAGCACATATGCTCTCAAGACCATAGAGGGGACTACAGGAGAGAGGCAGTTACTCCGGAGAGTTGGACAGAGCAGTAGAAGGTCCTTAACAATCAGCAGGATTAGTATTTGCTCCGTCCTGCAAGGAGGAACAGGTTGAGCACAGAAAGAGCTCTACAAAATGACTTCCTGCAGACCACTGGGGTGAATTCCTCTGACCAAAGAATCTAAAACAGACTTCATAAGAGTGGACGACACCCAACATCTTCTAGCGACCCCTGTGCATACTGCCCATCACCATGGAGCCTGACTGGCATTTGCTATAGAATATCAGAATTGGCAGGTTCATCCATGGCACCCTGTAGTTTTTACAGATGAGAGTAGGTTCACCCTAAGAATATGTCACTGATGTAAAAGGGTCTGTAGAAACCTTGGAGAATGTTATGCTGCTTGTGAGCGTTTAGTATGGGCAGTCACCAACTTGTACAGCTAGGCAACGGCATCCTGACTGCCATTACGTACTGAGATTAAATCCTTGGACCCATTGTCAGACCCAACACGGGTGCAGTGGGTCCTGGGTTCGTCCTGGTGCACAATAATGCCTGGCCTTATGTAGCAAAAGTTCCTGGAAGGAATTAATACCACTGACTGGCCTCTACACTCACCTGACCTAAATCCAGTAGAACACCTCTGGAACATTATGTTTCAGTTCATCTGATGTCACCAGGCTGTACATCAGAGTGTCCAGGAACTCAGTGCTGTGCGTAACCAGAAGGGACATGGTAGGATAGAGAGCAGAGACTATCTAACCATTTGGAGACAAAACTAGAGAGTAAAGCTTGTGGTAGTTTGAAATGTGCAGAGAAGGGATAATGGATACATTAGACAAAGGATATTGAATATGTAGCTGCCAAGCAGGGGGAAAAGTCTTCATGGATGTAGTGGATATAGTAAAGGAGGATATACAGGAAGTTGGTGTGACAGAAGAAGAGTCTAGCAGTAGATGAGATGAGCACACATGATCAGCTATGGTGACCCCATAACCAGGCAAAACAAGAAGACTGAAGAAGATCTGAAGTCTAGATCAGATGGACATCAACAAATGCTGAGTTTCCTCCTGTGAGATGCTCTGCAAGCTGCTTTCAGCAGCTGCAAACAGGGTTTACAGTGGTTGACAGATGAGGTCAGATGACAGATGAGGTTTGTAGAGTTCTCTAAGCATAGTCTCTTCGGAAGTCTAAATCTTGAGTGTAGCCAGTTGTTTGCATTTTGTTGTAAGCCCTATGCATTTACATTCAATAAGGCATTGTAGACTTTGATATGCCTAACCACTCAATACTGTTTTTGACTTGACTAGATATTGTGAGGTGAGCTTTTTTAAGAAAATAATTACTTGATCGTCCACCTTTGTCAGGGGTCAAGTTTTCTTTGACAGGTGAGGAACCCTAAGGTTAAGTAGCGATGTAGTGTGGGTGAAAGGAATCACTTAGAAATAAGTCAAAATCATTTGTATTATGAGCTCCAAATTCAAGGGAACATGCCTCACCTGACTATGAAGTGTCTTGTTAGTCAATTGACTAATAAAGCAAACAGGGAACTGAAGATCTCTCTCTCTCGCCCTATGACAGCTGGGATATGCTCCAGCGCCCCCCGCGACCCTGAAAAGGATAAGCGGAAGCGAATGGATGGATGGAACTGAAAATAGGGGACTAAAGTAAAAAAAAAAAACAACTTGCCCAGTTTTTTTAATTTTTTTGAGGATTTAATTTAAATATTAAAAAATAGTGCTTCCCATGTGATGATTATATAAGCTGTTCGGTATATTTATAGAAAATGCACTATATTGTGATACATTGTTATCAGGATAAAAAAAATGACTTATGTCAGGATACAAGAATTTGGCAGAGTTGGCAAAATCCAGAGATTCTGTTTTCAAGTAGGAGTACAAACACTATTGTTAAAAGCTGAAGTACTGATTCAACTTCTTTACTCAAGTAAAAGTAAAAAATTACAGGCTCTGAACTCAGGAAAAAAGTAAGAAATATCTCTTTGGAGGAGGTTTCTATTTTTGTGCAAAGTTAACTGAACCTTGTGTTATATTAGCAAAATGATAATATCAGCAGATGGGAATACAAACTTTAGTCTAGCTTTGTTTCCTAATTATACTCAGCTTGAATCAGAAAAAAAAGAAGGAAAATAATGTTCCCTTTATCGTAGAGGATGACTTTGCCTCTAAACAGGAAAATATGTACAGTCGGGGGTTAAAGTGGGAGATTTAGCAGGCGGGGGAACCCTAAAATTGGTTGTAATGGTTTAGTGTGGGGAAAATAACCCAAACTCACAATAATTTCTGTTGAGAGCGCCAGTAAATTTTCTCACAGCTGCCTTTTCTTGCTCTTTGTGGATTTACACCACTTAATTCAGCCAGATGTCAGCAGATGTTTCATGTTTCATGTCCTGGCTGATTTCCTTTACACTCAAAATATGTAATATAATTAATCCAAAGTAACTATTTTGTTTTGAAAATGTAAGAAGTAGGAAGTACAGATATTTGTTTAAAAATGTAGGGAGTAAAAGTAGTCCTGAAAATTTTACTTAAGTACATTAACAAAGAATACTTTGTTACTTTGTTACCTCCCACCTCTGGATTTTGGTCATATTGCACAGCCCTAATTAGCACTAAACACAGAATCCGAATGTAGCAAAAGAGAATATTTCTCAGCTCCTTGGTCAAACTCGTGTACTAGAGCCTGCTAAAGCTGGAGATACTCTTTTTCTAAAAGATGAGAATGCTTATTTTTTTCACCACTTGATTTCTTTGTGTGTCCACTCTCTTTTCTGCTCTTTCAGTTTGTCATAAAAGGACAAAGAAGGCTCTTTCAAGTGCCAACCGCCTGACTATCTTTGCAACACTAACCTGTACAAGGTTATGTTGCTGAGAGGGGGTTGAGGGTTATTCAGAGCAGATTGGCTAAGGCTACAAATGAGGAGGGAGCATTAGTAAAGGTGGAAAAGGTTGCCATCTTAGAGTGAGCATGATTGATGTGAGCACAGCAGCACTCATGCTAGGCCCTTGCTGACTGTCGCTGCAGCAACAGGCAGGAAGAGGAAGTGGGTTGACCTGGGGGTCATTGTGACAAAATGCTTAACAACAGTAGCAAAGCACTTTGGGTTGTGGGTCAGGGTCATATGCATGAACATAGACACAGGTTGCTGCTGTATCTTTTGGATTCAGGGCCTGGAAGTATAAAACACTTCCACGTCGTAATGACTTTAAAGTGCTTCAGAAACACAATAAAACCTTGCAGAGTTGGTAAGTGTACTGGATCACATAACTCATATTTTCATTTCTTTGCTGTAATCATAATGTAGTGTCTGGTATGAATGTGTTTCCCCCCCAAAATGGAATCATGGTCATTTTTAGGTTAAAAATTCTTGTTGTTCTTGCCTAAGTGCTAAACGTTGGAAATATTTAAAGCTTTTAAATCTCAGCACAAAAACATGTATAAAATGTATTTGAGCATCTTCAGTTCAGTATATGAGCATAGAAACCCCACAGAATTGCAGTCTACTTGAGTACTTGTAGCTACAGTGTATGTGCATTCTATTTCATGTGTATGTGTATTCATGCCTCTTTTATATATGTACCTGTGTGTCCTTCAGACAAGCTCAGCATGCTGAGCAATAGGTAGCAGTTAGCTGGATTTTATATTCTGAAGCAGAGGCAGAGGAGGCAGACCCTGACCTCAGCTTCAGTCACCCAGAACCACAACTCCAGGTCTCATCTCCATAGGAATCAATAGACTACAGTAATAATGGTGATCTATGGGGCCAACATCAAAGAAGGCACTGACCTTTCCAGGCTGGAGGTTGGGGGATGACCACCAAGCTCCACATGCATGCATGTGTGTGCAGAATAAATGTTTTGTCAAAGAACAAAGCTCACTGATGTGTATGCAAGGTACACACTTGTATGTATACACATCCAGTGGCCCAGGTGAATATATAGAAAAAAGCGTGCATATTCGAAGGCTACCACAGACAGATTTTTATTTGCACATGAAAAAGAAACGTTTATTAAGTATCTTAGTTTGCTTGATTTGCTGTTTAAAATGATTTATTTCATGAATTTGGTTTCATGTCTTGCATGTTCCCACTGTTAATATTGTGAATATTGTTTTTAATGGGAGTCCCCCATTATTGCAGTGGGTTCTAATGATAAGCATATTGAAATGCTTCAGTTTCTCTGTTAGACATTTTTGGCACAATTGTTTCATAATAGTTACAATTCTTGAATTATAGGAGTCATATGTTTGTTGAGGCTTTTCTCAGTTTTCCTTGTATTAAATTGAATATGCATGTCTATATTCCCACCTTTGACTTTTGACCAAAAATCTCTTACACAGTTTGCCCTTAAGTCCAAGTAAATGGACAAAACACACATATGGGGTGATCGTGGCTCAAGAGTTGGGAGTTCGCCTTGTAATCGGAAGGTTGCCGGTTCGAGCCCCGGCTTGGACAGTCTCGGTCGTTGTGTCCTTGGGCAAGACGCTTCACCCGTTGCCTACTGGTGGTGGTCAGAGGGCCCGGTGGCGCCAGTGTCCGGCAGCCTCGCCTCTGTCAGTGCGGCCCAGGGTGGCTGTGGCTACAATGTAGCTGCCATCACCAGTGTGGGAATGGGTGGATGACTGGTTGTGTAAAGCGCTTTGGGGTCCTTAGTTGAATTGAAATTATTGATACTATTGGATTAAAACTATATTCCAGGTTAAATTATGATCTTCTAAATTAGTGAGATGCCATTTCCTCTCCAGCTTATCAGTTATCTACTTGATGAGTTATACTTTGAGAGTTAGGGTGTCAAGTACTTCTGATTTGAGGGTTTATATTTTAAAGGAGCTACAGTAGGCAGAGTTGTGCACAATGAAGATGTAAATTTATTAACAAGATAACTTTCCTCTGTGGGAGTAGTGTTCAATTAGCTGCTCTGCACTGTGTTAGTACGAGGCATTGAAGATGACAACAGTGGAGGAAATATAGCCTTAACCTTAGTTGCAGCACTTTAAGAAAGACATCTACTGTGATGAAATCTACTCCCCACTGCTGTGTAATAAATTATTGTAAATTTAAATGTTATCAGGAAATGATCAGCAAAGAGGGTTTTCGGGAAACACTATGCCATTTGTTAAAACAAGATCTAGAGCGTTATTGAAGTGGTGGGTTCTTTTACATTTTGAGAGAATTCACAAAGCAGGAACTCCAGCAACACTTGAAGGAAGATGAACAACTTTAATAATAGACCAACGCGTTTCGGCTTGTGGCCTTCATCAGGGTCATCTTCCTTCAAGTGTTGCTGGAGTTCCTGCTTTGTGAATTCTTTTATCCTCTCCATGCACCTTGGAAGCAGGTGAAGTTGTGCCAGAAAATTTTTTTTGCTACATTTTGAGAGAAGACAGTTCAGTCTAATAAGCCTTGTTGAGGCAGTGACTTTTAGTAAAATCACCCACAATGATTATTTTATACAAGCTGAACACTAAATCAGACAAAAGCTCTGAGTAACGCCCGGGTGGGCGACAGATAACAACAAATACAACTGGTCTTTGAGTTTTCCAGCTACAGTGAAGGCGTAGTAGGTTGGAAAATGCTACAATCAACCCCCTAAATTTAGAATTTTTCTTAACAAGAGTCAAAATGACAGCAGTATGTCTTTTCCAGAGGATTGGTATATTAAGTACTTTTAGAAGTGTGAGTTAATGAGACAAGCAATTGACAATTTTAGAAAATGTGTATTAGTTTGATAGTATTAAGATCTTAAGAGAAAAGTTCTTATAAGCATGGTGTTAGCAGTACTCTGTCGCCATGTTGTACTTTAATAACATCATGTTTAAGAGTAACGGTGTATTGTGCACAAATGCTGTGGAAATGTTGTATGGAGGTTGTGTGAATATTGCGTTATTTATCCTTATGCATGTGTTTTGTGTTTTACCTTAAGTCAGGAGTGTGTGAATCATTTTGAAATTAATTATTATTTATAACTTCATTTAGATTTGTTTGCAAAATATATGGGTTTAACTGTGGAATGGTTTGATTCGATATGATTTCTATTGTGTGTTAAGTTATAGGTTAATGAGTGAATTCCATTGCATTGAATATCATTTTCACATTTTGTGTGATGGTGGATATCAGTAATAGCTCAAGCTGATTTAGTTTTGTTGAATACTGGGTCCAGGTCATACCAAATTTGAAAATCAGTAAAATTTCACATTGCCTACAATGTTTTATAGATCATAAAAAGTTCAGAACAATATACTAGGCCTCGGGGGGATGTGTTTACAGCTTATAGAAGACAAAGATTTAAGTCAGTTCTGCTAAAGTCAGATAAATATAATGAAATACATCTTTTCAGTATGTAATGCTTCAAGGTCATAGGTCAAAGGCCAGGGTCACAGGAATTAAGAAATAGCATTTTTCCATTGGATCATCTCCAAAAATTAAAGTGTTTTTTTACTTACTGTTATTACTTTCATCAGCATAAAACACCAACATTTTGGTAAAGCTCTTGTCTTTCGGTGGGAGGTGGTCTCTCTGAGTGCTCTTGCTTACACGCTGCTGGGTGGGTCTGCATAACTTTCTTCCCTCAATAAATGAAATCATCAAATTAAAAGTTGCATTTTTACTCAGGTCATCTTTATGTAATATAAAAACATTTGTTTGAAGATCTGAAACGTTTAAATATAACGAATATGCAAAAAACAAAAACATCAACAGCGAGATAAATACTTCTTCACAGCACCGTATATATTGATAGTTTTGATGCTCCTCATTGCACTTAGACATCAGAACACTGCAATAGAAACAACTGTTTGTTTAACTTCAATTCAGTCACCGACATGAAATCATGTGACACAATTTGCTTATTTTCATTTTCTTTATGTAGTTTTAGTGGCTTGAAGGACATTTGAAATTCAACCCCGCTTAAGACGTAGAGTCTTCCTCAAACACTGTAAAAATCTTCCCAACACTGCTGACATTGACTTTTAAGTGCATAAAACATAACTGACATTATTTTCATATTTATCAAACTATCTGGACGAGGCTACTGTCATGCTGACCATCTGCATCAGGATAGAAATGTTTAATCATAGGATAATGGTGATTGCTACAAATACCTTCATATTGATTTGCATTGAGCCTCTAAAGGGATAAATAGATCCAGACTATATCAGCAAAGTGCCACCATAAACAAAAAACACTACTCGTGCATAAATGTAAACATATTTCTAATGTGTTAACATGTTTACACATGTTACACTTTCAAGGAAATTTAGGACTTGTGCACTTTTTCTGAGGATTATAATTTTCACTTTTTTACCTGACTTCATTACATATATTAAAATATATATTTTACATAAAATAACGCAAAATACTTACACCATTTCTCTAAGCTACCTAAAAATACAAAACTCACTACATAATAATATTTTTTTCAGATATTTGAAAAGAACCTTTAAAACCCCATGATAAGGGTTTTAACTGCATTAATGTAACTGACAGTCATACTTCCATCATTGCATATGAGGAAGCTAGCTGATAGTAGATTATTAATAAGAGATTAATAACTATCATAACGTCTGACCATAATGTCTACGAAGCTTATGTTTCAAGTTAGTCAGATCTGTCGTCCATTCCATTTTCCGTGATGCTTTGGAACTTGCTTAACACTAAAGAAACCATTTCCCTGACAGTAACATGTTAACAGCTTCCAGTTTTGTTGATGAAGTGGATTTATTAGCTCACAAAATTCCTTTAGCAATACCTTCTTTTGTAATAAATGCATAAACACACACAAACCACATCAGACGGCTCGATATAGCAGTTCCTTGCCTCCCACCTCCAGGCCTCCATCAACACCCAAACCCCCAGGCACCTTCTTGGCCCTCCCCCAGCCCAGGACCCTCTCTCTGGGGTCATTATGGGCTCTGACATGCCCCGCTGGCTCCATGAATGTTAATGCCCAGTGGAGAGAGCTAGGGATCCAAACACACACACACGCGCGCGCTCACACACACACATGCACACACAGACTCATGCAATTACATGCACACACCTCTGTGTTTTTATAGAGTATGTTCACAATCTGAGAAAATGGCGTACACAAATACAAACACACTCACTTACCCATTCACTAACACACACACATACAATAGGTTCCACACTTGCAGAGGGCCGCACACAGTCATGCACAGGTTGACAGACCCACACACACACCCTCTTGCTATCTGATCAGAGATCACACAGATGGTGGATACGTTGTCCGTGTCATGCAGCCAGCCCGGGGCTCAGCAAAGGCCCACGTTAGCGTAGAGATGGAGAGATGGATGACTCGTCCGCTTTCCTCCTCAGTCCTCTTCAGGGCTCTGTCTTTTCTGCGTCTTTTCCTTTTTATTTATTCACGTCTCTTCTTGTCATCTCTGGGCGTTTCTTTCCTGCTTCTCCTTTTTAGTAACCAAGCTTTTCTGTTTTTACCCCCATCATACCTGACACATCTTCATTTCACCTGATATCAATATATATATTTGTTTATATATTTGTTTTGTTTTATTTCTACATTTACAGTTTTAGTAATTCTTATAATGTGTTTGGGTAATAATGCACGAAATGGCTCCTCCTGTCTGCATCAAGCATTCATTCAGACTGTTGGCATTTGCTTTTCATCGATTTCAATTTTTGGTTTTAGAATGAAGCTAAAAAAATAATAAATCCTCCACAATACAGCAAAGACAGCAACATGACTTGATGACAGTCTGACTAAATAGAAACCCGTCTTTGTGTGGCTCACCTTTGATTTACTCTGAATTAAAGTAGATGTTTATGAAACTGCATTTTGAATTACAAACACTCTGACATGACACTGCACACACAAATGTACGATTAAGAAACAAAAAGACACATATTTGCACAACAATACATGCATGTAAATGTAGGTGAACAATACATCCAGAAAATACTGACTGGTCATTAAATGAGCCGACGCTATTTTTGTTGGTTTGTTACTTTGCTAAAAATCATGCAATTTTGACTTCACTACATAATTAGTCATTGTGTTCATTGGTGGTGCTTTCATTATTTTCTGTTCGTTTTGGCTTAGCTGTCTGTATCTGAAGTGTAGGTTTGTTTAGCATTTGTTAATGCTAATGCAGTCCTCCTTATTTGGAGTGTGTAATTTCTACATTCATTCAAGTTTTTTTCTTCATTTTGCTTTAATTTAAGCTGATCTGATTATAATTTTGGTTGCGGCAATTTTGCAGTGCTAAATAGCTCGAGCCTTTTCTCCAGTGTAAATGCATACAACCAGCTGTAGGCAGCACAACACATTGGGCTAATAGAGAATCACATTTGGAAGCCATGTGAACATACCTCCCACTGGCGCCTCATACGTGAACACTTTGCTAAGCATCTGTTTTACTTTTAGAATTTTGGTTTTCCAGCGAAACACATTTTTTTTTCTCCCTTGTTTTGCTTTCTATGCTGTTTACTCTCAATGCTCTTATGTTTTCTCTACTCCCTCTATTCCCCCATCCTGTCCTCATCCTCACATTTCCTTATCCTCCTTCCCTTTTTCCTTCTTGAGTATTCTGGAGTCGAGACAATCAGGCGCTCCAGTGGAATAAGAATTCCTGCATTATTTGATCATCAGTGTTTATTGTAATCCTCGACCCTGGCCCTGCATTTCAAACACAGATTGTGGATTATGGTGCTTAGGTAGCCACTCTCTCTCTCTCTCTCTCTCTCTCTCTCTCTCTCTCTCTCTCTCTCTCTGTGTGTGTCTGTGTGTGTGTAGAGGTGCAGTCACAGTTGAAAATAGCTCAGAAATGATATAATGGAACAAGCAACCTGTGTATTTTTGCTTGTGATTGGAGATATATAATACAATTTATCTTAAGGAAGAAATGTGAGAGGTCTTTAGTGTTAACATTTTTTATCTAACTGTCCCCTAAACACAGAGATAGACAACACATGAATGTATGTAAAATTTACAATGCACTGAGTTGGGTCGTGCAGGGTGTGCGCATGTGAGATTGCCATCATCTTCTTGACCCTGCTATTGATGAAGGTGATAAACTACTAGTAATGGCAAGAGAGAACAGAAAAGCACACATGCTGTCCTCAGTTATGACTCTTACTTGCAATGTTTGACGTATTCTAACACTTTTTTTCTTTTGGTGTAAAGTGTTGAGGCTCACAAACTTTATCTTATAAGATGAAACTGCAGATATTAACTATATATTAGTCAATGCACAGGCCTAAACCATCCAAAAACCATGGTATTTATCCCACCATCCAACCAGTCGTACTACTTCCTTCCTAAAGCTTTTTAATACATAACACAAGACTAATCTCTAAACATATATGGCTCCTACTAAACCTTTCATTCTTTCCATAATGAAACTAACTAGTGCAACGATGAACTGATTAATCAATTGACAGAATTTTTCTCTTATGACTGTATATCAGGCCTTTCTGAAAAAAGATGCTGATAAAAAGCTGGGAGAGAGCGTGTGCAGGAACACACAGACTAAAGGCCCAGGCCTGTGCGTTAGCCCATATGGGCTGCCTGAACGAACCAGTACGCTAAACCACAACCTCTCAATTCGTTTTTTTAATAAGTACAGAAATAACAAGCAAAAGCAGAAAATGACACACTGAAGTTAATCTTCACATTTCAGCGAAATCTGTGTCATTAGAAGCTTACTGATGTACTGTAGTGCATATTAGCCACCGAGATCATGCAGCCACTAATTATCACAATACCGCTCCCAGCAAGCTTGCTCACATGACAGAACTGGAAAGCCTATGAATGGCCCACATTCACCAAATCGACTGAAAAAAAGGAGGTGGATAAACTCTGCCCTTCCAAGAGACTGCGCTGCGATTGCTAATTTATTGTTGTTTTAGGTTTCTTTTAAGTGCTTTGTTGACTGTAAGAAAAATATTGACAAACACCGGCTTTCTCCTTAAATTCAGAGATTTACACACTGTGTAAAATGACAAATTAAAGGTGAAAAAGTGAAAACAGCAGGTAAATCTATCCCTGCATTCTGACTTCTCCAGTCCTCATAAAACACATTAAATGAGCTCAGTGAAAAGAAAAACCCAGCTCCATTTACGCACACACATCCACGCACACACACACACACACACACACCTTATTGGCATGTCTGACAACGAATAGCAGGACATTTTTATCAGCTTGTACACCACTCTTATTTTCCCAATAACTCTGACAGCTTTCCACTGAAGTGTGCAAGACAGAGAGTAGGAGAATGAAACAAAAGGGAGTAGGATTTGCTTTAAAAGAACACACACTCAGATCCAGGCCAAATAGTGCAATGGTAAGCCAATTGAGTGAAAGAAAAATCACTCCTACATGCATAGTGGCAGGCAACGGAAATTTCCTTGCAACCCCAATGACTGGCTATTAATAAATGGAGTAAGAGTCTAATGAGAACAGAATCCTCTAGAGGCAACTCTTCTTTTCTCTTTGCTGCCCTCTCTCTCATCATTCGCTCTTTCACAATCATAGGTGTTAATAAAGTGAACTCCATTTAGATGTCACATCAGCACCAGCTCAGAGTGGCTGCAATAGTATTCAGTCGTACAGTATCTGACAAATGGTGTTATGTATGTTTAGTAGGAAAAGTAACTTTTAATGAGAATGACTTACTTCAATAAACTGCAGCAATGAGATGATAATTGATTATGCGCAATACCCCTTTGTAAGACTGCTTTATGACAACAAAGTTTGTTATTCCTAATTTTGCTACATTATTGACCAAAAAATTGAAATAAAAATCAAAGTAAATATTGATGATATAACTCTGTGCATTTCGCAGGGGCACTGACTTGAGTGTTAATGCTCTAGCTGGTCAGGTGGAGCTGCTTTTGCAGTCTCCAAAAATAAAATGGTTTTAATCTCCAAAGTAACTATTGTTTCTAAGCTGTTAGATAAATATAGAGTGGTGCAAAATATAGCAACTGTATGTAATGTTACAATACTGAGGTAGAAGCATACAACTATGATGAAAGGGACAGCCAGTTAGTTGTTGTTCTAATAAACTCTGCTACAGTAATCTAGATTTTTAAACATTTATTATTTCTTTTAACATTTATATATACATATCATATTAAACTATTGTTGTGCCCAGATTTGTTTTTTTTGTTTTGTTTTGCTTTGTTTGTATCTTTGCATTGCAGATGGATTCTATCGATCGCAGTGCCTCAGAAAGATTTACTCACTTTTGCTCCCTTGAGACAAATGCCCGGTCTTGTTAAAATACTACTACTCTGCATTATTAGCTTTATTTTCTTTTCTTTTTTTTGCTGGGATATATATTATAAAAACTAACATGGTCTAACTTGGTCCATAATTCCTTGTAGTGAACAGCACAAAGAATGAAACAGTTTTTAAGGGCGGCTTAAAAACACACATCTTGATTTTTGATTTGCTGGCCTGAGAACAGCCAAATGAGCACATCGTAAGTTACAATTTCGGCATCACCTGAGGTTTCAATGTCACTGAGCATTGCAAAAATCTTCTAAGCATAACAAATTACTAATTAAAGAACAGTGCAGTAGTCAAATTGTGTTAATTGCACAAATCTGAGCAGGATGGATTTCAAATATATATTTGCTACATTTTTTATCTGATTTGTTACCTCCAGATTCAGAAAAGTATGACATTTACGACAATGTCCCGATGTTTTAAGGTGAACAGTTCAACACAAAATTATGATTTGAAGAGACTGAAATTTGAATATTCACTATTACCCCATGAAGCCCCCAGTGCATCCTTCAGAGTATGAATGTCAGATTAACACGAAGCTTAGTCGTAGATAAAAGCATCGCATGAATGTGTGTGTGATTGGTTGAATTAGACTTGTAGTAAGAAAATTCTGTGAGTGCTCAAATGTCCTAAATATGTATCATTCCATTTGCTTAGGTTTAGGTGTGCACTTCCTAAGCTCTGGTTCTGTGAGAAGTCCATGTGCCACTGCTGTGTGTAACACACAACACTGCCATCTAGTGGAGTATGTGTGGACATGCTTTGTTCACACTGGTACAGATGAAACAAGATTTACACAGACACACACACAAATACTTAATACACAAATTCTTTTCACAAGATTTTGTCCCTGAGAGAAACACACCATAATAAAAGGACAATGGTTCTCAAAATGGGGTCTAGGGACCTGTAGAGGGTCCTAGAGGAGGATTTTGCTAGGTCCCCTGCAAAATGACAAACTGGGTAATTTCACGATAATTTATTTAATTATAGTAGTGTTGAAAACCTCTTTATAACAGTTTCGCTTTTACATTCTCTAATTGTACTCAATTCCAAAGTTTGAACACATTTATTATGCAGTGCCAACTCATAAAGGATTCCCGTATGAGATCACCAAATGGGAGGTCCTGGAATGTGCTGTGTGTTTGCAGATATTTCAGAATTATTCTACCACAGTACCCAGTTAGAGTCACACCTTAGGGTGTCTGTGTTTCTATTCTCTAGGCATAAATGGAACACAAATATGCAAGGCTGCATTTTTAATTGCTCTGCTTTCTGAACTGTATGCTTTCTGACTTGTGACTAACAGGGAGTGTGCAGGGGCTTGAGTTAATGAGGTTCGGTGAGCAATAGGCGGCTGGCGCTGGTCTTCAGGGGCCGATAGGGCCCATTGGTTCTTCTCTTCTCTCACAGCAAGAAGGAGAGCAGGACAGAGACACATGGAGAGAAACACTGCAATCGTTTTTTATTTTAAGAGTAAGAAAGGAAGATTTGACTTAACGGAAAAGCATATAACTTGAGACATTTTTTCATCCAAATCAGTTAATATTAAAGACGACAATTAAAAAGTTAAGAGTGGGAGACGGAAATCTGAATATTCCTTCTTCAGCTTCTTTGATCTAATATATCTCACAGACTGAGTGAGTTATGTGGGGAGTGATGCATGATTTTTAGATTTACTGAACAACTTCTAGAGGTCCTTGAGAGACCAAATAAAGCCTAGTGTTGTATATCATTCTACCACTGAAGCCTCATTTCCACCTTCGTTTAAATTTTTCCCACAGTGTGTGCAAGTCTTTATAAATGTTTTTAAAAAATGTTCTGTGTCCTCCAAAAAGATGTCAGCAATAGAGAACAGAAAGATTCCATGTTTTTCAACAAGTGCCTGATACTTTTAAATTGTTACTAAATGTCTGAATGCTACATAATGTCAGTCATATGTTGTTATTGGCCAGGAAGTGGGCTACAAATTGGACAGGACACCAGCCCAACACAGGCCTAACACAGAAATACAGACAACCTTTCGCACTTACATTCACACCTTTGGTCAATTTAGAGTCACCAAGCACATCTTGGGACGGTAGGAGAAAGCTGGCGCACCCACACAGGCGCATGAAGAACAACTATAATTTTTAATCCTTGTTTTGTTGACAGCCTTTAGCAAACAACGACTGCCTAAAATCTGGAATAATGTGTTTCTTCCTGTCTCACTCATTGTACTACATGACCTTGAAAAACTTGTGGGTTGCCTTTGCACTGTTTTGTATATTGTCCCTCTGCACCGTAAAGTCCTGCCCTATGTAGTTCATTGTGTTATATACACAAAAGAAAGAAGTCCTACCAGTGGTTGGAGAAAGCTGGACTGAAAGACAGCACAGAGGCACTAATCATGGCAGCACAGGAACAAGTTCTCAGGATCCACAGAGGCTGGGGTCTACCACACCAGGCAAGACCCCAGGTGCAGGCTGTGTAAAGATGCCCCTGAGACAATCCAGCACATAACAGCAGGGTGCAAGATGCTAGCTGGGAACATACATGGAACGCCATAACCAAGTGGTCGGCATAGTGTACAGAAACATCTGTGCCGAGTATGGCCTGGAAGTCTCGAGGTCAAAATGGGAGACGCCCCCAAGGGTGGTTGAGAATGACCGAGCTAAAGCTCCCAGACCCCTGGTAGAGGACCCAAGCTTGAAGGATAGACCGCCCCAGGGGGCGGGATGGGAGTTTTTTATATCCAGAGTCTACACTACAATGGGAATAACAGACTCAGCTTGACTGTCATTCAACCATTTGGTGTTATATGAACGAAACACAGATTTTTAGGCCTTGGTCTTGAATAAGAGGGGTCACACAATACCAATGCCAAGTAGCCGTTAGACCTAAAAGCATACTACAGCATCACCCCAGAATAAGATCCAGTCAATGTCACCGAGCCACACATTCATCAATGAGTCTGCAGGACAGAACCAGGACCTGATATGAACCACTCCATGTTCTACTAGCAGCAAAAATAAATGGCTGCTAATATACACACACAAACGCACACACACAAATAGACTATGGGAACTTTATCAGTCTCTCGCTCTCTCCATAACAACTTCATCTCTTTCTAGTTTGAATATTTTTTACACGTTCCTTTATCCTCTATAGATTTGGATGAGGCTGGCACTCCTCTCACTCCCTGCCCTCACTATATCCTTCTTACTGCTCCTCTCTCTTACCTTTGCTTCATCTCACCCCCTCTCTCGTGCCATGATATTTCTCTCCTATTTAAAGGCCACTAAAGATCAAGCTTTAGAAAGACATTTCAATTTACTTACTGGCCTTTGGAAAGCACCTCCGGTTAGATTTGGACGCCATGGTACAGTTAATGGTGTATATCTGTTAAATGGCAAGCATGAGCCACAGCATCGATCACATCTGAAAGAGAAGATGGCAGTAGATATAACAGCAGGTACAGAGCATTATCCCTCTGTCAAGGAAAATGGACACTTCTAGTGGATGAGGATTATCTGTTTTAGTGTAAGCATTAGATCCCACGATCCCTTAAAACAAAAGGGTTTTCTACTTGCAGCTGTCCAGCATGGGGAGGCAGGTTCAGTCCGCAGTTTTTTACTCAATTAATCATCAGAGAGGAGAAAGGCTGCAGGCATAAATAATTTTAGAGGAAAGGGTCTTTACAGTAAAGAGTATGTGCAAGGGAATAGCTTATCAGCTTATTAGAAATATGCATTATTTTTAATATTTGTTTCCTACCTTGAGTTCTGACGATCCTCACTTGACAAGAAACATATATCAGTGGAAACTCAACAGAACAGGTAGCGGTGAATGGTACCCACAGGAAAACCACCACAAGGTGTTCAGATGGAATAGATGGAGTATCTAATACCACAGCAACACATCTTTTTATGTAAACTTACTTGTATCCATTTTTCATTAGCTAATGAGTTGCTGTTTATAATTCAGCATGACCCTGTACTATAAAGCAAATGAACCCAAGGCATCCCAAAGAAGCAGCAATCACATCATTATGACCAATCACAAACACGGGCAGGTCTACTTTCAACAGAGTAGCATATTTACAAAGAGCAAAGTACACTGCTCAAGAAAATGAGATCTCAATGGGAAAAAATCATCCTGGATATGTGTACTCATATGGACTAGGTAATGTGTTAGGAACAAAGGGAAGCCACATTGTCTCATGGTTGCCACTGTTTGCTCTTGTTTTCCACATTCTCATCATCAGTCCACTAATTCTTAAGACCCAGTTCTTGCTCTGCCAGATTGTTTGCTTAACCAGTGCAGTAATAATGCCCCATCTTGTTAAAGTCAGTGTTTCTGATGTGTTCCAACAGTCGATTCCAACAACAATCTCTTTTTGAAAAAAGACTTTAGAGAAAAAAGTGAATCTGTGAATCTGTGAATGAGGCATGTTGTGTAAGGGCTTTGAGTGCTCAGGGTAGAAAGGCACTATATAAGAACCAGTCCATTTTGCAGTTTTGCCCTGTGAGCCTGAAGAGCTGTTCTGTTGCTGGTTGTCTTTGGAAATGTCTTCTAGTAAATTCCCCCGCCTGCCCTCCCTCCTGTGACCTCCTGCGCCCATTCACGAGCAAACCAGTGCCCACCTCCCAGCATGCTCTCACTAACACAAGAAAGCCTACTCTGCTGTTCAGTTCACTCTCTAGACATCTGCTCAGCTCACCCTTCTGGCCCGCCAGGAACTGTCTATCTTTTCTTCCCCCAGTGAAACCCTGCTCAGTGCCCATAGCTAGCTTCTCTGTAATTCCTCTGTGCAAATAACTAGCCTATATGAATGCCCCTGTACCAGCTGCTTTCAATGATCCTGTGCAAAACCTCTCAATGCATACTCCTGCCACGTGATGCACGGGAGTATGTCGTGCATCAGGATTCCTCACGATGACCCATATCACCAGCATGAAGTGTAACAATGGGTCCAAGGATTTCATCTTAATACCTAACAGCAATCAGGGGTTTGTTTCCTAGCCTTTAGAGATCTGACTGGGGGAGGCATATCAATCTCCATTGATATGCCTCCCCAGTCCATGCACTGGTCATGCTGCACAATGTAACAGGCTTCACAGCTTCTCCAGAAACATCTGTCACATGGACTCAGGGTACATGATAAATAAACTGTTTCTGCCTTTCATACACACATACTCATATGCCAATGAATACATAAGAGAGAAACTAGGATTTAGTGTCTTGCTGAAGGATATTTGGCATGCAGACTGGAGCAGCCAGGGATTGAACAACTAACCTTCTGATTAGTAGATGATCTGCTCTACATCCTGAGCTACAGACCCTCCAGAAGGGTGAAGATACGCTCATCTTTGAAAAGCACCAATTCTAATATTCTATAGTAAGTGCCAATAGACTCCAGAGTACCAGGCAGTGAGCAAAAGGACATGTAGAGGATGTCAGGCCACCCTCGTGAAATCTGTTTCTGATTGTTTGGTCAGTGACATTCACGCCAGTGGCCAACTTAAGGTCATTTTGTTGAGTCCTGGCAGTGCTCATCCAGTTCCTCCTTGCACTCTCCTGAAATCTCTTCCATGCTGGAAGACCCAGCAAACCTTCTGGCACAGTTACTTATTGATGTGCCTTACTCAAGGAGTGGGACCACCTATGCAACCTCTGGATAGTCCAGGTATGGCCTCATACTACCAGTAATAACAGTGACCCTAGCCAATAGTGAAAAACAGATCATGAGTGAAAAATGTCAGTCACCATGTCTGTTGTTGATTTCATCAACACCAAAGCAGCTGAAGCTGATTATCAACCCCCTCTGCTACTTAACCAGATCTCAGAAATGTAACTGACTTAATGTGATTACCGATTACTGCTTCAACTGGTAGAAACCAGGGCTTGTTTTCAAACCCAGCACTGTGTTTGTTGTTAGTTTCTGTAGTTCTGCGTTCAGTTCTCTGGGCCACCATACTTAAAAATGATTGAAAAAAATGTGCCTTCTGTGTATCTACAGAAACTTTGTTACATCTAAATCAATGTCTAATAGTCTCGTAAAAGTAATCTTCAGCTTGTGCTTGGAAAGTACACATTTTTAACAGATAAAGAATAAAGAGTAAAAGTAGTGCATACATGGCACTAAATGTCACTGAAAACCGTATGTGTGGCACAAAATCTTTACAAAACTCTCTATATAAACGTTTTTTATCATCATCATGCTGGCGACAATCATTATGTTCTCCAGCAAAATTCAGAAAAGACTCAAATATACCTCTTAAATGTGCTCTTACGTACCTTAGTGTTACAATACAACAATATAACTGCCTTCACAGGACTGGACTTTCCTGTGAATGTTGAGGACAACTAAGAGCTCATGATTTGCCACCTTTGATTTCGAATACCACTGATAATACGGTGACGGGACTCCTCGATTACTGCCTCTGGGGACCCAGATCTCTAGTGATCCTCAACATTATAGTAAGGTCAGATGACTTTTGATTTTCAGTCATTGCATGTTTGAGGTCCATGATAAAATTACAGATGCACAAGCTGTCAGAACAGAATGCCCAGGGAGGACAGCCACAAAGAAGTCAAGATGTCCACGACTAAATGGCCAAGAAGCAGACATCAGAAAAATTGAAATCAGGAATGGTTTCTGTATCAGGTATGGGCAGATTTGCATAATTTTCTTTTATCTTACACAAATGGGAAACATTCACTGGAGTGTTGTAGAGAGATAAAATTTTTGAATTTTCTGATAAAAAAGATTGCAGACATAAATAAAAATAGAAAAGCTGAAAAAAATCATTAAAACATGTCCAAGAGCATATAGAAAGAGTGGATATGAAAAAATGTAGATATTGTATCAGTTAAGGAGGAAGATCTAATGGTGACTGCCAGAGTGCATCATAAATGTAATAATCTCATAAATGAGATAATGATGGAATTAAACTGGGAGTGCTGTCTAGAACCTAAAAGCATAATATTCCATACCTGTTCTGTTTCTATAAAAGAAACACAGATCCTCATTCATTTCACTTATGAATGCATGAATGCAACTAGCTAGCAAGGGTGTGTGTGTGTGTGTGTGTGTGTGTGTGTGTGTGTGTGCGCACGCGTGTTAGTAATCTGTTTTCTTTGATCTCTCTATCTTCATCTTTCTCTGTCTCACATGCGCGTACATACATGCTAGTGAGTGAGAGGATCCAATCAAGGGCGCTCGAGCTAAAGAGGGGAAAGGGTGGGGGTGGTGTCGAGAAGTGTAAAGGGGTGTAATTTCAGTTTCATATGTCACCCCCCTCAACCCCCCATCCCCGACTTGACAATACTTGAAAAACAATGAGAGTGACCCAGTTGCAGGATTCCAATTAGTATTAGATATGCAACAGTTGAGATTAGAATGCGCCTCTTCCCTCAGTGGGAGGGGGGATGGAAGAAGAGAGGGGATGAGGGGAGGGTGCAGGCGCTCGCTGCTCTGATTACCAGCCAGAGCGCAAATGTCGGGTTGTGATAAAGACTCTGTGTGCGTGCGTGTGTTTGTGTGTGTGTGTGTGTGTGTGCATGTGTGTCGCAACAAGGGGTGTGGGGGTTTGGGGGGCAAGATAAGGCATCAGGGGGACACAGCTGAGCATTGGCACACCATCTTACCTACACGCACGTGCGCACACACACACACACACACACACACACACACACACACACACACACACACACACACACAGATCCCAGTCTGTCCTGTCTGTCTGCAGAGGGAATATTTATTTCTAAAATAGCTTGACTCCTCCCTGACGGGAGTGGAGGTTATTTTAATCTGTGGAGAGGGAATAGAAGAAGATAGGGTGCTGCTGCTGCTGCTCTGTGTGTGTCTGGATGTGTGTGTTTTTGTGAGTGTGTGTATGCACGCATGTCGCATGACTTTCCGAATTGGGCGAAATGATTACCAGGCTTTTTTAGCTGAGACGTTCTTAGAAAAGAGAGAAAGACAACCTGTGTGACCTTATTGTATGACTGGTGTCTAGGTCACGCAGTCAGAGGAAGAAGATGAGAATGAAAGAATAGGACTTACTCTGAAGGTCATTGCTGGTATTAGTCCATCAGAATATAATGCTTCATCTTTTTTCTCAACAAAGATAATTTTTCCACAGTTAAAATCTGAATCAGCTCATTGATCATAACTTGTCATTAAAAAGCTACCAGGATAACGATTGACTTTTAGTATTTTAACAACGATAAAATTATCAAAATATTATTATTTTGGATGTAAAGTACTCTCGTATTTACAATTAAACTGTGTCCAAAGTGCAGTAATTTGACAGTTTAGAGGACTTAGCAAGGTTAGATTTACAACATTTAGACTTTAAGATTCCCAAACTGTACTACAATCTCATGTATTTAAAACATAAACATTAAAAATCTGTAGAACTGTAAGTTCCTGCAAGTCTTAGTGAAGGATGTGAGATGCAATACAGAATGGCACATAAGAGGATGCACACTGCCTGAGAGACAACAGCTGTAAACTCCAAATGATTTTTGGTTTGTTTACTTGTTTTGTTTTTTTCATGTAATATTGTTATAAGCCCAAATGTAGAAAGTTGGTCTTGAGTTGGAATTGCTTTGTCAGCTGTTTTAGAGGTTAAGAATGAGCTGTCAAACTCACTTTAAAAGGCCACATTAAGTCTGTGACTATTTTTCTAATTTTCTAAAACTAATTGCTGAATATTTCCTTCCTGCTCCACCTGACCAGTTGTGTGGGGGTAAGAACATGGAAATCAAATAAGTGAAAACTGTGAGGACCATGTTAAATTAGGATTTAGAAATATTCACATGAAAAGTGACAGGAAGGTATACTAAAAAGGCCCACACATTAAATCAAAACAAAAAAAATAAAACTAATCCAGACTGCATTTGTCATCACTATCAGCGTTACAGTTTTCCTGAATTGCTAAAACACATTTCTTGAAGCCTCCACGCATTTACTCAAAACCTTAAACACAAACCCAAAGGTTGTAACTACATTCACAAACTCCAGACTTTTCTGTCAAAATCAGATATCCTGTGTTCAAAAGCAAACAATGTGTTCACATCATAAACACAGCAAGTGAAAATATATTCACCACAGAACATTCGTTAGACACGACATCCAATAACTGAAGACACAGCATCCAGGGCATGTAGTTAACATATATATATAACATATAATATATTTAATGTAAGTGTATTTAACAAAAAATTATTGTGATTAGAGTGATGTGAAGTGCTTAATTAAATTTAAAAAAAATTACATGAAATTTAAAAAATAAATAAATGAAAAGCACATTACTGTAATTCACAGTTCATTCCAAATCCTCATGTCTTTGTCTTTGTCTCTTCATCTTGGTCTGTCCAGAGGACTTCATCCACATCACAGGCAATATTCTCCCTATTCTCTCAGGCAACGTGGGATTAAACCACCAGTTACCTATGGTTGCTCAAAGGGGGACATTGCCACCACACTAGCCAGGGACTTCCACAATGGCACATTGAACAATTATGTTCCTGCCTCTCCTTTTTGCCACACTGACCCTGCTTCATCTATGGAAATATATTCATGGGGCCTTTCCAGGGAATCCAGTTCAAACACTCTCTATAAAAATAAGTAGTGGACTGAAAGTGATACAGAAAGACAGACTTATGAAATCGTGTATCTACAGTAAACAAACTGCAGATTTATATACATTACAACATATTTTAAGGTTTTGAAGAAAAGAGTGTATGAGTTTTGCAAATTGTGTCTAAGTACCTGAACAGTGTTTAAGGTTTGGACAAAAGAGTGTTTGATTGGAAAATAAGTTTAGAGAATTTGCATTAGAGAATGAAGTTTAGTGTTTGAGGAATTCAGAAAAACTATAATTTGTCCAAACTCAGTCCTAATTGTAGCAAATTCAGTAGACTTTCTGTAATCGTCCACAGCATTTTACAGTGTAAAATAGTGGATAATATCTCCCTCAAACTTCTCCTCCTACCAGCCTCCAGCATGGGAAGATGAATATTGCTCAGGCCCTGGATCGTGTTACACACTGGATCTCATGACAGCACATCCAACCTAACAATGACAGTTTAGGGTCACTCTGTTTTTTCCATAACCCCTCCAGCCCTAAAGCAATCAGATTAGGCTATCATACCATCCTTAGACCCTCATACTCTGCAAGAAATCTATATGTTCAATTGGGAGTGTCACCAGCTAAGCTCTAAGCATGCAAGCCCAGCGATTTCTCAAAAGAGAGCCCTTCAGATGGCTCCAGCTGTTAATGTACGTCTGCTTCCCCAATGAGATTCTGAGAGGATAAACAGAGATGGGGAGGATTAGTTAGCGGGGCTATGAGGACAGGATCCAAATTAGCAGCAGCCTCAATCACCCAACCCAATACCCCCCTGACCGCTCACGCGGCAGACTCATAGGGGTTCGTTTTTTCCGCTGTTGTTTACATTCAAGGCTGATTGGCAAGGAAATTCTGATGCGGGGACATGGTCAATTTGGCCACTAATTCCCGCTTCAACTTGACACCCAGAAACCCTAGTGACAGATCCCTTCCACCCTACCTCGCTGCTGCACCACTGTATGCCTCTGTCAGATTACAGCCAAGTCCTCATCTGAACTACTAAATTACATCTTAAGTGATCATTTTATTGAACCGTGGCAATTTGACATGCATGCAGTTTAATATAAACGTCCAGATTTGTTCTGTTGTTCTCTTCCCCTGTGCAGTATTGTAGTGATGGTATAGAATATACGCGAGGATAGAACCTGGATGCACAGTTTAGAGAATATGCGCCACTTTAAATGAATATTAGTATATCTATCCTTTAAGTCCTCATGATTTCAGAGTGGGTTAAGTGATGAACTTTTTGTTTAGCATTTGATTGAATGTTATTCATTATTCATTCAGAAACTATTAAGTGAACTTCTCTGTATGACGTGTTGAGTACGCCTCTATAAAGTGTTTCTGTGTGTTTCAAATTGCCCGACTTAAAGATGGGCTGAAAAGCTTTCTATTACAGCCCCCTGGTCTGTTTAGAAATCCTGTATCCTTTGGAATCTTGTAGCCTCACTGTGTTGTAAGCAAATGGAAATTTAAAAAAAGAAAAAAGTGCCCGGAAGCGTAACATGTTGACGATTTGTCACCTAGCCTAAAATATTACGCCTCGGGAGCAGAGATGGGCAGTAACGCGTTACTGTAATCCGATTACTTTTTTCAAGTAACGAGTAAAGTAAGGGATTACTATTGCAAAACCGGTAATTAGATTACCGTTACTTTCCCGTAGGAACGCTGCGTTACTGCGTTACTAAAACCGTGATTTTTTTGCGAGAATGTCTCATGACAGTGACGTAAGCAGTGCGACGTTCGTGACAACAGCTGTGTGCAGATCAACAATGGATAATATATCGAGTGCGGGAGAGAGTATGAGCGTGCAGCGTTTAAAGCGTGGAAGTACTGACCTTACTTTGAGTTTGATTCCATAAAAAGTGACAAAAACATTAGCGTCCATCGTGCGTGGGAAGAAAACTTCTTTTTACAGCGAAAAAAACCCCTAAACTTCCAAGCAAGCACCGAGTGCCACACTAATGGGAAACTCACAGAGAAACTCGCGGATTCTTCAACTGACCGCGCGGCACACCTGCACCAGGGTAAACCTCCGCCTACCCCAGCTCCTGCTTTACAGGTGAAAATAGAGCAACGGACGTGAGTCTTTGACTTTATTTATTTTCTGCTGTGTTTTACTTGCATCTATTTGAAAGACTGAGTGTAAACACAAAAAATATTTTATTTTATGTGCTGGAATGTGCAGAAAATAGGTTTAAATGTTAAACAAATTTCTTCCAGTCAGAGAATGTTGCATATAATTAAATTTTTGCTTGATGCATAAAGTTAAAAGATTAAAACTAATAAAACAAGTTTTAAAAAGGGACTTTTCCATTTGATTACATTTTGTATGATGGATTATGCAGAAAAAGTAGAATTGGGCTGAAAGATCTATCGCTTTATCACCTCTTCAGGTTGTAAATCGTGTTTTTAAAAAGTAACTAAGTAACTAAGTAATTAATTACTTTTGAAAATAAGTAATCAGTAAAGTAACGGGATTACTTTTTGGGGAAGTAATCAGTAATTAGTTACTGATTACTTTTTTCAAGTAACTTGACCAACACTGCTCGGGAGTGAGAGCGTGGGATGGAAGGGCTGATTTATCAGCGAACACTAGCTAGCTTAGTTAGCAGGCTATATTCATAAACTGTATGAGTGCAATACAAACAATTACATATTACTGGTATGTATTATCATTCATCAAAACTGAAGATTTCTGGGATGTCTGATCTACACAGCAAGCCATAATATTTATTAGACTATCTATTACAGTTTTTCTGAACTTGTGAAACACATTTCTTGAAGCCTTCACCCATTTTCTCAAAATCTTAAACACAAATCCAAAAGTCATAACTACATTATATATCCTGTGTTCAAAGCCAAACAATGTGTTCACATCATAAACACAGCAAGTGAAAATATATTCACCACAGAACATTCAATGGACACAACATCAAATAACTGAGGACACAGCATCCAGGGCATGTAGTTAACAGGACATGTTTAATGTAAGTGTATTTAACAAAAAAATGACAAAAAATAAAATAAAAAATTACAGTTTTTTCTGAATGCTTAAACCCTAACTGTGATTCCTGTAGCACAATCTCTAAAACTATTCAGACTTATAGCAAAACCACTCACTGAGTTTGCAAAACTAAAAGCACAAAAACTGCTTTGCACTCAGTTTGCAATTTTGTAACACACACTTTGCAAAACTGTAGGCACAATTCACTGCACAACACTCAATTACCAAATTTCCAACACACTCCTAGCAAAAGTATACACATGTATGGCTATCATTAACACTAATTTGCCAACTGTCTGGCACACTTTCACATGTGAAAACTTTTTTAGATAATTAGTTCACTTTGCAATCAGCCTAAGCACTATAATACAGGTAAGCTGTGTGTGCGGAGTACAATGGAGGGAGCAGAAAGAGTGAGAAGTAGAGGAGGCCGAGGAAGAGGACGTGGAGGTGAAGAAGTAGGATGAAGAGGACGACAAGGACAAGGAGGAGCAAGAGGGACGAGGGGACGAGGAGATGAGGAGGGGAGGGAAGGGTAGGAAGAGTAAGAAATAGAATTGCTGATGACATCAGAGCTACAATAGTGGACCATGTAATCAACCGTGGAATGACCCTGAGGGTAGCTGGCCAACGGGTCCAGCCTAACTCGAGCCGCTACACTGTAGCAAGTACCATAAGGACATCTTGAAATGAGAATCGGTTAGTACAGTCACTTCGCACAAAGATTTGTAGCACTGCCATATGCCAATGAGAAACACACCAATACCATTGATGTAAAAATACTGAAATTGTTACTTTACAGAATTGCTAGATGACCAGATGCTGGGGGCAGAGGAAGCATGTTCACTGCAGACCAAGTAACCCATATAGTCATTATGGCGATTGCAAATAATCCTATACTTGGAAATAAACACTTGTGTTTGTTTTGATGTGTTTGAATAAACACCAGTACTTGAAGTTTGGATCCCTCTATGCTTATGGATCTATGACAGAAGTATGAGCTCAAACTGACATAGCCTACCTTGTGCACAGAGAAAGCAAAAGCCAGATGTGTTTTGTATTCATACCATCAGTGTGCAGTTGGCGCATTGTGTGCTTAGTAGATGATGGCTTGTGTGTACTGTTTGATACGGAAACACCATTTTTACGAAGGTGTGAAGAGTTAATCTAGCTGTGTTTGCTTTTGCAAGAGAACTACAATGTTTTGATTATTGGGTGACAGGTTTTCTTATTTGTGTGAAGAGTTTTGCAAAATTAGCCAATAGTTACAAAAAATGTGCTTAAGCAATCAGAAAAAACTGTAAATGAAAAGCACATAACTGTAATTCACAGATTCATTCCAAACCCTAAAATCGTTGTGTGGGGTCTGAGAGGACTTCATCCACATCACAGGCAACACTCTCCCTATTCTGCCAGGCAACGTGGGAAAAACCGTCTGGTATGCTGAAACCAGCCTTGACGAGAATCCACATTTATGTCATCACAGGCGTGTTCCATTGCGTCCAATAAAATTTCGCTGGTGTAGGGGTGCCGGTCATAGACCTTCCACCTCCATGCAGGGAAAAACTCCTGTATTGGATTCAGGAAGGGGGTTGCAAGGTGGAAAGAAAACATTTATGAAGTCCTGGTTGTTTGTGAACCACACGTATTGGGACGGCACAGTGAAAGTTCACATTGTCCCAAACTATAACATATACAGGATGCACTGCTTGCTGATCCAGCTGTTCACGTGCAGCCATAATATCCTGTAGACCAGCTAGAAATGTAAGATGTGCAGTGTTACATGGCCCCAGGTTTGCATGACGCTGGAGAACCCCCCAGTTATGCTTAGCTTAATCCACAAGACGTCCATGCAGGTTAACAGGAGTTGACAATGTGAGGCCATTATATTATGAATTTATGACCTTTAAAAGCCTTTTTACAATTTTAACAAAATTAAAGCAGCTTCTTCATTTCGCTACCAGGGTGATGAGGCAAGCTCTATCAAACATTTGAATTACTGCCTAAAACAGTAGAAAGCAGTCCTCATGAATGGCAAAGATCTGTTGATTCCAACAATACAAGTGTTAAATCACAAACGATCGTAGCCGAGGAGAAAATATATAACTGAGAATGTAATGTAGCTGTAGGAGGACGTGAAAAAGAGTCAGGGAACACTGGAATACGACAAAACCACAAAATAACACGTGTGACTTATAGACTCCTAAGAATCTTATGGCTCTGTTATATTTTCAGTACCAAAGTCTTGCAGTATATGTAAACAACTGTGGCATTAACATTCTTGAATGGTTTTTAAATACTTCAGTTCTTAAATCCCATCCTAACGGCCTGAGAGTCTACATTCATCGGCCCTGCTTACACCAATACGCCCTGATATTCATCATCAGGAAACAGTGAAACAAACAACTGCAAATGAACAAGACAACAAGAAGAACACAAAAAAAGAGCCATGACTACACTTTTTTGTCTCACTTCTTTGTTGTTTTTGTCTATCTCAGCATGGTCCTGTGTTCCTCACCGTGAACTGAAAATGGTATTTGAGAAACAAACAACTTCATTCTGCCGTGCATCAGTAATTAGCTGTGGAATTAGTGGGCTTGACGTGCCTCCACAGATCAGCCAGCCCTCCAGGGAGGCCTGCGGGTCCAGGCAAGCCGCATTTCCAATTATTGTGTTGAATTGCTAATTTAGTTATTGTGCCTGCCGTAATTGTGATGGGTATTGGGTGTGCGATTCAATTTGTTTTAAATATTTGTGGGCTGGCGGATTGGAAATGGAGCTGACCTATCTGCAGGCCCAGTGTGAGAGTTTGGAAGAAAAAGGGGAAAAAATAAAAGTAACCGACTACAAAGATGTTTTAGTCCCCCCATCGCACACGCATGCAGGGTGACACACACTCTTTCTCAATCTCACTCTCCCTTCTCTCATCATCTTAGCATGATCTGACTCATCCTTTCTAAGACTGTTGATGTTAAAAAGCCTGAAATTTAGAAAAATGGCACTTTGATCATCTTCGGGGTACAAGGCGCAAAGCATTAGGCAGGCAGAATACTGATGGCTTTGGTTTGATGACAACTGTTGTGGGAGGCTATACCTTTCTTTTTGCTCATATTTTAGAGCATACACTTGCTGCTGATTAAAGTAATGCAAAAAAGTAACCAAAAGTAGCAAAAATACTTGACAAATCTGCTGCTGATATCCTGGTCCATCAAAACAAAGCATCTTCAGAAGATTGTAGATTCCAGGGATCTAATTTATAAATATGTCCACAGGTTCAGCCTTGCTCTTCCATTTGATGCTCGCCTTGCTTAAACAGGCTCTATAATTATCATTTGTGATTTATGTATTTTAAACATAAAAGTGCCGTGCTATTTCCAATCAAGGTTGCAGTGAAGAAGGTGAGCAAGATAGACAAAACTGCAGAATCGCACAGGCTGTGGTGAATATGCACCCTAAACACAATATTGTAATTAAAGCAGAAGGAAAATCAAAATCTAGTCTCGTGTACACATTGCCTCGAGATATCATTTACACATCAACATAAGGCTTTCACATTGTGCGCTGTAATACTAATTCTTACATCCTGAAACAACCAAAACCAATCTGCAAACCTACAGAAAAATAAACTGAATGAAAATTAAATAAACACAAAAACAGATGAAAAATATAAAACTCAATCAGGAGCTTGTTCTGTGGTAGAATTACTGCCTTTGATTCAACATATCAGTGATGCAGATTAAGTCTTTTATTAAACACACAAGCCTAAATGGTGACTTTCATTCATGCACGTTACACAACTACACTAAGACGTGGCCCAGCTCCTCGGCCACAGCTGAAATGGAAGGCATGCAACAGTTATTATATTACTGCCAGATAAAAATGAAAGGACACTGAACTATTAAAGGTGTTCATCAGTCATGTACGTGTCAGAGCACAGAGGTGATAGTTGCCTGGAATCCATAAAATCTTTGACAACTTTTCTGCTTTGTTTCTGTTTTTTAATCTTATTGGTTGTTTGTTTGTTTTATTAGTGGATGGTACAGAGCAATGACTTGAATATAAGTTGATGCCTGACTTGCACAACAGTGCAACCTTTGTGCCACACGGGGTGATATCATCATCCTGTTTTCTGAAATCTGTCCTTTTAATCTTCAAATAACGAGTGATATGGAGAATTTAGCCATTCAATAAAAGACAAATTGGTCTAAATGTGTTTGTAGATGTTGGATTTGAATTTAAAACAATTTCAACTACTCATTGTTGAAGGTGACTGCCCAGTGTGCATGTGTGTGTGTGGTGTGTAGTGTCCCTCCTTTTATCTTGATTAGACAGATCGTGCGTTTTTCTGTCCCCCTGTCACCCTGAGGTCAATATGAAAGACTCGGGTCTGAATGGACCTCTTTAGGTCTTTGAAATCTCTTGTCTGGCCTCTATGGAAACACTGCAAGTACAGACAAACACAAGCATATACGCACACTGTCATGTAAGCAGACACTCACTTATACTGAGCGGACAACAAAAGGTGCATGTGGGGAAAATCTTTCACACACACACACACACAGATGAAGTGAAAACAGCTTTTAACACCTGGTGGGTGTTTGATCATCAATTAAGCTCCATCTCTCTCTCCGGCTGTTCTGTCTCCAGGGTCTTGAGCTCTGCCTCTCCAATCAATCCACAGAACCATCTAACATCCAGAGTGGCACTTTGTCAGTTTGCGTGTGTTTGCTTACAAATTTATAATGTCAGTTTCTCTGATTGGATGCCTTGATACTTAAGAAGACAAAAACAATGAAGAACATAGTGGAATTATAAATATTCTGATGTCCTTCTGTCTGGCCATTTGTTTGTTTTTTGCCTGATTGTAAACATATTTTAGTGCTACAGAGACAGAGTAATATAGATACAAGTGTTACTGTACACTGATCAATAGTTGCTTATTTTAAAACCAAACCCAAGTTTTAGTTTAATCCTGTTCACTTCTTCCACTTTGTCCTTCAATCACAGAATCATAGAAAAATCTGTTTAGCACCACATTTTTGTTGTTCAAATGTGGGTGGTCTGTAGTCAAGTCCACAGTTTTTTGCCAATCTAAATTTGAAAAAACTTTTTTTAAACTGCAGTCAATGACGGCCTAAAGTCTAGAACTCACATGCATCACCAAATATTGTGCTTGCTTCTTGTTAGGCCTTTACTGCAGCCTTCGTTTGCTGCTTATTTGTGAGTCTTTCTGCATTCACGTATTATAAAGCTGAAATGTATCTTCTATTTGGTTCTTATCAGGTGACTGATTTGGCTACTGATGAATATCCCACTTTTTTTAACTTGAGAAACTCATGGGCTGCTTTTGCACTATGATTTAGGTGATAATCTATTTGCACACTGAAGAGTTGTCTGATCAGTTTTGCAGCATTTCTCTGAATCTGAGCAAGATATAATCCTTTACACTTTATCCTCCTACTTCTATCAGTCGTCACATTAGCAATAAACACTAGCGTATTGGTTCCACTGGCAGCAATACGTTCTCATGTCATAATATTGACTCTGCCATGTTCAACATAAGACATTCCCATCATTCCGGTGCAGTTACTCTTGGTTGTCCAAAGGTTTGGAGTAAAAACTAATTTCTTGGTAAACTTCTAAGGTATGTACTTCAACCTCTTCTTCATTTTTTCATTGAACATGTGGTGGTGTACAGAGGTTGGTCTTTGTGCAACATATTATAGAGCCAACTGTATATGCTACATTGGCTCATTGGCTTCCCATGTTAATGAATAAAGCTGGTTAGTTAACTTCATTAGTCTTTTGCAACACAATACATGGACAGCCTTGAGATAATGCCATAACATGCATTTTTTTATATTATGTTGATAATTTTATTGAAATGTTTTAAAGTGCCATATACTTTTAATGTGATTTAGACCAAAAATCTTACATTTCACCTTGAAAGCATGCTGTGTTTATAACTATTTAGTCTAAAGTTCAATAAACAAAATCTATTCCTTTAGTACAATGGAAGTTTAATGTATATACACAAGAACCTAAAGCTTAGAGGTTGTATAAAATGTATAATTGCTTGCTTAGCAAATATAAAACTGATTTTGCTGTATGCTGCACTTCCTTAATGGTCGGGCTGTATAGTGTGCCTATAGGCAGAGAGAGTGCAAATCTCAGTCCTGAATACAAGCACACCATTCTTTATCTTCTGCCTGTAGTAAAAGGTGACAAACGTGGCAACAATTACAGTCTCTATACAGAAACAGGAAATAATATAGAAGTGGAAATTTAATTTTGACCTTGAAAATGTTATTGAGAAGACCAGAAGAGCAGGTGCCCAGCAAAGGCTTTTAACAGAGGCTAACTGACCCAAAGGAAACACATGTACACAACAACAAAAAAACTACAACAAATAAGCACAAGCTCATAAATCTTTTCACATGCACAAGTGGTTAAGCATACAAACATGCACACCCAGAATAAACATCACAAGCACCGACATCTTATCATAAGCATCCCTTTCAACTATCTTTACGATTTGGAATTGTTTATTATTCTTGAGCTTGTTCCCCATTTCAGACAAACACAAAGCTGATAACCATGAAACACACTTTCCCCCAAAGTGCTGGGAAAGAGACCAAAGAAGAAAAAGATAATGAATAAAAAAAAGGAGTAGTGTGGAATAGGGAGGAGAGAGAAAGGGTAAGGAAAAAGACAAAAGGAAAGGTGTGGGAATTTGAAATGTTTAAGAGACAAGAGAGGAGACGAACAGAGAGAGTGGCAGCAGAACAAAATTAAATCAATTTGAGAAGCGTTGAAGTCATTTGTTTCTAAACACAATCCTGGATGCTGGCTACCTCCTTCTCTTCACCACTGAACAAGTCCACCTCCCCCTGGAACGACAACAGCAAACACCTTGTTTCTCATTCAGAGGTGTGTTGTGCAAAGAGAACCAAATGAAGAATTATGCATATTTGGTTAAGTAATATTCATAATCAACAAATACATACCTCCTGCTATGTAAAACTGAAGCAGAAAGGCCTTTTATGCTCAGAAATGTAATCAAACCCATGTGATTGCCCTGTGATTCACTCCAAAATGCATCTAATGTTGCATTAAGATACATTAATCTGCTTTATAATTGACATTTTAAAAATAGCACTTGTGAAATTAGCAGAGAAAAGGGGAGAAAAGACTTGTATGGTCAATTACAACTAACACTTGGGCTTGGCACAGGAGTCATTGGACACAAGCCATAAGTATTTAAATTGCACAGAACCAGAGGGCCTGATTACAGCAATGCTGAATTTAGAAGCAGTAATTGTAGTCGCAGGCTCACAATGATGCTATACACAGCCTCTTGTTGGAGGGAATGGGGCTTTCCTGGCGTGTATAAAGGGCTTGGAATTGAATTATGAAATCATGTCATTTTGATTAGAGTTTCACAGGACATATGTCACTCCAGTACTCACAAACCTTTTACCTCCAAAGCCGCCCATAAACGAAGTTTAACTTTTGTGTGGTTGTAAAGAATTGTTTGTTTTTTATTAAAAAGGACTTACATTTGAAATTTCAAGAGTTTTCCAAAACATTTTGTACTAACATGAAAAACGCTTTTCTTTGATTGTATATGTTTTTATTCGGTGCTGTCTAAAACTCTGAGATGAATAAACAACATTTAGTGATGTCACTGAGTAAATAAGTAGCTACTGTGTTAGATGCTGTAGAACCTCCACTATCAACTCTGATGTTACTGTGACTGTTACTCCCTCATTTATTTTTTTTTATCAGAAATGAAAGCTTGCTTTTTATTGAATTAATATGCATTTGGTTTATCTGGTAAATAAAACAAAACCATCACGTTAGTTTGTCCTGTTCCATAGTTTATATCTTTTATCTAGACTTTTTTTTTTTTTTTACTTCCTCATTAACCCTCTCAGGCTCAAATTAAACTTTTTGTTGCTAATGCACAACCAAGTCCTGCAGTGGTACTTCTGAGTAAAAAAAACTCATAAAATATGTATGTGGGGTAATCAGGTTGTTAACTTTTAACTGTTGCAAATCGGCAACGCCTGCCTCCAGAGGGTTAAAGCTTTATTAGAGGCACACAAAAGCCACAGAAACAAAGAAAATGTTTTATCCCAAATTGCTGTTTTACAGGCCCAGGACTGAAGTAAAACAAACAGGCAACAAACCGAACTAAACAATAGCATCTCTATACTAATTTGTGACGCTATCAAATGTTGACACAGTTGCATAAATGTATAGTCATGTTGACCATGTGAGACCAAGGAAAGACCGTTTAAAATCCCTGAAGGGCTACCAAGTCCTGTCAAACAGGATCATTGTGGCTTGGCGTTCATTCTGAAAGTCTCTGGAATTGCCTCCCTCCCTGTGGACTTATTTCCATGTAGGCTCAATAAAGCATTGCAATGAAATTTGTGATGGGACATTCTTCCAAAACGTACTCCCTCTTTTGGGGCAAGTCTTTAGCATGAATAACAGAGCCACCAGATTTCCTCACTGGAGGAATCCAAAGCTTTGATTCACCACCAGTGTATACACAGTATACTTTACAAACAAAAAAAACTCATACTATAAATGCAAAACATGGTTGCAAATCACCCTATTAATTATTAAGTTTAAAATATATTTTAAATATTTTCTTAACTAGAGAGAAACCTCTGAAACAAATATGCAAAAACACTGCATTATCCCAAATGTGCCACACCTATGTTCAGGCTTCTACATATACAGAGAAACCACACGTTTGTCATCAGCGCTATCAGCCTGTGTCCAGGAACCAGTTAACACAGAGGCCTCAGCTACAAAGGCAGACTACGAAATGTCACAAATCAAAAACTCAAAGTTTCACAGCTACTGAGGGGAAAAATACCACACCACAGCCACACCACGATATTGCCTTTTGGTCTCGACTTGATAGGGGCAAAATGCATATTCATGAAGTAAGCAACTTGTGATCCCAAACAAAGTAAAGCCCTGGCTTAGGGAGATTGGGCCCGCCGTTAATGACTTCTTCGTTTTAAGCCCGCATAAGAAAGCCCCCCGATTTCCCTGTGCTTGTAGTCCATGAGAATATTTAATACCGTTATTAATCATTTTTAATCCGTTTGCTTTTAATTAAGAAACAGCATGTTGCTGTCCTATCAGCCTGTGCCAGCGCACAGATTAATTGTAGCTTAAGATAGCCGGCCGTGATTGGTGTAATGTATTAGCTAACAAGACGCCCGGCTTCTAAAGATACTTGTACACTACCTTGGGAACTTGGCACCACTCCAGGGTCTCTCTCTCCTTCCCTTTCTCACTCGCTCTCTCCCTTCTCCTCTATCTCTCGTCCCGTGTGTCTTTCCTGTTTGATGCTGCAGTCAGGCGTCTTTGGGAAACCTTCTCTCTCATCTTGGCATGCTGCTGTGTTTGTAGCACCATTACTCTAATAGCAAGCCAGTCTATCCCTGATGAGGGAACATGGTGAAAAGGAGTCTTTCATTTTGTCCCTGGCCAGGGGCGATACACTGTAACCTGTAAGCCCCCGCACCACCAACCCCCACGCCAGGCCGGGACTTTTTTCCAGACAGGCTCAATTTGACTCACTTGGCTCCAGGTCTGGATTAGGATGTCAGGGAACTGTGGCTCGATGGGTACATCCTCATTAGCTTGTTGTTTTGTCCTGCTGTTTTTAGCGCTCCTACCAACCGGGGTCCATGCAGACCCCGGAGGTATATTTTATCATATTTCACAGGTGGGTTTTATTTTCCTATCTTTCCAATATTTTATGACTTTATCAGTCAAGTTGTTCCTAATGATGCCACATCACATTTGTTTGGTTTCTGATTTGTTTAGTGCTTTTTAAGAATACAATTAATTTGGGGTCCCAGAGGACCCCCCAGTCAAAAGGACCCAAATCCACTGATGCATTTTTAATAAATAGAAATGTTTATTCGGTTAATCTTTGCCATGGATTCCAAATTAAAATATGATATGGGATCAGGGGCTGTAGGGGGTACTCTGTCAGCCCTTTTCAAGAAGAAAGATTCCACTGATGCCTTCATCGTCTGGTTGGAGAACTTTTGTTTGTTTCCACTCCCTGTACTACCATAGTGAGAGCTTGATTCATTTTGTCACTGATTCTGTTCCAAACTTCTATAGACAGAATTTCAAGGTACCAGCAAGAAGTGTCAGGATCTTATCTCTAAATGACAATCTGCAATCTGGGGAAGTTTGCAGCTGTGAAGGATCAGGGATGAGAATTAGCATCTTCAAATCTGAGGCTATGATTCTTTGCCAGAAAAGGGTGGAATATCTACTGCAGGTTGTAAATGAATTTATGCCACAAGTGGAGTTCAAGTATCTCAGGGTCTCTCAGGAGTGAGTGGAGAATACAGCTAGAGATTGACAGATGGATTAGTGCAGAGTTTGCAGTGACGTGGATGCTGTACTGGTCTGTTGTGGTGAAAAAACAGCTGAGCATGAAAGCAAAGCTGTCAGTTTACAGACCACTCCCCCATATGGCCACAACCTGTGCATAGTGACTGAGAGAATACAACAGCAGATACAAGGAACTGAAGTGAGCATCCTCCAAATGATGTCTGGGCTCACCCTCACACAGGAACAGGGTCATTCAGAAGGGACTCAGAGTAGAGCCACTAATCTCCTTTATCGAATGGAGTCATCTTAGGTGATGTGGGCATCTGACCAGGATACTTCCTGGAATCCTTCTAGGTGGTTCGAGGTGTTTGGGGCAGGTCTAGGAGGTGGCCTTGGGGCTTGCTGAAGAGATTACGTTCTGGCCTGGCTGGCTGTGTGTTGACTTGTTGTTGTTGTTGCTGTTGTTGGTTCATCTTGATAAGTAAACTCTATGCTAAATGCCTGTTTTTTCTCTTGATTACAACTATGAAGCATTTTGAAGTATCTAAAAGAGATGACAGATCAGTTAGTTATATTTAGCTTTAAAGTTTTGGTTCCATCTTTTTAAAAGGATTTGTTTTATAATCCACTAACACAAGTTCACTGATGAGTTGGTACATTTTTAACAACAAATAATTTATTTTATTTTTGAGAACAAAGCACACAAAGATTTACACTTCATTTATTTACTGGTTCATAAACACAGTCCCAGTCCTTCGTCATGATGAGTGCTCACGTTCCTTTTTTCCAGTAAAGACAATCTCTTAGAAACCTAACTAAAGGTTTTCTTCTAAGACTCTGGATCAAGTGACTCTTTGACCAAAACCCCCCAAGTTCTTTTTTTCTACTGTTTATTTTATTTTTAGTTTATTTTAATTTGTTGCATGAATTTTTTTGTTCTTGCAAATCTGCAAATATTACTTTTTTATCATTCAGAATTTGATTAGATTAACCAGACTTTGTTTTGCACCCCTGTTCTAAAAAGGTACTTTATAATGACGTACCTGAGGTGAATGAAACACACAATGCACACAAAAGCAAATGAACAGTGAAACAAATAAGTGCAGAATTCAGGTTCTGTGCTGCATGGAAACACTCCAGGTGAACAGTGTTGGGGAGTAACGGAATACATGTACCGCCGTTACGTATTTAAAATACAAAATATGAGTAACTGTATTCCGTTACAGTTACCGTTTAAAAGGGTGGTATTCAGAATACAGTTACTTTGTTGAAATAAATGGATTACACTGCGGTACTTTCCTGTTTCATTTTGTCGCGGGTCAGGACTGTTTGGGTTTTGTTTGACAGCTACGTTCTGTTGTTCCAGGCGGCAGCGTTACGGTTGCCATGGTTACAGGGCGACGCTCTCTCTCTCTCTCTCTGCGACTGTGTGTTTCCTGGGTGAAAGAGCGTTTCGTTGTTGTTGTTGTGCTAAGCTAACAGGCAGAATGCTACAAGCATAGCTCTAAAGAATGTAGCATCATGGCCAGTGTAGTCCGTGTTGCAGGGAGAATGGACTGCCATACACATTATGGTTCTGTGAGCGCGAGGAGGGAGAGAGAAAAAGGGGAGTGGAAAGGTACGAGTTGTCATCGAGGAAAAACGGGAGCTGGAAGCATGTAAATATAATAATAACCACTTCAGCCAAGAAGAGTGTCTGACGAGCCCAGTTGTAAGTAAGCTATTAAGACTCGACTGTACACCGTGTTTGTGTTTTCCTCCGAAAACTGTTCCGTTGGAGCAGCCTTTCAACGCCTCTCTCTGTCTGTCGCAAGAAAAGTTGACCCACACAACAAAGTAAAGCTAGTTTTCGGCTATGAGCCGACAGGGACCCCGCCGTATTAGTCAGGGGTCCCTTTACTACAGTTCGGAGTCGCGGACCTTCAGTAACAGTAATAAATCACACAGCAATAGTACATTCACGTTGTTGTAAAAAGCATGATAATATATTAAGTAATCCAAAGTATTCAGAATACGTTACTGTCATTGAGTAACGTAACGGAATACGTTACAGAATACATTTTGGGGCATGTATTCTGTATTCTGTAATGGAATACATTTTAAAAGTAACCTTCCCAAAACTGCAGGTGAATAATCACTAGTGTTTTCAACTACAACTCTCATGCAAATGGAAGCTTGCCACTAAAAAAGAATATAAAAGTATGTGGATGTGTGCATAAGTGCATGTGAAGCAGGCTGCGATGGTAATTTAGTGTAAGAAAGAATAAATAGTCCATTTTCAGTACTAATCTTAGCATCTGCCTCAAAGGGACTCTCTGTCTGTCTCTCTCTCTCTCAAACACACACACACACACACACACACACACACACACACACACACACACACACAGATTCTACTCTCTCCAGTGAAGAGGAGCCCATTGTGTCTGATGAGAGTTAGATTGGATGGCTCCCCAGGGAGCTGCTCTCCATTAGCTAAGGTGATCTAACAGGTAATCAGCAGATAATTAAAAGGCTTCACTTCTCTGATGGGAGGGGCTGAGATAGTCATGGAGGTATGTGTGTGCAACTCTGTGTGGTGTGTGCATGCACATCAGAACTTTTGCATGTCTACCTGTGTCTGTGCTGTCATTTTTGAATGTCATTAGGGCAAGAGGCTTGTGGTCATTTTGTGCTATGGTGAGACATACATCACTTTTATAGACACTTCATTCTTCCTGGAAAAGTGTCTTTGAATGGATATTGAAAGGCGAAGTCCAGGTCAAATTAGCAAGAATGACTTGCTGTAAACAGATATGGATGAATACTGCAGTCTAGAACAGGCTTCAGGCTAAGTTACCATATCTTGAATTCTCACTGACACAGTAATTGAAACAGTGCCTTTACTTCCTGGAAAAGTGCAACAGCTTTTGCAACAGCTCATTCAAACCTACTAGGTCGAGCCAGCAATGTTACCACTAACATAGTAAATGCATTAACATGTTAAAGAATCAGATGAATAAAATAAATTGTTCACATTGTATCTGAGAAGTCAACTGTGTTACTACTGAAAAAGCTCTGACAACTCAGGAATAGTTTGCTCTAAAGTCACATAACAGCAAATGGAACCACAAACCGCTAGGAAAGGTGCAACCACCAAGTACATGCAGGCAAGTCCTGAGGAGTCAGCTGAATGGTAAGAACAAGATCCAGGTGATCAACACCTACGCCCTGCCGGTGATCAGGTACCCTGCTGGGATAATAAGCTAGCCAAAGGAGGAGATAGAAGCCACTGACATCAATACAAAGAAGCTCCTGACCATACATGGAGGGTTTCACCCCAAATCCAACACCCTGAGACTCTGCGCCAAATGGAAGGAAGGAGGCCAGGGGCTAGTGAGTGTCACTCTCCAGATGGGACAACAAACATCCACGAGTACATCAGGAAGATGGCCACAACCAACCGTGAGCTCAGTGAATATCTCAAGCAGCAGAAACACAAGAAAGAAGAGGAGCAAGAGGAGGAGCCATCATTGAAGGATAGGCCCCTGGCAGATAGATGAAGTGTCTGACATCCAGAAATGCCGAAATCCTACCAGTGGCTGGACAAAGCTGGACTAAAAGACAGCACAGAGGCACTAATCATGGGAGTGCAGAGGAGAAATGCCCCCTAGGGTGGTCAAGAATGGGTTAGGGTGAAAGCATCCTAATTTATAATAGTGACACAGAAAATCAATTAATGAGCTGACATTAGCTAGAGAGACATTTTAGAAGCCCTGGTGACTCAAAAACCTTCAAAAGCATGTTTTGTGTTTGTTTTTTGTTTTTGTTTTTCAAATATGTAGTATCTCACTCATGTCTTCTGTAACACAATTTTGTTCAAAGCACAATTGACAAAATAATAAATTTATTTTTTTAATTTTTTATATACCTCTTTTATCCATAATAGGTGAGTGTTTGTGATGACCACCTTTATTCGCCATCACAGCCTGAAATCTCTTAGACAAGCTTTATTATAATTTCTTTAGGCAAGGCAAGTTTATTTGTATAGCACAATTCAACAACAAGGTGATTCAAAGTGCTTTACAGAGACATTAAAAACAAAAACAAATAAAAAGCATGATTTAAAATTGATTAAAAAACAGTAGATAAAATCAGAACAGTAGATAAAATCAGTAGTTAAAATGTAAGTTTTGAAATTTAAGCTTAAAAGTGTGGATTTGGTGCTTTATTCAAATGCAGCTGAGAACAGGTGAGTCTTCAACCTGGATTTAAATAAACTGAGTGTTTCAGCTGATCTGAGGCTTTCTGGGAGTTTGTTCCAGATATAAGGAGCATAAAAGCTGAATGCAGCTTCTCCGTGTCTGGTTCTGACTCTGGGAACTGATAAAAGACCGGATCCAGATGACCTGAGGGATCTGGAAGGTTCATACTGGGTCAGGAGGTCACTGATGTATTTTGGTCCTAAACCATTCAGAGCTTTATAGGCCAGCATCAGAACTTTAAAGTCTATCCTCTGACGGACAGGCAGCCAGTGTAAAGACCTCAGAGCTGGACTGATGTGGTCCACTTTTTTGGTCTTAGTGAGGACTCGAGCAGCAGAGTTCTGAATGAGCTGTAGTTGTCTGACTGATTTTTTAGGTAGACCTGTAAAGATGCTGTTACAGTAATCAAGCCTACTAAAGATGAATGCATGGACTAGTTTTTCCAGGTCCTGTTGAGACATCAGATCTTTTATCCTTGAAATATTCTTGAGGTGATAGTAAGCTGATTTTGTTATTGTCTTAATGTGTTTTTCTAAGTTTAGGTCTGCATCCATCACTACACCCAAATTTCTCTTAAAATTTTCTTTAAATATTAAGGAAATGCAGCGAGTGGTTGGAATTTCTAAACAAGTATTATTGCGAAGCCATAACGCTCAGGCTTCAGAGACTCATATCTAGTTTACCTTGGTTATTGACTTCGCTGCATCCTCTGGTTCAGGATTTTCTCCTCACCACCCTGCACCCTACAGCAGCAGCTGCAGCCCTTCCCACTGGAGGTTTCGCAGCCCGGCCCTGCCAGCTCCTTCCTCATTCTCACGGTCAGCAATGTCTCCACCAGAGACTTTTTCCCAGCCCACATCAGTTGTGGCTGGGGCTCAAATTATATGTTACTATGAGTAACACCATTTTGTTTTTCAATGAATCACCTCAATTTGAATGGGCTAACCCAGAGACAGATTTTTTTTAGCCCATAATGACATTAGTTCAAGTGACTCTTTCGTTTCTTTGTCTGCTCCTGATGTAACCCCGAGTGGGTCCTGTGTTTCAGAGTCAGCAAATTTAATTTATGCCCCTTGTGTGTTGTCTGATCCAGTACTCGGGTCACCCAAACATGAAACAATGCAGAATGGTTGACAGCTAGTGAATACAGAGACTGTTAGCCATGTTGCTCCTATGGACTCTTTTTCAGCCAACTCCACTGGACATTAGTAGACTTGCTCCTGAATGAGAAATTCCTTGTGTTGTACAGCTAGGGCCAGAGTCAGTGACTGCCTTTTCGTTTCCTCGGCAAGCAAGTGCGAAGGGCAACAAGGTGGCAGCCTCCATTGTTAAGCTGGCTACAGAACTTGGAATGAGTGCCCGGAGCTGGCTGATCAGGTCGAGTTTTGTGTCCCACAGCCATACATGTTCGAACCAGTTCACCATGCTTTTGAGCCAGTCTTTGTGGAAACTGTGGTGCTGCACCTCAAGAGACTGTTTTTGGTGTTGCTTCACCCCCAGACTGTGTTGCTTCCCAGCTGGTTTGTTTAGACTCTGCCTGTGTAAATACACTGGTGTTGGACTGTATAAGGACTGGTTGTGCTCCTCTGCCTGTCCCTGCTTCCAGGGCAGCAGTGCTCCCGCCTTTCCTTGCACCTGTACCAGTGCAGTACTGGTACAGGGTGGATGTAGCTGGCATCCAGTCTTCTTCGGCACCCATGATGGTCCCCAGGGTGAGGCCAGGACCAGGACACAGTTGACCTCTGCACCAGTACCACCTATTGGGTGGGAGTGGCTAGTGTCCGTCAGGTACCTCCACCCTTCCTGTTTCCAATGGAGGCTCTAGAGAGTCTGTCCAGCCAACACTGTCTCCGCTGGGGGCTCCACCACCAGCTCCACAGTGTCCATCCAGCCACCCACAGATGCCACGCCGCCACTAGCTCCACCGCCTATGGCTGCCAACACCAGGTTTTCGATGCGAAAAGTACTATTTTATGGCTTTCAAACTGTGTGACATTTAGCATTTTTCATAGATTCAACTAAAGAAATGTGAACAAACTGTGTTTTTATAACATACAGCTATTAATGAAGTACCTAAAGATAAATTGTAAAATTGTTTCCTTGCTAAGTTATGTGTAGACAACACTAGTAGAATAAAGATTTCTCTTGAAAATGGTCAGCTACAAGGACTGGACTGAAAATCTGTAAAAGAGAAGCCAATGTCCAAAGAAAAATCTGAAAGACCTTAAGAAGGCCTGAAGAACTATTCCCCAAGAGCACTTTAAAAAATGACAAGTATGGCTACTTAGAAGCAAAATATTAAGAAATAAGAGATGGTCAAGTGGTTTAAACTCTTAAAAGCAGAGTTGAGACCACATCTGAGGAGGCAGAGAAATCGTTCCAGCGAGCCAATTAACCTGGAGCAGTGTCTAGCTGTGTGTCTGTGGTAAAATAGTATTATTTTACTATTTCCACTTCATTATCTATTCAGGACCAGTGTGTGATTTGGGTTATGCGCATTGATCTGATTGGTCAGGTCTGCTTATTAAGACTTGAAAAATACCTTTTTTCTTGCTGCCCCCTTTAGCAGACCATCTTCCTCCATCTCACCGTATCACTAGCAACCTCCTGTGTTATACTAACTAGTGATGTGTCGGTCACGAACGAAACGGCTCTTAGAGCCGAGTGTAACACTCATGTGCGTGTTTCAAATACTCCCAGATCAGAACAAGAGTATGTCACCCAAATTTGACACCGAAGAGCTCACAGATTTGGACCAGTAGGTTCGGCTACGTACAGGAGAGTTTTGAAAAATAGCCGGAATTGTATTTTTCTTTTCAATTAGAAATAACAGGACATTATGACAAACACACAAAAC